>NC_032023.1:9439483-9506980 GCF_001865875.1 Lupinus angustifolius | reverse complement strand
AATTTTAGTGAAGAAAATCTCCCGAATCAGAGGGGAGGACTGAATGTAGTTTTGTAGTGGACCGCAAAACGAACCAGTATAAAAACCATGTTGTAGGTTGTTTCTTTCCCTTATCTCTTTATTGTTTTAAGTAGCTTTTAATTTCCTATTGTAGCTGATATTTTGAATATAGTATTACTGCCAAATAAAGATCATATGTGTTCCAATATATATGTTATATAATTTCTGTATAATCTGTAATTGGCTATGTAATTGAGCCATTCAACAACTACTAATTATGTGAGACTTAATTGATTAAGTCATAGCTTTAATCGATTATCTGGATAATTTTCCAGAATAGGGTTTTGGTGCAAATGGCGGTAAGTGGAAACCACGACACCTATTCAACCCCCCACCCCTTCTAGGTGTATTATGTCACTGATACCTAACAAGTGGTATTAGAGCTAGTATGGCGTGCTAGCTCAACCGTATCCGCATGATCCGTTAGGGAAATTAAATGGGTTCCACCGACCCTTTTGGCGGTGATGGCGCATCCATTAATCGCCCTCCCTTTTTCAGTGGCGAAGGATATGCCTACTGGAAAGTTCACATGAAAATCTTTATAGAAGCCATCGATTCGGATATTTGGGAATCCGTAGTCAACGGGACCTTCATTCCACAACATTTAGTGGACGATGAACCGAAAGATAAACTGAAAAGTCTATGGACTAAAGATGAACGCAAAAAGGTTCAGTATAACTTGCGTGCCAAAAATATTATCACATCGGCCCTATCCTATGATGAGTTCTTTCGGGTTACGCAGTGCCAAAGTGCTAAAGAAATGTGGGACACTTTACAAGTGACTCATGAAGGCACTCGCGAAGTCAAGTGTGCCAGGCTGAATGCCCTGACACATGAATATGAGTTTTTCCGTATGTTACCAAATGAATCTATTGGTGATATGCAAAAACGTTTTACTCATATAGTTAACCATTTAGTTGCTTTGGATAAATTGTTTAACAAAGGAGAGCTTACTAACAATGCTTTACACTGCCTTGATAGTATATGGCAACCAAAAGTAACATCTATTATGGAATCAAAGGATCTTGACTCCATGCCTTTGGCCACATTTTTCGGAAAACTTCAAGAGCACGAAATGGAGCTTGGACACCTGACTATGCACGAAGAATTCAAATTGCAAAAAGAAAAGTATATCTCTCCATGCAACAACATCTCAATCCACAAAAGAGAGAGAAGAAGATGAATCTGATTCAGATGTAGACGAAGAAACTTTGAGCCTTCTCGTATGCAAATTCGGGAAATTTCTAAAGAAAGGAGGGTTCAAACGTTTCCATAAGAAAGAAGCGTGGGACGCGATTAGAAAAGGCAAGAAGGTTGATTCAGATAAGAGCACTCCTTGGGACTTCAAATCGAAGAAAGCTTACAAAGTATGGGATGTACCAGAGGAAGACACGACATCTAGCACCTCGGATAAAGAGGAGACAACAAAGCTATGCTTAATGACAAGAACAGATGATGCATGTTGCTCAAATTCAAAAGAGGCAAATAGTAAGGTATATTCTGACACCTAATCTACTTCATCTGATGATTCTCCTCCTTATGAGGAATTGTATAATATGTATGTCGAATTGCATGATGAGTTAAAGAAATTAGCTAGGATTAGTTCCGATAGAAAAAGAGTAATCCTGCTAAATGAACAAAAAATAGTTTCATTACAAAAAGAATTAGATGAACTAAAATTGGAAAATGAAACATTAGATTTGATCTATTCTTGTAATGCATGCAATTACTCTGATAATAATTATGTCAACCAACTTCTATGATTCTTGCGATGATTTGAAAAATGAAAATTTGAGATTAAATGAAAAACTCGCAGAGTCAAAACATGTTAGACAATATGCTTAATAAAACCAGGAATGTTGGTGACCATACCGGGCTAGGATATATTCCCCCTATGCAAAGGAGAAGACCATATAGGTGACCTATTAATCGGCCCAATAAGAAAATTTTTAATAAAAAGGTTCCTACGTGCTTTAATTGTGGCACTCATGGCCACACATCCTACTCTTGTTATATTAGAAAATATGGTATACCTAGTGGCGTGTATGTATGGATGAAAAGGGGAGATAACTTCCTAGTTACTAACAGAAGAGGACCCACCATAACTTGGGTACCTGAAAAAGGCAAGTGATCTATGTTTTGCAGGTATGTCTTCGAGCACATGGACAACATTGGTATCTTGATAGTGGATGCTCGAGACATATGAAGGGTGATAGATCAAAATTCTTAGATCTATCATTTCAAGAAAAAGGGTTTGTCACCTATGGAGACAACAACAAAGGGAAGATACTTGGCACCGGAACAATTGGCAACTCAAATCAGACCGTGATCGAAAATCTGTTATATGTTGAAGGTCTGGAACATAACCTTTTGAGTATCAGCCAACTATGCAATAAAAGTAACCGTGTATCTTTTAATTCCGAGTGTTGTATTATTCGTGACAATATATCTAATAAAGTTAAGTTTGTCGTATATAGTATAAATAATATCTATATGGTTAATCTGGAGGATGTCACTACTCTATTTTCAAAATGTTTTATATCCAAAGAGGATGACATCTAGATTTGGCATAGGTGTGTCGCTCATATTCACATAAAGCATCTAGATAAATTGTCTAAAAATAATTTGGTTGATGGGCAGCCAAAACATGATTTTAAAACTCAAGAAACTTATGACACTTATCAAAGATGTAAACAAGTTAAAAACCTTTTGCTAAAAAAGAATGTGATATCCACAACAAGACCTTTGGAGCTTCTCCATATGGACTTGTTTGGACCATCACAGGTTATGAGTTTTGGTTGTAGCTTTTATGCTTTAGTGATCGTTGACGATTTCTCTAGATTCACTAGGACATTATTTCTCTCGTCCAAGAGCGAAGCTTTTAAGTCTTTCAAAAACCTTGCCAAGCAAATCCAAAACAAGTTTAATCATAAGATAGTATATATACGATCCGATCAAGGTGGCGAATTTGAAAACCATTTATTTGATAAATTTTGTAATAAATATGGTATTATGCATCAATTTTCGGCCCCTCGTACGCCTCAACAAAATGGAGTTGTTGAGAGGAAGAATCGAGTCTTAGAGGAGATTTCTAGAACCATGCTAAATGAAAGCAAGGTTCCTAAATATTTTTGGGCTGATGTAGTGCATACAGCTTGCTATGTGATTAATCGTATACTCTTAAGGCCTACTTTTTCAAAAACTCCATATGAACTTTTAAAAGGTCATAGACCTAATATTTCTCATTTTCAAGCTTTTGGGTGTAAATGCTTTATATTAAATAATGGAAAAAGAGTTTTAAGTAAATTTGATTTAAAAGTTGATGAGGGTATACTTTTGGGGTATTCATTGCATAGTAAAGCTTATCGAGTCTTTAATAAGTATTCAATGCAAGTAGAAGAGTTTGTGCATGTCCATTTTGACGAATCTTCTCCAAAAGAGAAGAGGAAGGTATTCTATGTTGATGTTGCATGTGCTTTGGAAGACGCATACTCTAAGGACATGGACCAGGGCAAAGAAGCAGAAGCAGAGCAAACTACATAAGATGAGCATCAGGACTTGCCAATCGTGTGGAAGACCAAGAAGGATCATCCACTCGACAAAGTGATAAGTGATATAACTATGGGGGTGGTAGCACGTATCTCTTTACGTAACTTTTGTAACTTTGTTGCTTTTGTATCTCAAATCGAGCCTAAGACCATCGATGAGGCCATTGAGGATGTGCACTAGGGTATAGCTATGCAAGAAGAGCTAAACCAGTTCGAGCCTAATAATGTATGGGACTTGGTCCCTAAGCCTAAAGAACATCAAGTGATTGGTACTAGATGGGTCTTTCGTAATAAATTGGATGAATCTGGCTTGATAATCAGAAATAAAGCTTGTTTAGAGGCCATAAGGATGTTTTTATCCTTTGCATCAATTATGAACTTCCAGCTCTTTCAAATGGATGTCAAGAACGCATTCTTGAATGTCTACATTCAAGAGGAGGTATATGTAGATCAACCTCCCAACTTTGAAAATTTTAAATATCTGACCCATGTATATAAGCTCAAAAAGGCCCTTTATGGCCTGAAACAAGCTCCCAAAGCTTGGTATGATAGATTGAGCTCTTTCCTTTCGGAAAAATGGTTCTGAGGGGTATGGTTGATACTACCCTCTTTATCCATAGATTATATGATCATGTATTATAATTTCAAATATATGTTGATGATATAATTTTCGGATCTACTAATGACATTCTTTGTAAATAATTTTCGGAGATGATGCATGATGAGTTTGAGATGTCGATGATGGCTGAGCTGAACTTCTTCCTTGGGCTACAAATCAAGCAAATGGAAAGTGACATCTTCATTCATCAATCAAAATACTGCAAGGAGTTACTGAAAAAATTCGACATGGAAAAGTGTACGATATTATGTTTAGTGTTTGTATGTGTGCTAGATTTCAAGTTTTGCCTAAAGATTCACATTATACTGCTGCAAAACGAATTATGAGATATTTAAAAGGAACAACTAATATGGGATTATTGTATCCTAGGAAAGCCTCATTATCCTTGGTAGGGTATTCCGATTCCGATTTTGCGGGATGTAAGTAGGATCGGAAAGGCACTAGTGGGACTTGTCATTTACTTGGTAGTTCCTTAGTTGCATGGCACAGTAAGAAGCAAGCATGTGTTGCTTTGTCCACTGCCGAAGTGGAATATATTGTCGTCGGTGTGTGTTGCGCTCAAATCCTTTGGATGAAGCAGCAACTTAAGGACTTTGGACTTAACCTAGAAAATGTTCCTACAAAATGTGATAATACAAGTGTCATAAACCTATCCAAGAATCCCATTTTGCATTCTAGAACCAAACATATTGACATTAGACACCATTTCTTGCGTGACCATGTACAAAAAGGTAATTGTGTGCTTGAATTTGTTGAAACATCTAAGCAATTGACTGATATTTTCACCAAGCCTCTCTCACGAGATACCTTCTATGTTCATCGAAGAGAACTTGGAATTCTTGATGCAAATTATCTTGATTAAAGTCGTCTAAAAATGTTATTATATGCTTCGCATGATTAATGTATTCTATCCTTCAAAATGTATACTTGTTATGAATGCATTATATTTCTATTATGACTCATGATCTTGTGTGACAAGCTCAAAATGTATATGTGATTGAGTAAAAACTGCATGATAAAAGTTAGAAATCTTTGCATGCTTTTAAAACCCAAAAACCTCTTGATTCTACAAATCTGATGTCAGTTAATCGATTAACTATCCTCCTTAATCCATTAAAATGAGTTCCAGTAGCAAACATTTCAATTTTTCACTAAATTTAATCGATTAAGATTTATTTTAATCGATTACATGGGCTCGTTTTTCTGAAAACTTGGAATTTTTACACTGCTTAATCGATTAAATGCAGCACTTAATCGATTAACGGCAGCAGATATATTAGAATCAGAAGCATTTTTGTCACTTTTTCAAACCATCTCTTCCTTCTTTTCTCTGAAAATCCAAAATGTAAACAGCCTATTCGAAATCTTAAGGGTAGAAATTACATGTTCTTCATGATTCTGATCTTATACATGTTCATAGTAATTGTGAGATTTGTATAGGGTTTATAGCTTGTTCTTTCTTGTAATATTTGAGATTTTGTGCTTCACATTACTCTGTTTTTTGTGTTGTTTGTGTAATAAGGAAAGTCGTCTCTTGGTGTCGTACCACCAAAGATATCAGAGAGTCTTCACCAAGACTTGGACGTCTTGAGTTTAGAGCATACTCTTGGTTGGGGCTAGATCGTAGGAAAGGTTTTCCTAGGCGATTAGGTAAGGTCAAACCAAGGTAGAGGTTCTGGGAACTCAAGAAGGTAGCGTTCAAGGTCTTGTAATTGGAAGTGTGTATGTAAGATAAAACATTGGTTTCAATTTTAATGAAGAAAATCTCCCGGATCAGAGGGGAGGACTGAATGTAGTTTTGTAGTGGACCGCAAAACGAACCAGTATAAAAACCTTGTTGTAGGCTGTTTCTTTTCCTTATCTCTTTACTGTTTTAAGTAGCTTTTAATGCATATTGTATATGATATTTTGAATATAGTATTACTGCCAAATAAAGATCATTTGTGTTCAAATATATCTGCTATATCATTTCTGTATAATCTGTAATTCGCTGTGTAATTGAGTCATTCAGCAACTACTAATTATGTGTGACTTAATCGATTAAGTCATAGCTTTAATCGATTAAATGGATAATTTTTCAGAATAGGGCTTTGGGGCAAATAGCGGTAAGTGGCAACCGCGACATCTATTCAACCCCTGCTAGATGTATTCTATCACTGATACCTAACAAAAACAACTTAGAAGCTAAAATTGATGAGTTAAAATGACTATATTGAGAGTGTAAACAGAGTTGAAGAGAAAATTTAGGTACCAAATCAAGAAAATACATAAAGCTGAGTGATCAAAATAATAATTTTTCGAATGAATAGGTTAATTATTTGTAAAATGTATGTTTAAGTATTAATATGCAATTCAAATAACTATTTGAAATCACAAATACTATCAATCAAGTGAGGTTAGCTTAATAGTAATGGTAATCTTTACCTAATTAATTGTATGATATGTCTAAGTTTTTTTTTTAATTTCTTTCTGTTTTTATTTTTTTTATTTAAAGACTTTGTTTAAATAACCCGTAAATAAAATCTTTAAATTTCTTGTAATTTTTATTTAAAGATTAGGTTGTGTTATTTTATATATTAATTTATCAATAAGATATTGGTCTAGTGATATAAAGTCTCATTAGATCTCTTAGAAAGATTAAAGTTCAATTAACAATTGTACTTCTAAGATTAGTTCTTCACACATAAAGTGTGGAGATATACCTTTGATAGTACCCAAAAAATATATTAATTTAAAAATATGAATGTTATAGATTAGCTGTCAAAACATGAACGTATAGATTGATTGTATTATAAATAAAAATAGATATATTAATGATTAGTTATTATAAGTAATATTATACAATGTTTTTTTTTTAATTTATACAATCTATATGTCAAAAAATTAACTTTAACATTTAAAATAACTTTTTAAATTATTTATTGTATAACTTTCATTTTAGGGAAAAGTATTTATAATGTAAGTTTATTATTTTTTAATATAAAAATATATTCATTTTTTTTCTAAAAATTCACAAAATTCAAAACAATATAATTTACCAAAATGCATTGATATAGTGGTGTAAAGCATCACTGAGGTAAAGTAAATGTTAATAGTTCAGGTAAATACCCTTTGCTACACAAAAAAACAATATAATTTTTAGCCTTCTAGACTTCCAAAATAAGACCTCCATGGCAGCTTGACATCATGTGGCCACCAACATTGTTTCTTCTTCCTCTATTTCGCAAACAAGTTCTATACCAACATTATCAAAACCTGCAAATCCATTGTTCCTCCACAACTATCGGTTTATTTAGATCCATTATCCCAGACATTCCCAACCCACTCCAAATTGCTGGCAAACATTATTTGATCTCATCAAAAAGATCAAACTAATGAGCAATTGTACAAGGAAGATCTACCGTGTTTGGATGCACCAAACTTTTTTAAAAACCGAGGATATTTTATTCCAAGAAATTACTCGACTTTCATTCATTAAATGAATTGATTTAAATGAGTAGAATTACAAATAAATTAACCAACCTATTATGTCGAAAAATATAAGAGACTCCTAACTCCTAAGTAAATCTATCTAATTTCTAACTAATTAAACTATTGTATTTTATAATTACTTGTTATGTAAAATGTAAGTGTATTTAAACTAATTACTAGTTCAATATAATATTAACTCAAAATATTAAAATATACTTAAATATCCCCCGTAGTTGGAGAGTGAACATCGAAAACTCTCACCTTGGATAAAAGAAGATTGAATGGAGAAGGTTCCAAAGCCTTTGTTAGAATATCTACAACTTTAAATTCTACATATTATTTTTTATCATTAATTGGAGGGAATGGAGGACCAACTTTATTGTCACTCAAGTCGAGATATTAAATGAAGAAATTTCAAGAGATAGAATAATTCTTCAAAATATAGCTAATGGAACTAGCAATGTTGTGGTAAGAGAATTAATAGAAGAAATAGAAAATTCCTTTAAAGAAAATGAATTGAAATTGAAAATAATGATGTTCTTCATCAAGAACCAACAAAATAGAAATAAGATCAAATTATATTATTGTTCAGGAATATCATCATCTTGGTCTCTTTGCTTGCTAAAGAATAAGAGAAGTCTATGATATAATAAAATATGAAGAATATTTAATCAAGAATAACAATGCTCAAAAATATCATATTAGTTTATTGACTAAAGAATGAAAAAATTGTAGAATATAATGAAAATAGAATTTAAATAATTGTTTTTTATATAAAAAGTAAGTGAATTTAAAATAATTGTCCACTACAAAATTAACTCAAAATATTAAAATATATTTCAATAACAATATGCCACAAACAAATTTTGGGTTCTCCCTTTATGGCTTGATGAATCTTATTATAACATTTTCCGTTTACTCTACAATTTGCAAACGAAAAGGGGTTTCATTGAGATTTCCCGAACTAAAGAAGTGTGGGTATATTATTTGATTGCTCTGACGCATATTTGACTGTTGAACAAAGCTTTTAAGTGTAAAAATGGGGACGTGTTCAACGGAAAGCATATGTAGTAGGTATTGCGGAACACTTACCTACTAGAATATGTTCATTCTTAATCACCTAATGTTTATAGTACATTATATAAATTACAATTTTCATTGATTAAGATATTTTAAGATGAAATATCCGTAGGAATGACAATGAGGTGGATTGGGTTTGAGTTTGTATATACCCAAACACGAAGCTAAATTCAAAACTGAATCCAAACTCAACGGGTTGAAAATAAAGTTATCATCTCCGAACCCATCAAATTTTGGCTAACCTAAACCTAATAGAAAACACAAAAATCTATTTGACTGTTTTCCTACTGGTTTCTTGCTTTTCTTTTTGCTGCAATTTTCTTGATGTTTCTACAGCTGTGTTTTTGCCATTTTATATGGTTCTATTTTTCTGTTTTAGCTTGTTGTTGTATTTATCCAAACCATATTCTTGTTCATGAGTTAACATCCCAGTGCTTGCTTAATACATATTCCTTTTGCTTAACAAATAAATAAATGTACTTAGAGATATGATATCACTTCATTTCACTTTATTTTATTTTTCTTTAACATTTATATTTGCTCTTGTATTATTTTATTTATTTTATGTTTGAAGAGCTAATAATATATAAAATATAATTAGAAATTAAAAAATAGATATATGATAAAACTTTTAATTTTAAACTGAATTCTATTATAAATAAATGTACTAAGAGTTATGATATCACTTCATTTCACTTTATTTGATTTTCTTTAGCATTTATATTTGCTCTTGTATTATTTTATTTATTTTATGTTTGAAGAGCTAATAATATATAAAATATAATTAAAAATTAAAAAATAGATACATGATAAAACTTTTAATTTTAAACTGAATTACATTATTTCAGGGCGGGTTCGGCGTAGAATTTTTGCTCTACCAAACCCGAACCTGAAAATTAAATCAGGATAAAACCTGAATCTGAACTTGAACCTAATCACATCAGGTTTTTCCCATTAAATTTGGTTTGGGTTCATGTAAGTACCACATGTCCGGTTTTCATTGTCATCATGTATTAATCAGGCAAAATATTAATATTGTGACAAATAAAAAATACACTTTGGTAATAAAAAGTAAAAACCATGAAAGAAGTATGAATGAGTTAATACATTTTGTAAAAATTTATTATTTTTACAAATAAAAGAAATATTCTTTTATAGAAACAATACAAAAAAAAGTGATAGTTCATGAATAAAGGAGAAAATTATTTAATGTCATTTACTTTACTACCAAACTAAAATGGAAAACCCAAAAACACACATGATTGTATCACACATTCATTGAATTCCAATCTACTAAATAGAGTTTGCAACCCTTATAAAAAATCATTTCTAACTACACAAACCAATTTCTAATTTCTCTCTCCCTCAAAATCCAATTTTGCATGGCTTCATCGGGGTCCAAACGAGGTCGTCATTCAGAATCGCCCCCTCATCAACGAGATGGTGCTCCCTTTTCGCCGATGACTGAGGGTGCTCGAAAACGTTCACAGAATCGGAGCTTGACAATGGAAACAGAACCAGAAAGGAACAACGTTATGCAAGTGGGAGAAAACTCTACTGGTATTATGTCGTTGGGTTTAGAAACAAAGCACCCAGCTGAAAGGGGCTCCCCACCAGCGTTTGGGGAATTCCTGAACACTTGTGGTTGGTGTAATACGAAGATCGGTGATCAAAGTGCATATATGTTTGGGTAAGGCTTGCTTCTCTTTCGTATTTGTTCTTCAACCACTTTAATTCACATACTTATAACTTGAACCAAGCTTCTTGTTAGTAATATATGTTTGTTATCCTTGAATCTTCTCTATTTCATTTGAAATATCAAAGTTGATATTTCAAATTCCAAGCTAAATACTTAATATTTTGGAATCCTATAAAGTAATTATTAAGACTAAAATTTATCTCTTTATAAATTAAGGATATTCAACCCATATTAGTATTGGATTGATGCTCAATATATCACGCTAGAGTTGTAGTTCAATAACATTTATTTTATATGTATAATAGCGATTTCATGTACTTTATGTTTGATGGCTTAGTCTTTTGGGTGCTGCTAGGGGTGGAATGTACATTTTCCTAAAATATTCAATAAAAAACATATTAATTATATATATATATATCATATCATATCATATGAGTGAGCATAAAGTAAAAAACCATACCTTAGAAGGAATTACTTGTACAAAGTTTACTAGTCAAGCCACAAAGGTGCCTATAGCCCCTCCAACTGTGAAGATATTCTCATCGAGAGGAATTGGTAGCAATGCATCATCATCGATTGCAACATTAATTGAGACCTTCACATGATGGCATGGGATACGTGCATTATGTAGCATACCATTAGTAGATTTGTGCACTTTCCCAACACCCACTACTCGGCTAGTTGGGGTATCTAGGAAAAGTTAGCAAGAACTGATTCCATGTATGTTAGTTAAAACATATAATTAGTTTATGACTATAAACTAAATGGCAAATAAATTAAAATAAGTTAACTAAATTACCTTAGGAATGAGAATCGTAATGGGAATGTTGTAAGGTGCAGGTGTGCAACTCTCATTGATGGTTGAAGGAACAGTGCCAACAACACTAGCTAGTCGTTTCCACTCAGCTTCCTTCACCTTCATTAATTGCTCATATTTGTTGAACCGTTGCATGAGGCCATCCACTTGATTTTGAACCTGACTCATTTGAGCTTTAGTTGCACACTTTGGATGAAGTACAAATGAAGCACCTCGGATACGGCGAGGGTAGATAGGCAGTCCTAGTGTCTTATCAAGTATTATGCGACTATCCGGTTGTGCCTCATTTTTTTTAGGGCAATGTGACAAATCAAGAAAAAACATAATGTTAATTAATCTTATTTTGATAAATAAAGTATGAAAATTAAGATATAATTAAAAAATGAACACTTACAACACGTCTTGCCACTTCTTGAACTTGCTCATTGTCAATGATATCATCCTTGTTCTTATAGGCATCCACTCATAGCACATCGAGTTCTACTCCATGTAGAGTCATAGGTGTATCGCTTTTGTTGTCCAACTTCCAAAACATAATCAATAATAATGTAATTATATATATGTATATATATATATATATATGCATATACAAAATATAACCAATAATGTACTTACAATTAACAATACTTACAATATTTTTCTCGATTTCTCTATACCCCGCTCGAGAAGCTCGGTATGGATACAAAGGCTTAAATGCTCTCTTGCGATTTTCGTTACTTAATTTCTAAAACAACAAACAACATTAACATCAACTATCATATACATATATATACAAAAGTCAATACAAAGAATATGATTTTACCAAGAAAGACTCGTCTTGTATGCATAGGGTGACAAAAGTCTTCCAATCCTCTTCTTCAACGATATTTGCATATTTAGTTGGAGGTTGTAGGTTAACATTGCCATCAGTATCTCTGAATAAGTTTTTGGCATCAGTTCAGAATTGTCGGAGAGCCTTGCCAGCCAATTTAAGGATATAATCCTTATGCTCCTCACCAACATCAAAAGTTGACTGAAAACACATGCATGCAAATATATGCATCTATGTACATTGCGTGAAAACACATATATGTACATTGCATGAAAACACAAAAACACAAACTGAAAAATCAACTTACTGTCACTTTGGGAAGCCATTCATGAAGTTTTTTGAGGTTACTGAGAGTTTGAGGGTTTATGAGAATACGAGAGTTTGCTGAGAGTATGAGGATTTCTTTTCGATTAAGTTTGAGAGCATAGAGGGAACGAACTCATCTTTTAGATATTTAAATTGTAGTAACAATTCAACAGCGCATATTAAAGATAGCACTATTGTATTGACATCTTCAACAACACTTCTGAAGGGTTGCGTTGTTGTTGTGTATCCAGCTATTTACTACTCATTTTCATGAACACATCAACAGCGCTTCCTAGATGATGCAATGTTGAATATAATCTAATTGACAACACTATCTCAAATATGCGCTATTGAATATAATCTAATTAACAGCGTTATCTTAATTATGCGCTGTTAAAATGAACTTATTTTCCAAATTAACAACGTATTCGTAATTATGTGTTGTTAAATTAACATTTTATATTACGAGTCAAAATATATACAACATCAATATACGTTAATTAACATGAAGTTGTCATGAAGTAAATTATCATATTATTTTGTTTATTAATATGAAACTTCAAAAATATTAAACATTAACTTTCGTTAATTTGTTTTTTGTATTTATAAAGTTGTTTTAATTTTTTATTTTGTTTATTAATATGGAATTGCAAAAATATTAAAGAAAATAACCATTTAAATAAATAACAAAACAATAGAAATTAACATCCAAAATAATTGTCCATTTTTCATTCAAAGAGACAAAATACATTATACAGAACTAAATGATTTGGTAGATTACAATGAACCGAATGAAGAAAACCAATGAAATAAATAATCTCCATATTAAATCTTCATCTCACGTAAATCTTGTATAACAGACAATTTCCTTCTAAAATCTGGGCCCATTTTGAAAATCAAAAGATGTTAAAGACCTCATTGACAAATTGGTAGATTAAATTGAGCCGAATGAAGAAAATCAATGAACTAAATAATTTACAAATTAATTCTTCATCTCACGCAAATCTTGTATAACAACCATTTTAATTTCCTTATGAAATCTTGATTTGGTAGATTACAATGAAGGAAATAAATGAACTGAAAGATTTGGTAGATGAATGAACTAAATAATCTACAGATTAAATCTTCATCTAACGCAAATTTTGTATAATAGTCATTTTCCTTCTGAAATTTGGGTCTTCTTGCCAAACCAAAAGATATTAAAGACTTCCTTGACATGATTCTGAAACAGAAACACAACTTTAGCACTTTTAACACTTCAAGTTGTTGAGATCTGTTGTCTGTTCTCTTTTTAGTTACTTTGTGTTTTCTTCCTCCTATCTGCATGAACATACTCCTATAGAAACACATAACACATACTCTTACTGATGAAATAGAACATGAAGTGAACCACAATATTTATAGATGAACAACCATTAATATTTCAACAAACGAAGAGACGCATTTTCTATCAAATACACACTTTCTTATTTACGCACTTTCATAATTAAGAAAGTGTTGTTACCATGTCATCTTCAACTGCACTTTCTTATTTATGCGTTGAGGAATTGATTAACATTAACAACATTTTCTATCAAATACGTTTTCTTATTTATGCATTGTTGAAGTTATACACATTGACAGCACTTGCTTTTAGTATGTGTTGTTAATGTTCTTCCGCCTCGTTTTCAACAGCGTCGTTCCAAATTGTGATGTTGAATGATCATTATTTATTACGATATCTGGCATAATGATAGTATATAAAATTTAAATTGTGGAAAAAGATGGTTCTTCCAACTCTGAATCGGATACAATACTAAATCACAATTAATATGCTATTGTGTGTTTTCTGAATTTTACAACTTGATGAGTCTAGGATATCACTTTTTAGTGGTGGCTATCATAGCCAAGGTGGTTGTTTTGAAAAAGTTCAAAACGTGGTTTCAATTGTGATTATGTATAATTTAGTCCTTGTTTATCACATGAGAAACATTATTTGTACACATTTTAGAATTTAGATCCAAAATAACATGTCAAAACAATGAGAGTTGACTTTTCCCTTAACCATTTATTTATTTTAGGCGTATAATCATAGTTAAAATCTTAATTCCTTACCCCAAAAAAGGACGAAGGATAACCTTATTGGTATCAAAAAATTCTTTAATTATTTAGTTTTGGGGCTTGCAACCCTACAACCCTTCACTGTTCTCATATAGATCATGATTGCTCCTAAATTGGTCAATGCATTCCCTGAGCATAAACCTAATCAATGCCTTATAGCAACAACTTCAGGTTCAGCACTTCAAACTTTTGATTAATTGCAGTAGCTTTAGGGTTTTATTTTCATTTATATTGTTAAAATATCAATATTTTGCAAATATATATATACACATATACATATATATATATATATATATGTACACATATATACATATATATATATATATATATATATATATATATATGTGTGGCCAAGTATGATTATCATGACTGTGGATTTTCTTAAAGGTGATGATTAGGCTACTTATCACCACCTAATTTACTTTAACTTCGCCAATTTTTTAAGGACCTCCACCAGATATCACAAAAAATATCATGTAAAATAAAACCTGAAATTCAATCAATGAGCTGCTCCAGTTGGGAATGACGTGTAGATTTTTTTTTTAAAATTCACTTTTTTGTGATATCTCCATTTTTTAGAGCAATTAGCTTTTGGTTATGAATTGAGGACACTGAAAAAATATGCATTGAAAATAAAATACCCAATCTGATCACTTCTTATATGTGTTTGAAACTTTTTGAGAAATCAATTGAAACTTTTTACTTTTTGGGACCATATGTATTTCTATATATTTTTTATGGAATAATTACTACCTTTACTACTAATTTTTTAAAACTATACAATTATGTTCTATTTATCTCAAATAAGTAAAGTATGTATGCAAACTAACACATAACTTAAATTTTATTGATGCAGCAATTTCAATGCATTTTGCAAACATGAATGCCAAGAAAAAGTGGTTAGCTTACTTTACAAGACACATTTATACGAATCAGGTTTGCCTGAGAATATTGGAATAGATGCTAAGAAAAGATCCAATTAAGACAGTGGTGTGGTGCCTCTGTGAATAACCAATATCGTGATCAACTGATATTTCTCTGGTGCAAAGTCGATAAACTAGTTATGGACAGTGCTCACTGATGAGCAACATTTTAATTATGTTGGGTAAATGGGTGTTGCTTTATTATTTCTTTTTTCTTAGTTTCAGATGCCAGTAAGTATACAGTGAAGTGCAACATTATGATGGCCATGATTAGAATTATAATAAATTGTATGTAAAATCTGTCCATTTAGAGTCACATGTTTATCTTGACTTGGGAAGTTTATAATCTTTCAATGCATCTGTTTTTAGAATTGTATCTTGCATTAAGATTCCATCAAACACCAACTCTCAAATTTAATTAGATTTGTGGGAAAATGTAAAGAGTGTTGAGAACATAAGTATAATATAATAATCAGGAAATATTTTTCAAGGAATATCTACCTCGTTTCAATCATGAGGTGATTCAGATTAGGAATCTGGAACCCATAATGGCCCTTCAACAATTGCTTAAGGGGCTTAAACATGTAAGTGAATTCGAACTAGACTTAGCACGCCAGGAACTCTTCCCCGACCTATGAATGAAGTAATCTGACGATCCACGAAAATTTTGAGGAGGGGAGACTTCAAGGGGTATGCACTACAAGAAGGATCCCTTTACCTCCACGAGGCCAACCTAGGAAATCCTAAAAATCAATCCCAAGAATCTCAAGAGGGGGGAAGGAAATGATGAATAACAAACTTTGCTTACAAGTCTTGATTTTCCAACATCAAAATGACAACACACCATGACGAACAAGACCAAGGAGGAAAATCAAATATATGACAATACTCTAGTGCTCAATAGAGTGAGGACAAGAGAAGTCCCAAATTTTAAAATGGAGAAATACATAATCAATTCAAATACGTAATCAATGTCATTTGTCTACTTTACACCTTGGACCAAAACTAGCATCGAATCTTTCAACTTTTAGCATCATTGATATAAACATCACTTCAATAACAAATATGGAGAACTATTTTTAGTCGAGCTCTATTGTCTTTTTCAGCAATATCTCTATTCATCTTTATATAGGAATGGATAGAGAGGCAAGAATTACATAGGAGAGATAAGACAATGTCTATGAGAAACTCCTATTTGGACAATGAAGAATTTGGACAGTGAAGAAGGAATGTCCAGCGAACCTTTGGCATATTATTCCGTTGTAAATCTAACATCTTTATAACAAACGGGTAAACTTGACAAACTACTAAAAGACTGGATTACATTAACGATGTCCTAACCGACAAATTGGTTAGTGAAATACTGAATTGGGTTGTCATGAATAAGTGTAAAGAGTTATCTCATCTACAAGGACTTGAGCAATATTAAGTCATTCTACAATAATTATAGTATTAAGTTAATACACTACTAGAAAAAGGTGGAATAACCACACTTAATTAGGGACATATGCATGAAGTGTGGTTAAATTGTAAAAAAAATATTTAATTAGATATGTACAATGACTCCCACTTTCCCTTTCCCACTTTCCCTTTCTCAGTTTCCATTTCTTAGTTTCCCTTTCTCATTCTTCTCCTCACTTTCCATTTCTCATTCTTCTCCAAACAAATTCGAGATTACGTTTCTTCCTAACAGATTCGAGATCACGTTTTCATTTTTCTTCTAAGTCTCAGATCTCATTTTTCTTCTCACGAGCAATCACCATTGAGCATTGTCGCCATTGTTCAATGTTCAGCGTTGTTGCATTAACTAGGTTAGGATTGTTTTGTATTTCATAGAATCCATCAACTTCACCATCATATTTCAGTTCCTTCCTTTTCACAGTTTTCTCTCTGCTAAGATTAGGAATTTTGGGGCAGGTTTCTGAGTAGTTTAAAGCTCAAAGTTATCATTGGTAAGCTGAATTTTAAGAATAGATTTTCATTTTCCAAAGCTTTAGAACTAAAATTTTGTATTAGCTAGCTTGACATTTTTACTAGCAGATTGAAGCTCAAAATTCCACCTTGTTATGAATTTTGTATTAGCTAGACATTTTTGTATTAGATGCATGTAAGTACTTGAGCAACTTCATTCAGTATCGGCAAATTTGCACTTTTATGTTTTCATGATCTGCTGCTAAGATTGGTAGATAGATAATCGTTGAGTAGTAATTGTCCTCTCTCTCAGATAGAAATTTTCAAATTTGATTATTTATTTAACTGATTTGATCTTTATTTACTTTTGTAGGCAATAGCTAAAGATGCAGTCTTATCAAGTATGATCTTTATTTACTAATTGATGCTCGTTGTGTATGTTAAACTTTTGGTGGTTGCTTATGTATTTTTTGTTGAATTGGTAATGTAGGAATCAAGTCAAGTATTGGGTATGTCAAGAATTAGATGCATTTTGCGAGGCTTGGATGTGAAAACTTACATATTCATTTTGCAATTATCCCAATGTGCACATTAGGTATTTCCAATGCCTTCTGTTCATGCTTGTGGTTGTTATCAACAAAATAATTGCAATTCCAAAACTAAGTCTGTCAAGCATAACCAATACCAAATTTGTCAGCATATTTTAAAAAATACGGTCAAATACACGAGACTTCCATAAAAAGTACGGTCAAGTACGAACAAGCCCGGGTTCACATTGGAAAAATGGAAAATTTCTTGGAAGAGGAACATTTGGACATGTATATCTTGGTTTTAACATGTCTGTATCAAGTGGCTGCCATGAATACATAATGCATACACACATATCATTATACTTATGATCACTGTATTATTGATAGTAGGATTTCAATATCCATGATTTTGAAATTCTGAACCAAGCTCATTGTATTTGCATATGCATATGTTTGGATTTTACCTCACCCTTATTTGTTAATGTCAAAACTAGCCCTGATTCTAATAGTGATATTCATCTTTGTTCTGATTTTTGTGTGTGTGTTAATTATCCATTGTTTCTCTTGCATTAAGTTCTTCCCATTTTTTAATCTTGATTTACTTCATCTTCTAATCCGTAGTCAAAGTGGTGAGTTGTGCGCAATGAAGGAGGTACCTCTTTTTTACGATGATCCTAAGTCAATGGAAAGTGTTCAACAACTTGAACAAGTAAGTTTGTAGATTAGGTGAAACAAAATTCTTACATTCCGTTTTATGTGCTTCACTTTTCTTTTGTGAAGTCTAAATTATCAAAACTTTTTACTTGTTGCCATTTTTCTTGTAAACTACTTCAGCAATCTATAAACTGATTTTGTCCAGATATACTCATATGTAATATTAAATATGAATTTTAAGGTTGAGTGACTTTAACTCAGTACACATTGCTCTGTGACTTGTAAATGGTATCTAAATAAAGGATATTTAAACCAAGGATATTTAATGCATAGACATGCATCAAAGAATGTGAAAGCAAAGGAGAACCATAGCACCCATGTGATATAGTTGTGTGAAACATGCTTTATGCTTTATACATGTTGGCTAGACTTTTCATTATTGTCTAACTTTTGTACTTTGCCGGAAAACAACAAAAGATTTCTAAGAAATTAAATGATACTAATACCCAGGAAAAATGTTTCTTGGAGTAGTATATGATGTATGATTATTTATAAACTATAGCTCCTACCATATTAGAGTTAACATTGCAAAAACAATTATTATGATTATGTATATAAAAAAATTATGTTTAGTGGCTTTGGTTGCTACTGCAGTGGCAGGTAGTGGGTGATTATATTATGTTCAATGACTTTAGTAAACAAGATTTTTTTAATGTCAATATTAGTTAAGCGTATATCTTCAAACTTCTATATGTGCATGCATTTTCAGTCATTTATTTATAATATTGAGCAAAGGTAATTTATTGGAGTAAGTTTGTACATTAGATGACAAGCTTTATATATGCTTGGAGTATGTCTCTGGTGGATCAATCTATAAACTGCTTCAGCAATATGGTGAATTTAGCGAAATTATTATTCGTAATTATACTCGGCAAATTCTATTTGGGGTCGCATATTTGCATGCTAAAAACACAGCTCACAAGTGAGCCTATTAGTTACTCATAATTAAGGGTGTAAATAAGTTTAGCAACTTATAAATCATTCTAGTTCGACTTACGAAATAATCGACCAAACTCTTCTTATAACATTTGTTTCAATTAGCATCTTTACTTTTAACTATGTTATTAGTTATGAAACAATTTCTCATATCTAACTACTAGATTTTGAACAGGGACAACCATGGAGGTAACATATTGGTGGATCCTAATGGTTGGATAAAATTGGCAGATTTTGATATAGCAAAACATATAAGAACATTTATAAGATGTTTTTGTTCATGTTTATGTCTAGTGCCTCTATGACATTGTATAACCTAGTTGAGGTAATGTGATTAACACGCATTAATTTTTATTCACTTAAATATTTGAATCCGTTGAAGATTGTAAGAATGAAATATGGTTTTGTCTTTTGGTATTTTGATAATTGTTAATGTTGAATGTGTGTGAATGATGGGGCAATGTTTAATGCTTAATGTCAATTTTGCAGGTGAGGCTTGTCTTCGAAGAGCCTAAACCAGGAGTTATTATTATCAAGCTGACACATAGTGATGTGCCAGAATAAGATAGATGATTGTTTTTTATGCTCTATATTAGTTTTATTGAATCTTCCTTCTGTTGTCAATTTCTGAAAATTTACTAATATGTTTGTTTCTGTTTCTATTGGACTCTGAATGTAGGTATAGAAATGCCAATGTAGTGGAGAATACTGAGAGGGGATGGAGGGATCTCATTTTCCAAAGGATGTGTGTAGTTTTTGGTTGTGGAATTTGCAATTTTTCTCACAATCTTCAATGGTTTCAAATATTTAAGTGAATACAAATTAATGGATTGATTGACATTAAATAGTTGTCTTGTGCAATAGAACATTTTTTACCCTGTCTAATTTGAACGTAACCTATCATTACTGACATTACTTGTTCATGATGTGGGCAGCACCTCGTTGAGAAATATTAGAGATGATTAATTGATTATGCATATCTGGTTATATATTTTAAATTTACTTTACTCAATATGGATTTTTTATATTTGTTTTTTGGATTGTGTTTCATCTTTTATAGGTTGAGCTTGTCTTGCGGATTTCTCTATCTCTTATTTGGCTGAATCCCATCATTGTCGGGTTTGCAATCAATTCTCACCCAACAAGGTTGATTTCCATGCAAAATCCATAACTTAGCCACGGTAAAACACGTAGCTGAGTAGAATAGATCGTGGCTAACTAAATGTTACCACATTTTGGTGAAGCTTGAAATATCACGTATTGATTGTGACTAATACTTAGCAACACTATTCCTTGTCGGGAAACAATAAGTGTGGCCACTAAAACTAGCTACGGTTTTTGTACACATTAGCCACGGTTTTAACCGTGGCTAATTAGTTGTTTTATTGTAGTGATAGTTTTGTCAAAATAGGTTTTGATTTTGAAACTAAATACTAGAAATGATAAAAGCGTCGGATTTAGATTTCGTTACTCAGCCTTTCAATATCATAATTATTTAATTTATATAACTATTTATACTTTGATTTACTCAACACCATTTCTATCTAATAACATTAGTGTCATAATCAGAAGGTTAACAACGCATTCCCCTAACCATCAATTCCTAGAAATTAGTCCAACTAGATGATATATTTTAATTCAAACAAAATCGTGTGATATCCACCAACACACTCAAAATCTAAATCTAGCTATAGGTGATAAAACTAAAACAAGGATTAAGAACAAGAATAAAACATATAAATCATTGCATAAGCATTAATAAATTGAAATCACTATGTCAGGTATCATAATTAATAACGGTTATTCAACAGTGCAAATTTGAACGACGCTGTTGAAAATGGGGCGGAAGAACATTAACAGCATATATTAAAGTAAGCGTTGTCAATGTGGGTAACTTCAACAGTGTATTCTTGAAACAGCAATGTTGAACATCAGTAACGTTAGCACTGACTTGAAAAAGTTATGTTTAACAATGTATGTGATATAAAGCGTTGTTAATGTACATCTATTCCACAACGCATCCTTAAATATGCACTGTTGAAGATGGCATAGTAACAGCGCTTTCTTAATTATGCACTATTGATTTTATACGACATTTTAAATATCAGAAATATTAATGATTGAGTGGTTATGCGTTTCTTCGTTTCTTGAAATATTAACGATTGAGTGGTTATGTGTCACTTTGTTTCTTGAAATATTAATGGTTGAGTGATTATGTGTTTCTTTATTTCTTGAATATTAATGGTTGCTCATCTATAAATGTTGTGGTTCACTCCATGTTCTATTTCATCATCACTAAGCTAAGAGTATGTGTTTCTACTTTGTATATTTTTTGTCTCCTTCATATTGTCTACTTTTATAATTAGTCATGACACCCAAGGAGATGAAAATATGAGGAAGCAAACACAAAGTAACCAAAAAAGAGCAATACTGTTAGGAACCCTATGTCAGAATCATGTCAAGGAGGTCTTGTTAAAGGGAAGTTTTTTTTAAAAGGAATATAAAAAAGTTACACAGCAAATCCTAGCAATTCGACGTGTTAAAAGTGCTAAAGTTATACTGTCGGGAACCCTATATTAGAATCATGTCAATGAGGTCTTTTGATTTGACATAAGGACCTAGATTTCAAAAGGAAAGTGATTATTATACAAGATTTGCATGAGATGAAGATTTAAGCTGCAAATCATTTAATTGATTTTCATCTACCAAATCATTTAGTTCATTATCAGAATCTTGTCAATGATTTCTTTAACATCTTTTGATTTGGCAAACGGACCCAAATTTCAAAAGAAAAGTGGTTATTATACAAGATTTGCGTGAGATGAAGATTTAATCTGCAAATTATTTAGTTCATTGTCATCTCATTTAGTTCATTGTCATCTACCAAATCATTTAGTTCATTGTCATGTCTCAAAAATTAATGTAGATTGACACTTTATGTGAATGAAGAATGAATAATTATTTTGGATGTTAATTTCTATTTTTTGTTATTTATTTGAATGATTATTTTCTTTAATATTTTTGTAGTTCCATATTAATAAACAAAATAAATTAATTAATAAAACTTAATAAACACAATAAACAAATTGACAAAGCTTAATGTTTAATATTTTTGCAGTTTCTTATTAATAAACACAATAATATGGTAATTTACGTCATGGCAACTTCATATTAATTAACTTACTTTCCTGTTGTATTTTGACCCGTAATTTAATATGTTAATCTAATAGTGCATAATTAGGAATACGTTGTTAAACTAAAAAATGAGTTCAGTTTAACAATGCATAATTAATATTGCGTTGTTAGTTATATTCTATTCAACAACGTATAGTTAAGATAGCGCTGCCAATTGGATTATATTCAACAGTACAACATCCAGTAAGCGTTGTTGATGTGCTCATGACAACGAGTAGTAAACAGCTGGATTCACAACCACAACACAACCCTTAAGAAGTGATGTTGAAGATGTCAATACAATAACACTACTATTAACATGCACTGTTGAAGATGTCCTATTAGCAGTGTTATCTACAGAAAGCGTTGTTGAATTGTTACTATAGTTTAAATATCTAAAATATGAATCAATTTCCTCTATGCTCTCAAAGTTAATCGAAAAGAAACCTCGCACTCTTAGAAACTCTCATATTCTTCATAAATACTCACACTCTTATAAACCCTCAAAAAACTTCACCAATTGCTTCACAAAATGGTGATCATGGTTCTCACAGTTGTGACGAAGCTACACCGACTCCACAAGACAAGCAAACTATTGCTCAAAAACGAACTCCATATGGAATGACTTCCACGAAGAGTGTCATTTGGGCAAGAAGTAAGGATGTGAAGATAGAAGTTTAATGGAACTCAAAAGGTCAACCATTAAACTCAAATGGTGGCAACTCATTGGTATGCTACATTGGGGTCGTGGTTAGGCAAAATGTGATGCTAACATTCAGCAAATGGACTGATGTTAAGTTGAAAGTCATGAAGGAGCATATTTGGAATGAAATAACAGTAAGTTTATTTTTCAGTATGTGTTTTTGTGTTTTTATACAATGTATGTATATGTGTTTGCATGCAACGTATGTATATGCATGTGTTTGCATAATATAATGTATATGAGTTTTAATTTCAGTTAACTTTTGATGTTGGTGAGGAGCATAAGGATTATATCCTTAAATCTGCTGACAAGGCTCTCTGAAAATTTAGAACTGATGCCGGAAAATGTATAAGATGTTGATGGCAATGTCAACCTAAAACCTCCAAAGAAATATGCAAATGTCGTTGAAGAATAGGATTGGAAGACTTTTGTCACCCTACATACACAAGACAAGTCTTTATTGGTAAAATCATATTCTTTGTATTGACTTTATTCTTATATATGATTCTGTATATACACATATATGTATGATTGTTGATGTTAATGTTGTTTTTGTGTGTGCAGAAAGTAAGTAATGAAAACCGCAAGAGGGCACCTAAGCCTTTGTATCCATACCGAGCTTCTCGAGCGGGGTATGGAGATTACAAAGAAAAAATTGTAAGTATTGTTAATTTGTAAGTACATTATTGGTTATGTTTTATACACATATATCTAATTACATTATTATTGGTAATATTTTGGTAGTTGGATAACAAAAGCGATACACCTTTGACTCCACATAGAGTAGAACTCGATATTTTAGGGGTGGATGCATGTAAGAACAAGAATGGTGTCATCGATAATGAGCAAGTTCAAGAAGCAGCAAAATATGTTGTAAGTGCTCATATTTTAATTATACTTAATTTCCATTCTTTATTTATCAAAATGTGATTAACTTACATTATGTTTTTTTCTTGATTTGTTAGGTTGC
This sequence comes from Lupinus angustifolius, assembly GCF_001865875.1. Taxonomy (NCBI): domain Eukaryota; kingdom Viridiplantae; phylum Streptophyta; class Magnoliopsida; order Fabales; family Fabaceae; genus Lupinus; species Lupinus angustifolius. The sequence continues at coordinate 9,482,608 of NC_032023.1, read as the reverse complement.
CCTAAAAAAAAGAGGCACAGCTAGATAGGCGCATAATACTTGATAAGGCACTAGGGCTTCCTATCTACTTAGGCCGTATCTAGGGTGTAGGATTTAGGGTTAGTCAGCAAATATTTATACCACATCCAAAGCGTGCAACCAAAGCCCAAATGAGTCAGGTTCAAAATCAATTGGATGACCTCATGCAATGGTTCAAGGAATTTGAGCAATCAATGAAGGTGAAGGAAGGTAAATGGCAACGACTAGCTAGTGCTACTCGCATTGTTCCTTCAATCATCAATGAGAGTTACACACTTGCTCCTTACAACATTCTCATTCTCATTCTGATTCTCATTCCTGAGGTAATTTAGTTAACTTATTTTAATTTATTTGTCATTTAGTTTAAAGTCGTAAACTAATTATATGTTTTAACTAATGTACAGGGAATCAGTTCTTGCAAACTTTTCCTGGATATCCCATCTAGCCGAGTGGTGGGTGTTGAGAAAGTGCACAAGTTGGTTGATGCTATGCTGCATAATACATGTATCTCACGCCATCATGTGAAGGTCTCGATTGATGTTGCAATTGATGATGATGCATTGCTGCCAATTCCTCTCGATGAGGATATCTTCACAGTTGGAGGGTCTATAGGCACTTTTGTGGCTTGGCCAGTAGACATTGTAAACATGATTCTTTCTAAGGTATGATTTTTCACCTTATGCTCACTCACATTATATATATTGATCTATGATTAATATGTATTTTATTGAATATTTTAGAAACATGTACAATGGACTAAGCCTTCTTCAGGGATGTCAGGTCGATGCCATCTACCGGAGATGTGAGCTCGAAGCCATCTACTAGAGATGTGAGCTCGAAGCCATCTAAGGGTGAAGTGAGCTCGAACGCATTTACATGGGATGTGAGCTCCAAGAAGACTACCAACTACTATACTAAGTTGTTTGAGCATGTACAGAAGTTGGGAGATGATATAATAAGTATATCAATTCCCAAGGAAGTCTTTGGGATTGATGCTGAAGAATATGTTAGCATCAATGAAGTCTAAGGTGTATATATTAGGTACTTGTATGAAAATATTATCTCGGTAAATAAAAAAAAATGATGTTCATATCCCCACAATATACCGGTTAGGTATCGAGTGACAAAAATAAGATTGGGGAACATACAAAACGAATTGCAGATACTCTCCTCCTTCACAAAGAAGCTACAGATTTATTTCTTGTACCTTTTAATATCGGGTGAGCATTTTTTAATTGTCTTTTATATTTCTATCTTTAGTATGTTTGTTGTGCTTAATATTTTCTAACCATGTACATATGTTTTGATAGGCAACGTTGGCTTTTGGTTGCCATCACACGGGTCAATGCAGAAATATATTAATTTGACTCATTGGCACATTGTGATCCGAACAACTATACCGCTATGAAAGAATTGTTTTCTAGGTATGTGGATAATCATTTCAACTTTTTGTTACACTTTCATTTTCCTAGTTGCTTAGAAATAAAGTATATTTTCTATTATTTAGTATGGTGAGAGTTTACAGAGGTTGTAATCATTCTAAAAAACAATATCACATCACAAAATCAAGTGAACTCATATAAAGGTATTAACGCAAATCATCTCAAACAATTATATGTGTAGTTTATTCATATTTCAATTAACGTTATACTAATATGTTTACTTTATTTTAATTATAGACCCCTTGCCAAACAAAGTAGGTAGATTGAGGCTATTACATGCTGAAATTCATGAAGGAGATCAGTCTGCAATGGTCAACTAATGAAATCAACTTTGTTGGCAAATCATACACAGATAACCAAGTCAACCAGATTAGAGAACAATGGACAAAGTTTGTACTTTTTGTTGGCAAATCATAGGTATAGTAGATTAGTTTTGCATAGATTGTAGCTTAGAGAATTCAATGTAATGTATATGTTTTGGTGTATGTAATATATGTTTCTCTACCATTACAGTGTAATTAATGTTTAATATATAAATTCAGTTGAAATTCTATTGTGTTCATATAGTTGTGATTTGGTGTTTCTATATGCATTCAGTTTGTTATTTTATTATGTTTTTGTATGTATTCAGGTTATTTTCTGTTGTTTACTTAACTATATAGAATTAGGAACAATGGTCTTCAACAACGTTTTTTTATAAATGTGTTGTTGATATACCTATACAACAACGTTTTTTATCAATGTGTTGTTGATTATATTGACTTCAACAGCGCAATCATAAAAAAGCGTTTTTGAAGAAGCGTTATCGATATAATAAACAATTTAACCCGTGCACAATATACACTATCATATTTTAATTAATTGTCATTATTTCCTTTATACAGAACTATTTCTCATTTCATATATTATTTGAATGTTATTTATTTTCATTAATAATTGTTCTATATATTTAATTAATTGTCATTAATTGAATGTCATATTGTCATTATTAATTTGAATTTTATAAAAAAATTAATTAGTAAAAACATTATTATATCTTCTACAGCGTTTCCTTCAGGTTGCGCTATGGAACATTTACCTCCTTTATATTTAAATGAGGAATTGTTTCACAGAGCTATTTGTAGGAGGCATTGTTTATGATGCATAAATGACAATGCTATCTTCATTATGCATTGTTGAAGATACTATGAGACCCTAAAATATTAAAATGTTCTCATATTCTCACACATTCAGCAATCCTAACACTCACTTACTCAACAACGAAACTCATTTACTCTCAAAATGGACTTCGAAAATCATTCAATATCGAAATTCGAAAATCATTCACTCTTTCAACACGAAAATTATTCAACATCAATTTCGAAAATCCTTCACTCGTTTAACCTCAAAATCATCATTCACACATTCAACACTAAATTGAAAGTGAGTTATCCTTATAATTATATGCCTTTATAATTACATTACTTTTAGCTTGTATTGAGTTATAATATTTTCCTTATAAATGAGTGAAAGTGATTTCACTCATTTAGCTTGTATTGAGTTGGAGTTTATGACATCTTTCACTTTAATTACATAATACTGTATTTGCTCTGCTTGGTGAGCTTAATTCCAAGCTTGAGGAATTTATGCTCATTATATTTTTTTTGTTAATAAAAAATGGATCGAAAATGGATGAGTGTCAATTGGTTGACGAAGGAGTATGAGGAAAAAGTGAAATCATTTGTTAGCTTTGCAATTGAGAATGATGAAAACCCTAATAGAATTGTATGTCCTTGCTTAAGATGTTGTTACTCAAACCGAATTATTCCAAATGAGTTAAAAGTTCATTTAGTGTGTTACGATATTGATCGAAGTTACACATGTAGGACAAGACATGGTGAGAAGAGAGACGCTATGGATTGTGATAATGAGATGCATATGAAAGAAAACTACAAAAATGCATATGAAGACGATCATTTCGAGGAAATGGCAAACTTTTTCAAAGAGGATCTTCAGGATTGTCCTAAGATGTTTCAACGGTTGATAAGTGATGCTAAGAAACCATTATATGATGGTTGTACTAAATTCACAAGCTTGGCAGCGGTGTCAATGTTGTATAAGTTGAAATATGTTAATGGATGGACTAATAAGAGTTTCATCGACTTGCTTGCACTTTTGAAGGATATGTTTTGGAAGATAATGTGCTCCCTTCTCGAACCTATGATGCAAAAAAAATGTTACGCTCCATTGGCATGGACTACACTAAGATACATACTTGTGAAAATGATTGCATTTATTTAGTGAGTATGCTTCATTAAAGTTTTGTCCTAAATGCAATGCATCATGATATAAGAAGGAAGACTCAATTCCCAAAAAGGTTGTATGGTATTTTCCCATCAAAGCAAGATTCAAGCATGTGTTTAGAAATGCTAAAGATGTAAAGAAGTTGACATGGTATGATGAAGAAATGATTAAAGATGGCAAACTTCAGCATCCTGCAGATTCTCCTTAATGGAGAAAAGTTGATCATGATTATCCTAGTTTTGGTCAAGAATTAAGAAATCCGGGCCTTACATTGTCAATGGATGAAATTAACCCACATAGTGTTCAAAGTTGCTCTCACAGTACATGACTAGTGATGTTGGTGATATGCAACCTACCTCCTTCTCTATGCATGAAGCACAAATATGTGATGTTATCTATGTTAATTTCTGGACCTAAACAACCAGGAAATGATATAGACATATATTTGGATCCATTAATTGAAGACTTGAAATATATGATGTGTATAGGGAAGAAAGATTCAACTTGAGGACTTTGTTGTTCGGCACAATCAGTGGTTTCCCTACCTATGGTAATCTATTCGAATATAGTACAAAAGGACATTTTGCATTTCCTGTATGTGAAGACAACACTCATTCAATAAGGTTAGATCACTATAAGAAGAATGTCTTCCTTGGCCATCGTAGATTTTTGCATTCAGATGGGAACAATGAAGAAGGTCGTGCTCCTTTGCTGTTGACGAGTGACCAATTATTTCAAAAACTAAAGGGTTTGAATAATAAATTTCATAAACCTTTTTCAAAAGAAATTGTCACAAATTGGTGGAAGAAAAGGTCAATCTTCTTTGAATTTCCATATTGGACTTCATTATATGTAAGACATTTCCTCGATGTTATGTATATTGAAAAAGATTTTTTTTGAAAGTCTCATTGGTACCTTACTCAATGTCTCTGGTAAGACCAAAGATGGCTTGAATGCAAGGTTGTACTTGGTTAGTATGAGAATAAGAAAGGAATTGGGATCGATAATGAAGGGAAAACGTACATTTCTACCTCCAACAACTTATACTTTGTCGAGGAATGAGAAAATTGAATTTTCGTAAAATTCTTCATGGTGTCAAAGTTCCAGAGGGGTACTCTTCCAACATTCAGAACCTCGTATCAATGAAAGACCTCAAGTAAAAAGGTCTTAAGTCTCATGATTATCATGTACTTATGGAGCATTTCTTGCCTACTGGAATACAGTCAATTCTACCTAAAAAAGTTATAGGAACCATAACTAATTTATGCTTCTTCTTTAAGGTAATTTGTAGAAAAGTGATTGACCCTGAGAAATTACATGCATTTCAAAATTATTTTGACTTTGTGTGAGCTTGAAATGTATTTCTCACCTTCTTTTTTTGACATAATGGTTCGCCTAAGCATTCAACTTGTTCGAGAGACACAACTATGTGGCCCTTCCTATATGAGATGATGTACCCCTTTGAGCATTATATAAAGGCATTAAAAGGGTATGTGAAGAACCGATCAAGTCTAGAGGGTTATATTATCGAGCGATATGTTGTTAACGAAGCTCTTGATTTTTGTATCGGATACCTTACCGATGGTGATTTCATGGGCATTCCAAAGCCTCGGTATGCAAAAAAAACATTTAGTGAAGGTATTACTGGGAATAAAATACACAAGGACCGAATAAGAGCAAGCGCACTTCTATGTTTTACATAATGCCGACGAGGTTGAGCCATATGTTGAAATACACAAGGAGATGTTAAGGAAGTCTTACCCAAGTAAGAATGAAAATTGGATTTCCAAAGAGAATAATCAGTGTTTCATAAAGTGGCTAAAAAATTATATTGATAAGTAATTGAATATAAATGCACATTCGGTTCCAAAAGATTGAAATGGTTAGCCAATGGTCCAAGTATTCATGTCTTATCCTACATTGGTTACCTAATTAATGGGTTCACATTTTATATGAAAAAACAAGATGATTAAAGTAAATTCAAAATAGTGGTGTGACTCTTGTTGCTCGAACTTTACCCATGTCAAGTGCAAAAGATAGAAATCCAATATATGCGAACATATCATATTTTGGGGTGATTGAACAAATATGGGAATTGGATTACATAATGTTTTGAATGCTAGTTTTTTATTGTATGTGGGTTGATAATAACAATGGCTTTCGAGTTGATGAGTTAGGATTCATGCAGGTGGATCTTAATAGGACAGAATATAAAGGTGAGTCATTTATTCTAGCATCACAAGCTCAACAAGTATTCAATGTTAGTGACCCAACTGATATGAAATGGTTCATTGTTCTTTTAACCAACAAAATAATCGTCAATAATATTGATGAACAAAAATAAGAAGATATTGATGAAGATGATCTTTTTTGGGACATATTAGTCACGTCAGAGCGGACCAACTACGGGTGGTGATTTATATACAAGAGATGATCAAGACGAAGAGATTTGGCTGAATCAATATGTTCCTTCAAACAAGGATGATCTTACAAGCCAAAAACAATCAAAGAAAATGAAAAAGTAGATACAAGTAGTCTTTGTATAATTATAACTTAATTTTGATTGTTTGTAATTTGTATAATTTTATTTCTTTGTAATTTCCTTTTTTTTGTAATTATGTACTTTATCAAAACATAATTGACATGATATTCATTGTATGTAGTTTGTATTGTATTAACATTAATAAAACAAACTTCTGACATGTATTAATGTGTCTGTGATGTTGAGAATGTATAAATATATGTGTTGTTGAGAATGTATGTGCTGCTAATAAATGTATATGCAGATATTAATTTCTACATATCAACAGTGAATTCTTAGAGAAGCTCTGGAATGCGCTGTTGTAAAGGATAAATACAACAACGCTTTGTATAGACTGCATTGTTGTATATTCTTAATACAACATGGCTATATGTGTGTTGCGTTGTTGTATTAAGGTGTTGGTTGAAAATATTTATGAATAATACAACATCACTTATGTTGCGGTTACGGTTCAAAAATCATGTATTTGTCCCTCATAAAGTTGCATAAATTTGCGCATTTTTGCTCAGTGTAAGGGATCCTATGTAGAAAAATTGTTTCAACTGTTGCGACCCGATTTTCAGTTGGAAGACTGACTCTCTGACTTAGGAAGGGATGAACTCAATATCGATCTCTCCTAAATGGTTTGGCGTCGTCACTATGTTTTTTGCGGTTAAAATATATAAAACTCTCTTTTAAGACAAGATTGGAAAATATGGTCTTTGAGCCTGAGTTCTAAGCTCAGGAGTCGGTTACGAAACAGGAAAAGTATTAGCACCTCATCTTCCCATATTAAAATTGTACCCTCACTAACAACATGAACGCTTATACCCTTAAAAATTATTTAATAAAAAAATTTAATTCTTAAAAAAATATTTTATTTTTTATATTTATGTTTGATAATAGTTCATCTTGCTCCTACGTATCCCTATATGCAATTGAGAATTAAGACTACATAATTCTAGATGGCAAAATGGGCTTGGCCCGACGGGCCAGCCCGTTCGGATATGTGTTTTTAGCAAGTCGGGCTTGGGGTTTTAGCCCAAAAGCCCGTATTCAACCTGTTTATGAAGCCCATTTTTTAAACGGGCCATGGAGGGCTGGGCCGGGCTGGGCCACCGAGCCAACATTAAGATTAAAGTTCATTTGTCTATGATGTTGCTCATTGCAACTAAGATTAAACTTTTACAATTTCAACTTATGTTTGGATGCTTAAACATATAATTCTTCTTTCTCTTTGTAAACTGAACATTTAATATTTCGTTATGTACTTATCTATTATCTTCACTCTTATTCAATTATTGTACTTGTTATCAGATAAAGGTTGAGTTTCACAGACAATTAGAGGTGTTTGAATCAAATTTAAACATTTAATTAATTGAAATGGAAAATTGGAAACTGAAACAGAACTACTGATTTAGTTATGATTCTTATACACTTTTTAAAAATTACGAGTAATAAGCTCTATTGTGAACTAGGAGTCTAAAAGTTTAAGACTATGATGTTTTATTGTTTAGAATTTACAAGTTTTGTACTAATATAATATGTTATTATGAGATTGTGTCTTTTTTTGTGATTTTTTGTTTTAAAAGACATTTATGAATTGTTTGAATTATTTATTTTTGTCTAAAAGTTTTAATGTGTGTTTTGAAAAAAAACAAAACGGGCCAGCCTGCCAGCTTGCGAACCCTACAAATATGGGTCGGGCTGGCATTTTGAGCCCTTTTAATAATAAGGGTTCGGTCGGGCCAGCTCATATTCTGACGGGCCAAAGGCGGCTAGGTCGGGCTAGGCTAACCCATATTGCCACCCCTACATAATTTTGGTTTCAAAAAGTATTAGTTGATTTGCTGGATTCAAAATTTTGATCAAGTTAAAAATAAATATTTAAAACATAATGATTTCAATTATATGGAACTAATATTATAGAGATTGTCTTGATTATAGACTTTTTCTCCGCTTTACGCAAGAAGTTAGAGACGACTCGAACAATAATCATATTACAAAAATTCTATTTTTAGATATTTAAATTTAAAAGATGTTTAGAAATGAAAAATTTAGAAGGGTAGGATTAGTAAACAAACACTAGACACAAAATGTTTTTTTAGGTAAAACTGTAATGAATATTACATTTGCTCATTTTACATAGAATTTTAACAGTATATAATGTGCGAATTCCTTTTCAAATTTACAACTTGGGATATTGTTTATCACTTTTGCTCAAATCATTTTATCTCCCTCCAATAGTTTTCCTTCCAACACTGAAATCATCTCTTTTTTTACACAATTTTCACTTGAATCTCATGTAAAAACATTGATGAAATGCATAAGAAAAAAAGTTAACATAAAATGCTCAGATCACAGCGCCACCCTGTAACAAAAGGTAGGATCCCAATGAACATACAGAATTAACTTGTGAAACTACCCAAAGAGACGTGGTAGTACAATATCCCAAAATTCCAATTATTGGCACAAAAGATAATCATCATAAATAGTGCAAATTGAAATAGCACCCAATTAGCATCAAAATTTAAAAGTTGTGACAATCTAACCATGATATGAAAACTAATTTTAAAGATAAGATGGGAAATAGATCAAAAAATTCTAAATTTGAACCGAAGAATGTGATGCCCATAGGAAACAGAAACATGTTATTCGTATTGTCACTATTGTGCAGATAATCTCAAATAAATGGCAAATGAACTATAAAAGAGCAAATTATAAGGCAATTAGATAATGATAGACAAAGTAATACAAGGAAAACATGAGGATAATTTTGGGAAATTCAGAATTGATTTCCCTCTTTTGTGTGATGCAAAATAGAGAACAGTAGAAGAATAACACCAAAAATTTTAACTTGAAAAAACCTCCTCAATGTGAAAAGGAAACAATCACTAGGGAATACAAGTCTCACACTAGTAGATATAAACTCTCTCACTTTTTCTTTATGTTGTTCTTTCTCACTTGTTTGTTACCCCTCTTCCTCACAAGTCTTCTATATACAATGAAGGGGAGGAAAACTTCATCATAAAGATACATGAATTATTCTCATACTTTTCAAGACACCTTGAAGAGTGCTACTCCAACTTTCTAAGTTAGACTTCAAAGTTTTCAAGAGTCAAAGAATAATTGCAAGACTTTAGAATAACCATCATTAAATATACTCACTGATTCATCTATTAAGATTTATTTGTCTCGTTTCCACATCAATTAAGAAGGATGCCCAACAAATAAAATATAGGCCACAATGCCATAAATTAATTCTAAAATTACAACAGAATCATTTATTATCAAGAATTGCAAATATTCTGACCTCCAAAAAGAGAGGTCCCCCTTGATCAATTTTTAGCATATGGACTACTTTTCCTGGGATTAACACTCAAAGTCTTAATTTTCCCATGAACATGGTAGGGATCACGTGCATGGACTTTGTCACATTCCATGTCTTAAGCAAATCATATTATTTGTTTTAAAAAATTATATGTTGATGAAAAATAGAGAGAACAAAACATCATTGTAAACAACAGATCTTTGTCCCACTAGCTTAACCACTTAGAAAACCATCTAAAGTGTGAACTTTTGGTTCAATTTCCTCTACCGGGTATTAATACCTTTCACTAAATGAGCAGTGGGAGAAATCAAGGTAGTTTCAATGATTAGAGGTTCACTTAGTGTTGATATGTGACAATAGTATTTATCAGGTGATACTTTAGGAATCCCCTTCAACACCCAGCACCTCATCCTAGGAGCGACAGCACCATCTATGTGAAAAGGTTGGGGTCTCATATTGTAAAGTGAAAAGATGGTTTGTCTTGAATTTTCTTTCTCAGCTTTTCTTGGACTTTTTCTCTTATTTCTTAAACTTTTTCTCTGTGCCAAAAACCGTCTCCTTTTTTATTTTCTCTCTACCCTTTTATACACCACATATGCTGACATTTTCTCTCTTTCCTTCACGGTTTTTTCTTTCAAAATCTCACAGTCCCCTCTTTTCCTTCTTATTTATTAACTTTAATAACATGCCATTGCACAAATATCTTATATATTTTTTTATAACATTGTAACGGAAGAGAAAAAAGTAAAGGAAAAGTGTCCAGTTTGCTCACTGATATATATTTTAATATTGAAATAAAAATTGGCAGTAACTCACAAATTTTTTAATTGCTATTGTAGAACTGATTGATCACGGGATAAAATTGGATTCGGAGCAATCTAAAAAAATGCTTATTTTTACTGTTCTTGTAACATTCTTTTTTATATTATAAACCGATTAAAATTGAGTGTTAATGCCAACATTTTGTCTAATTATCGCTCAGCAAGGGCTACCTTTCATATTACTTGGGGTTGGGTTTATGATTACCCAACCCTGAACCTGATATTCAAAACCTAAACCTAAATTTGACAAGATAAAATTAACAATATCAACCCAAACCCGTTGGATTTTGCATAACTCAAACTCGTCGGATTTTGCGTAACCCAAATACGAAGAGGAACCCAAAAATTCACACTCACTTTATCTAAGACTAAATTCTTAAATGTTATTATTTATAGAACAGGAGGGAGGGGGGAGTGTTGTTTTTGGGTGAACTTTGAACTTCTCTTTAAACTACCTTCTGATGATGACATTGTTGCTTTCATATTTAATAAAATAATGGCATAAAGAGCCTTCTTTTAGCCACTGGGAGATGAAATAATGAGTAAGTTTGATTTTTCAACCTCATCCAAATTATCTAAACTGTATAAAATGGCACGGTTCTCATATTTCATATATCATATATTCCAATTTTTCAATGAATACATGTCACATGGACACGGATACTTCTCTTGAATTCACACTCACGTTTTCTAAATTTTAATTTAGGTAGGCCTAACACTATATTAATGGGTTTGGGGCGAGTTTAGTGTAAAATATCAATTGTACCAAACCCGAAAATTAAGATCGGGTTTTATCCAAATTCGAACTGACCACAACAGGTTTCCCCGTTAAATTCAGGTTAGGATTGGACGGATACTGATGACAACCTCTAGGGGATGCCTTTGTTTTAAGGATCGTTTAGCTTGACAATTTAGGACTTTTAGGACCTAATTCGGTTTTGTGTGAAAGCTAGGGATTTTAGGCTATTTTGGGTTCGGTTAGGTATGATGTAGCTTAGGTTTAATGTTTATTCAAGTATTTTAGTATTTGATTCATGTAATATGGGTGTGATTTATTTGTAACATGGTCCATATTTCGTGACCAAGTAGTTCACCTAGAAGGGTAACCTAGTCACGGCTAGGACAAGACTAAGCAACTCATGATCCAAACCGTGGACATTCATCAAGACAAGGAAGGAGGCATGTAAGGAACTCTATCTATAAGGACAAACAAGGAGATAAGACAATTCAGCTAATACTTTATCTCTAAGGCAAACAAGGAGATAAGGCATGGATGGAAAACGAATTTGAAAGAAGACAGGTTTGTTTTGGCTAGCAACTTGAATTTGAAATATATGGGGCTGCTATAATCAAGGAGTAAAGTGAAAATAGATTTGTTGCTGCCAACAAACATAATCTTTTCAAATCAGCCACAACAACCTAATCTATACATTATCTTCTCAAACAAATTCGGCCACACCAAGTCAAAGAAGATTAATTATTAAATGGAAAGGATAGCTTAAATCATGGAAGAAGATAGAGTGAAGAGGTTGAACGAAATTCAAATAAAAGATGAGTCCAACTCACCAAGGCTTGCATGGCTACAATCAAGGGAGACCCAACTACTCAAATCACTTCTTCAAACCATTCAGCCCATTGAGAAACTCGGTCATACACCCCATCTAGCCAGGGGTTCATTCATGCTCAGCCAAGTACACCCAAGATCAAGACCAAGGCAACCATTCGGGTTGAACCATTTACATGTTTTAAATTAGGGATTTAGATTCTTTTATTTCAAATTAAGCTAGGTTTAGACTTAGTCAATTATTTCAATTCAGTTTTGCTTATTTATGTAAGTCGGATTGGAATTAATGAAGTTAAGTTGAATTTGAATTAAAATTGAGTTGTTTTAGTTGAGAGCACTTCTCCTAAAAATCATAGGTTGGTTGTGGCCTCCATTATTGTTCTTATCAAGCATCCTTGCTTGTGGCGAACTTTATAGCTTATCAAACAGCCTTGCTTGTGGCGCTTCTCCCCTTCCATTCTTTTCCACCTTCACCTTCGCCCTCCAACTCATTCACATAATTTCCATTCAAAACCGAATCCACCATCTCCATTAAACCAACCTTAACCTAAAACTCATACAACCTGCCTCACGCATAAAACAAACCCTAAAACACCTTCTCCCACCTTAAACCAAACCTACACACATTGCCTCACCCAAAACAACCCCAATACACATTCTAAACCTTACAAACCGTGGCCTACCCTAAATACAAATACTACCTTAACCCTAAACCAAGAACCCCCACAAACACAATTACCCTAGACCTTAAACACTCAACCTAGATTGCCTTATAACCTAAACAGCCCAAACCAAACCAATATTACCCTAATTTCACAAAACCGAATTTGGACTCCAAAAGTCCTAAAGTATCAAGCTAAACGATCCGTAAATTAAAGGTAGCCCCCTAGAGGTTGTCATCAGATACTTACAGGTTCGATTTTCATTGTCATCCCTAGGCCCACCCGTTCATATTAAATTTCCTATATTAGGAACATCGTATACAAAAATAGTCTCGACCCAACGAGTACTGAATGCGGTGCCGTAGTGTTTCTCGGACTAACCATGGTTGTTGTCTCATTCTCACTAAGCAAGTTGTGGCTCTCTCCATGAGAGCTTCTTAGCACATTTTTCTGATCAGGGTGTTCATATTAAAGTTCCATATGTTAGGAAAATCATATCCAAATAAGTTCTCAATCCAATGATGAACAAATATAGTATCATAATTTTATTCTTATTGCTCTGGTTTGAATACTTGTTTTTCCTTCCAAAATATAGCTAAAAGTAAAATATTAGCTGAGATATTAATAATTGCATGCATATACAAATTATACTCAAATTGGGTTAATTGACTACAAATGTAATCGATTGGAGTAGAAAAGTATTAAAAAATGATATCCAAAATATGTATGAAGTGTACACTTATCACGATTCTAAATCTTAGAGGACCAAAATGAAATCTTAAAAATAAGAGGGAAAAAATTATTTTAGCCCCTATTTTATCTCACCTCTCTTATACCTAAAGCGAAAACATAAGTAATAGTAAAAAATGTCCATATTTCGTGACCAAGTAGTTCACCTAGGTTCAAGGGTAAGCTACTCACGGCTAGGACAAGGCAACATGTCTAGACTAAGCAACTCATGATCCAAACCGTGGACATTCATCAAGACAAGGAAGGAGGCATGTAAGGAACTCTATCTATAAGGACAAACAAGGAGATAAGACAATTCAGCTAATACTTTATCTCTAAGGCAAACAAGGAGATAAGGCATGGATGGAAAACGAATTTGAAAGAAGACAGGTTTGTTTTGGCTAGCAACTTGAATTTGAAATATATGGGGCTGCTATAATCAAGGAGTAAAGTGAAAATAGATTTGTTGCTGCCAACAAACATAATCTTTTCAAATCAGCCACAACAACCTAATCTATACATTATCTTCTCAAACAAATTCGGCCACACCAAGTCAAAGAAGATTAATTATTAAATGGAAAGGATAGCTTAAATCATGGAAGAAGATAGAGTGAAGAGGTTGAACGAAATTCAAATAAAAGATGAGTCCAACTCACCAAGGCTTGCATGGCTACAATCAAGGGAGACCCAACTACTCAAATCACTTCTTCAAACCATTCAGCCCATTGAGAAACTCGGTCATACACCCCATCTAGCCAGGGGTTCATTCATGCTCAGCCAAGTACACCCAAGATCAAGACCAAGGCAACCATTCGGGTTGAACCATTTACATGTTTTAAATTAGGGATTTAGATTCTTTTATTTCAAATTAAGCTAGGTTTAGACTTAGTCAATTATTTCAATTCAGTTTTGCTTATTTATGTAAGTCGGATTGGAATTAATGAAGTTAAGTTGAATTTGAATTAAAATTGAGTTGTTTTAGTTGAGAGCACTTCTCCTAAAAATCATAGGTTGGTTGTGGCCTCCATTATTGTTCTTATCAAGCATCCTTGCTTGTGGCGAACTTTATAGCTTATCAAACAGCCTTGCTTGTGGCGCTTCTCCCCTTCCATTCTTTTCCACCTTCACCTTCGCCCTCCAACTCATTCACATAATTTCCATTCAAAACCGAATCCACCATCTCCATTAAACCAACCTTAACCTAAAACTCATACAACCTGCCTCACGCATAAAACAAACCCTAAAACACCTTCTCCCACCTTAAACCAAACCTACACACATTGCCTCACCCAAAACAACCCCAATACACATTCTAAACCTTACAAACCGTGGCCTACCCTAAATACAAATACTACCTTAACCCTAAACCAAGAACCCCCACAAACACAATTACCCTAGACCTTAAACACTCAACCTAGATTGCCTTATAACCTAAACAGCCCAAACCAAACCAATATTACCCTAATTTCACAAAACCGAATTTGGACTCCAAAAGTCCTAAAGTATCAAGCTAAACGATCCGTAAATTAAAGGTAGCCCCCTAGAGGTTGTCATCAGATACTTACAGGTTCGATTTTCATTGTCATCCCTAGGCCCACCCGTTCATATTAAATTTCCTATATTAGGAACATCGTATACAAAAATAGTCTCGACCCAACGAGTACTGAATGCGGTGCCGTAGTGTTTCTCGGACTAACCATGGTTGTTGTCTCATTCTCACTAAGCAAGTTGTGGCTCTCTCCATGAGAGCTTCTTAGCACATTTTTCTGATCAGGGTGTTCATATTAAAGTTCCATATGTTAGGAAAATCATATCCAAATAAGTTCTCAATCCAATGATGAACAAATATAGTATCATAATTTTATTCTTATTGCTCTGGTTTGAATACTTGTTTTTCCTTCCAAAATATAGCTAAAAGTAAAATATTAGCTGAGATATTAATAATTGCATGCATATACAAATTATACTCAAATTGGGTTAATTGACTACAAATGTAATCGATTGGAGTAGAAAAGTATTAAAAAATGATATCCAAAATATGTATGAAGTGTACACTTATCACGATTCTAAATCTTAGAGGACCAAAATGAAATCTTAAAAATAAGAGGGAAAAAATTATTTTAGCCCCTATTTTATCTCACCTCTCTTATACCTAAAGCGAAAACATAAGTAATAGTAAAAAATTATTTAATGTGATTTACTTTACTACCAATTAAACATGCCTATTAATAAAACACCTATATGCACTAAAAAGGAAAGCAAAAAATGTGCACATATGATTGTTCCACACATTCATTGAATTGCAATCTACTAAATCGAGTTTGCAGCCATTATAGAAAATCATTTATAACTACATAAACCAATTCCTAATTTCTTTCTTTGTCAAAACCTAATTTTATATGGCTTCATCGGGGTCCAAATGAGGCCATAGTTCAGAATCACCCCACCTCGATGAGATGGTGCTCTGTTGTCGTCAGTAAAATTGCTCGAAAACTTTTTCAAAATTGGAGTTTGGCAATGGAAGTAGAAAGAGAAAAAAACTAGAAAGGAACAATGTTGTGCAAGTACGATAAAATTATGTAGGTATTATGTCGTTGGGTTTGAAAAAAAAAACACCCAACTGAAAGGGGCTCCCCACCAAGGTTTAGGGAATTTCGGAACACTTGTGGTTGGTATAATAAGAAGATCTGTAATCAAAATGCATATATGTTTAGATAAGACTTATTTCTTCGGATTTGTTCTTCAAATATAATTCACAAACTTATAACTTCAATCATGCTTCTTGTCACTAGTTCATATATTTGTTATCTTTGTATCTTTTCTATTTCAATTGAAATGTCAAAGTTGGTATTCTAAATTTAAAGCTAAGTACTCAACTTTTTGGAATCTTATAAACTTGTTATTAGGAATAAAATATATCTCCTAATAATTAAGGATATTCAACCTATTAGAATTAGATTTATGGTCAATATAGTCTACAAATTTTAAAATTGTGCAAAAAGATGAATCTTCCAAATTTGAATCAGATAAAAAATAATCTAAATTCTTTAGTAATGTCAAATTTTAGATAAAAAGACAAAATTACACATTAATATATGTTAATGTGTGATTTCTAAATTTTACAACTTAGTAAGTCTAAGATATCACTTATGAGTGGTGACTATCATAGCCCAAGTGGTTGTATCGAAATAGTTCAGAACATCCTTTTTAGTCCTTATTTAGGATCATATGCCATGTATGTGACTTTTCCATCCAACTTTTTTGAAAAACATTTGTACACATTTTAGAATTTAGATCCAAAATAACATGTTAACCAATGTCAAATGAGAGTTCCTGGACTTTTCCCTTAACCTATTATTTAGTTTGCATGTAAAGTCATAATTAAAATCTTTAATTTACTTTAACAAGTGATGTTTGGAAACAAAGTTTTCAAGATTTTGGGGCTTGCAACCGCTACAACCCTTCACTGTTCTCAGATCGTGATTGCTCCTAAAATTGGTCAATGCATTCCCAGAGCATAAACCTAATCCATGCCTAATAGCAACAACTTCAGGTTCAACAATTCAAACTTAATTCCAGTTGCTTTAGGGATTTATTTTCGTTTCTGTTGTTAAAGTATCAATATTTTGCATATATATATATGACCAAGTATGATTTTCATGACTGTGGATTTTCTTAATGGTGATTATGCTACTTTCCAGCTCCTAATTTAGTTTAACTTGGCCAATTTTTAAAGGATCACATCAGATATCACAAAAAAATAAAACCTGAAATTCAATCAACCAGTTGCACTTGTGAATGAAGTGTAGAATTTTTTTTGAAAAAATCACTTTTTTGTGATATCTATGTTTAGCTTTTGGTTGTGAATTGAAGACACTCCCGATGAACAAAAAAATAGTCTATGAAAATAAAATACCCAATCTAATCACTATAAAATTTAAACATGACTCCAAAAAAATGAATAGTCTCAGTTTCATCCTCCAAAATCTGCAAATTTTTATTGGTGTTTGAAACTTTTTGAGGAATCAATTGAAACTTTTTACTTTTTCGGGTCATATGCATTTCCATATATTTTTTATGGGTTAATTAGTACCTTTACTATTACTTTTTTAAAACTACTCAAGTATTTTCAATTTATCTCAACTTAGCAACGTATGCATGCAAACTAACACAATAATTAAATTTTAATAATATAGCAACTTCAATGTATTTTGCAAACATGAACGCGAAGCAAAAGTGGTAAGCTTACTTACTTGAGAAGTCACATTTATTTCAGGTTTGCCTAAGCAATTTGGAATATATGCCAAGTGTCACCACCGGATATTTGGTTGGAAGATCAAATTTGTGACTTAGGAAAATGTGAACTTGATTTCTGTCTCTCCTAATTGATTTGGAGTTGTCATTAAGTTTTTTGCAGTTAAAGAGTAGAAAACTTTCTTTTAAGCTCAATTTGGATAATTTGATCTTTTGAAATTGAGTTTTGAGCTCAAGAATTGGTTATAGATCGGAGATGGTATTAGCACTTTGTCCGCCTGTATTGAAACGATACATTCGCTAACAACATGAACTTCTACACCCTCAAAAAAATTTATTTAATTAAAAATCTAATTGCCAAAACAAAAACGTTTTATTTTTTACAGTTGTTTCTGACAATAGTTCATCTTGCTTATACGTATCCATAGGTATAATAGAGAAATCAATAGTGTGTAGTCCTGGTTTATAAATTATTTGATTGGTTTGGTTTGATTGGATTAAAATTTGAGAATTAAATTGATAGAAAGGGGATTAATAGTCAAAAGGTCGACATTGGTTACTTACACCCTTCACGCCTCAATAGAAAGATGTGCACGAGTCATAGCCTTGCTATCGAATCTCCATTAATATATTTAAATTTTTAAAATAAATATTTAGAAATAATCTATTTTAGAAAAGTAAAATTGATAGTCTATTTCTCCAGTCTTTTTATAGCCTCTTGAAAGCTACATGAATCTCTTGAGCTGATATGGAGAGCAACTGAAGTCATATCTTTAAAGTCATATCTCTTTAGAGATTTTATAGGACATCTATCTTTGTCTTTAGCACATAGATACTCATGCGCACCTGAACTCCCTGCCTGATAATCAACATATTCTTGACTTGAACTAGTGCATTGTTCCTTGCCTTTTTTCACTTGAATTGTTCCATTACTCACTGAAATCATATTTGATCCCAAAGTATCTTTATTTGGCTTGGGCACCTCTATCAAAACTGATTGTTTCAGCATGAAATCTTCATCAAGCATTACATCTCTCCTCAATTCACTTTTATGGAAACTTGATCCCATAACTTGAACTCCTTCACACCTTTGGTATATCTTATGAATATAAACTTCTTTGACTTGGGATCAAGTTTAGATCGTTCATCACTAGGTACTTATACATAAGCAGAACAACCAAGTATGTATAACATATTTTAATTGACTAGGTTACATGTCCATTCTTCCTCTGTAACTTTACCATTCAATGAAGTCTATGATGATCTATTGATGACATAATATGCAATATTAAGTGCATCTGCCCAAAATCCTTTGGAAAGTCCAACATCCAGTCTCAAACACTTGGCCCTCTCTATAAGAGTATTGTTCATCCTCTCTACAATACCATTTTACTGAGGAGACTTCTTCACTGAAAAGTGTCTCCGAATGCTATATTCATCATAGAATTTCAGAAATTGTGAGTCTTTGTACTCCATACTGTTGTTCGACCTCAAGTATTTGATTTTTCTACCAGTCTCGTTCTCTACCTCTGCCTTCCAAAACTTGAAATTGTTAAAGACTTATGACTTATGCTTTAAAAAATATACTCAACCCTTACAAGAAAAGTCATCAATGAAGGTAATAAAATACCTAGAACTTCCTAGTGATGGTTCCTGAGTTGGTCCCCATACATCAGTGTGGACATAACCTAGAATGCCCTAAGTCATGTGTTGGTCAACTTTGAAACTAAATTACATATATTTCTCAAGCACACAATACGTGCACAAATCTAGCTTGTATTTGCTGACTCCCTTCAACAGTCCTCTTTTTCATAGTTTTGTCATGTCATATACACTAATATGACTCAAATGCATGTACCATAATTTTGTACCATCATGATCTGAATCTACTGAAATCTCTTCAGTCACTCTAACAACTCCACCTATATTTGTACTAGTTGTTCGCAAGTGTTCCTAGCAGTCTTCTTGCCCTTCATCACAGTCAGAGCATATTTGCATACTCGAAGAGTATCACTATCCCCATCAGCTCTATATCTAAATCGTTTGGCCTGCAATGTCCTCAAAGAAATCAAATTCTTCTTCAAATCTGGTATGTGCCTAACCTCACATAACGTCTTCACTACACCATCATCCATCACAATTCTGACTTCTCTCATGTCAATAACTGCACATGATTTATTATTTCTCAGATACACAAAACCAAAATTGTCTGACCTGTATGTAGTGAACCATTCTTTGTTTGGCTCATATGGTGGAACAACTAGTGTCAAGTATCTACTCATCTGAACTATAATTTGTGATACAAATAATAGTTCACATTCATTGTTGTAACCAGAGTCATTTTTCTTGCAACATTTCTAGAAATTCATTCATGAGATAATCCTTTTTGTAATAACCTATCTATTTTTACTTAAAGCACTCTATCGTGTTCTTCTCCTAGAATTTGGTCTCTTCCCTTTGGTAGGACCTCCTTTGCCTTGTCTCCTCCCATGCGTTTGGCTCCCTTTTAAATACAGACCATTGCCATGAGGCCTTTTTCCTACATCATGTCTTCTTTGACAATAGGACAAAAGTGCAAATGTAATCTTATCCAATTTTATTGAATCTTTCCCATATGTCAATATTGTCACCAAGTGTTCATAGTAATTTGGCAAAGACAAAGTAATATTTTCATCATCAACATTCATATCATTTTCTGCAAGTAATTAATCACTTGATTAAAAGTGTTGAGATGTTGTTGCAAATCAGTACCCTCCTACATCTTTAGGTCATACAGTCTAAGTTTCAAATATTGTGTATTTGTAAGTGTCTTGGACCTGAACTGCTTATCCAATGTCTCTCCTACCTTTGTTGATGGTGTCAAATTCATAACATGATACATCACCTCATCTGATAGATAGAGTCGTATGGTTCTCACAACCTTTTCCTTCAACTTTTCTCAATCTAGTTGATGCATATCATTTATTTTATTCTTACACAACACTATCGATAGACCTTGTTGAGCTAACACATCCTTAACCCTCCTTTGACACAATATGAAATTACCAATTCCATCGAACCTCTCCACCTCAAATTTGGAACGTTTGTTAAGAGACATATGATACCAATTGTTTAGAACAAGCGAGCAATAAAATAGTAAAAGAGCATATGATAAGAGAAAATAACACAAGGACTTTGGTAACGAGGTTCAGCCAATTGTGCCCATGTCCCGAGGAATTTGTGACTACTGTTTTCCTTGTTACATTAGGTTTACATAACACATAAATATATAGCCCTCTAACCCAACTCTTTTACATCAGGTCAAGCGCATAACTTGTATTTTTGTTATCTAGTGGCTTTCTGGTAACTTCTTACTCATTTTCTAATAATTCATTACACTATTCACATAATCTGTAACAAAGTGTCTATAAAACTCATTTTTATAACCATTGTTAGTGGTTTCTGTATCTTTTAACTTTGAGAAAATTTTTAACCTATAGCCTTAAGTGATACCAAAATTAAAATGAACTATGAAAGAGAAAACTTCAACTAGAAAGTAATAAAACTTATTCATATTACTTATGTTTTCCAATCTTTAAGGTTTTCAACCTTTTTCTTCTTTATTAGTGTTGTTGGTATTTTTATCAAAACCTGTTGAAGGTCAATGAGAAGCTCTTCTTCACAAAGAGCAGTTCTAGAAACAAAGTGTTATAGATTGCTTGTCCTTGAGGTAGAGAACATTCATTTTAAATCAATAAATTCCTTTTTCTTTTAGAAAAAGTAGATATACTATTATGATCAAGGCTAGAAATTTATTATCCATATTTTTATATTACATTAACAATGTGGCTTTCGATAAAAATGATATATTTCATAAATATGACAGTTCCTAAAGTTAAGAGGAGTGTTGAATAAAGATGAGTCAAAAACACATATGGCTTAAATTTCTAGAAGGGAGAATAACATTGATGAATCAAATTTCCATATGAATCAAATTTCTAAGCAAATCTAAAAATAGACTTGAGATGGTTATAAGTAAATAGTATTTATGAATGGATAAATCTCTTACCATGTTCAACAATTCAATATTCTTATCTAATTTCCTGCAAACTTTAAGTAGACAAATTAAAAAATTTAGACGATTTGATACTCTCACCCTTAATCTATTCATAATTATGAAAAATATAGGAAATCAACATTTATGGATGTTTCCACACAAGAGGTGCTAACAAAATTTACAAGGTATGTGTTTTTCTCTATACAAAAATATCACACGACAACAAATGAACCATCTTTTCATTTTACTTTGCTGAAAACCTCCATTCCTTTTCTTATTCACCATCTTTGAAAAATATAACTGTAGCTCAAGTTGATAAAGTGGCAGATTAGCAACTTTAAAAATTCCATACTCTAAAGTGATTGAGACTCATCTCTTGTTATATCTCATATTTTAGTTTGATATTGATCTAATATTTTCAATTTTTTAAGGTCTTCCAACAATTTTTATGTAAAAATAAATTGAAATAATTGTTTGGGAGATGTCCAAGCAAACTTGTAATGTCACTTAACCTTAAATACGTGTAGACTAAGTATTGGAAGTAATAAAAAAATATTTTTAAATTTAATATTAGAATAAAATTGTTTAACATTTCTTAAATGTATTATAGAAATATTAAGAGTAAATACTTATTTTAGTCCCTCATATTTTTTGATGTTATCAGTTTAGTCCTTAAAAAAAATACATAAAATGGTCCCAAAATTTTCAAATGTGGATCAAATTAATCATTTTTAGCATATTTTGTAATACTTGGTAGGGACTAACTTGACCTAAAAAGGACTAATTTGACCCACATTTGAAATTGTTCGAGACCATTTTAGGTCCTTTTTTTTTCAAATAACTAAATTGATAAAGTCGAAAAATATGAGGGACTAAAATATGTATTTACTCAAATATTAATAACAAATATATATGTTGAACATAAGGACATATAAGAGGTGTGAGTACTTTATCTATTTTGAATTGAGCTTAAGTTGTTTGTATTGATAATATAACAATTTTATAATTTTAATTCATTATCCATCATTCATATATAGTAAGTTTTTTAACTTTACTATTCATCCTAGCCATGAATTCTATGGACATCTAATAATTTAGATTTACTCACTAATTTAAATCATTAGATTTTCCTAAAATTGATGGATAGAATGAGGAGTAAGTTTAAAAAATTTATTCTTGGAGTAATATAATATCATGTATTAACAATGTAAAGAATTATACACAATCAGTTCATCATCCACTACTGATTTATATTACTTTTATTTTACACTAAATGATAATTAAATATAAATTGTGGATTATATAGTGACAGTGTAAAAATTTCTTACACTATGAATGTATACACATTTTTCTCATATCTATATTATATATAAAAACACATACTATATATAAAGGCAATATAACTATCACCAAGTAATAATTTCCATTTTCCTGTTTCTCCCTTAATTTAATATCTACAAAAAAACATATTATTCTAAGTAATCGCTACCAAATATATCTCACCTTAAATAGATATTATAATAAAATTCAAATAATTACAATACAAAGTAACCAAATAAAAAATATAATATAAAATATTAAAATACACAAAAAATTATAATTCCTCCAAATAAAATATATAAAAATTAAATATTTATACTCATCAAACTCTTATAAGAACATATGAATGTGGTTGGGATTCATGCCTATTGCCACACTAATAATAAGTGTAAAAATCTGTATGCTCAATGAACTAGGTAGCACATCTTATATCTCACTTTTGTAACACTATATATTATCATTTCTAATTGGTTGAAATAAAACTACTTAAGTTATAATAATAATTATTAAATATTTTTTTAATAAATCATATCTACTCACACATGGAGTAACACAAAAGAGTGAGACAACATATATGTACTCATTAAACTCATATAAATTAGAATTAGATTGCATTAGCCACTGTTAGTTGAAAAAGATACTTTTAAATTAAAAATATAATTATTAAATATATTTTTATCAATCATACATATTATAAAATATAACTTATAAGCACTGAGTTAGTGGGCTGGGAAGGCGCGAGAGAATCAAGCATTTGAAGTGAAAATCTATTACAGGCCACAAAAACTTGTGGCCAAGAATGAAAACCACATGATGACGTGGCACCAACTCTTGTTAAATCAATCAAAATCCAACTCTACATGCCTCCATTCCTACTGAGATCAACACCCTAAACCAAAAAACCCAAACCCAATAAAACTGAACGCTTCACAATTTTGTCGTACCGAACTTCCTTGAACTACAACCATCTCCCGCCATTTCTGGTTCGACTGCTTTTGTTGTACTTTCCATTAGGATCCCATAAAATGCTGGAAACTAAAGACCCCGTAATTACGCTCTTTGGCCAGAAGATTCCCTTTCCGGAGGAGACTCCTACCATTTCCGGCGACAAGATGGCCTCCTCCGTCGCGGTGATTGATGTCAACAAAGATGAAGAGGAAGAAGAGACACAATTTGATGCTTCAGAGTCTGAGGAGGAAGAGAAAGACCAAGAGACAAAGGTAAAGTTCGGAATTATGAATTAAGTACTGCGATTGTTATTATGTTGAGTTTAACATAATTATTGATAATTGAGAAAAAAATAGTTATTATTGATAATATTTTTGTGTAGTTCGTTTTTACTTGGCCTTTTTCAAGTTGTTTTTTTTGGATGAAAAACGCCACTCTAATTTTTCTTTCTTTCTCTGATTTAATTGTTGAGTTTATTACGTCCCTTGTTTTTTTTACTATGAAATTTAGTTATTTCCCTGTTTTTGTGTATGCAACATAAGAAACAGAATGTTAGGATTTTTAATTCCCTTCTCTTGTCTATGGATGGGATAAAGTTTTGTTTCCCTTTTAAAGTTGGGGATTAATTTTTTGTTTTTGATATCATTAAAAGTTGGGGATTAAAACAATATACTGTACAGTTTTACAGTTAAAAGTCCATGAGGAAACTGAGTACTTGTTGGGATGAGTAACCACACATCCCGAAAGGATTAGTTGCTTATGAGCAATACCTTTGGTAGTACCAAAAAAACATAGCATCCTGCTTACACACCAGTATTTTTTATCATCATTGTCATAATTCTATTCAAATCTTTTTGTTCATGATCTGATAATGACTGTAAGGATCAAATTCTGATTTTATACCACCATTAGCGATGTAAGAGCTATATTTTTAGCTTGGAATATTCAGCTCATAGGTAGTTTATCGACACCAACAAGGTCTAACAACTTGGGCATATAATTGTGTTTCTTATGGTTAATGTCATGGGTTTGATTCCTGCCTTGTTATAGTAAAGACTTCGTTAGTAGAGGCAAAAAACTCTTGGTTGATGTCATGGGTTTGGAACTCTTGGTGCACAAAAAACTAGTTTATTGATGTAACTCTTTGAGTTTCATAAACCTCTGGGGTTGTTGCTTTCTATGTATTCGAACTTTCTAGATTATGTTGATGTCATGGGTAACATGTTTTAATTGCCATTTTTTGTTCCAACTAAAAATATACTCCCTTGTACCAAGTTACACACAGACTCTACACAAATATTATCAGTCTATCACATTTTTTTTTATTGCAATTGTCTAGAACCTTCTTGGTGTCCCCTTAATCTTGTTGGTCTTATAATGCCATTTTTATTAATAAATTTGTGGATTTGTTATAGACACCTTGATATCTTAATATTATTTCTGTTGTATGCATTTCTCTAACTACGAAAAATTGTGTTGTGAAATTATTAGGATCCTCAAGCTGAAGAAGTTACTGAGAAAAAGAAAGAGGATGATTCTCTTCCAAGTGCTGCAGAGACTAATAAGAATTCAGGGGCATTACCTGATGCTATTCAGAACCCAAAGACACCTTCTATAGACGAAGAAACTGAAAATTCAAAGAAGGGTAAGTTAGAGACTGATCAAAGTGATTCAACCAACAACTCACAAGATAAAACCCTGAATAAGCCAGATAAAGTGATTCCATGTCCACGCTGCAATAGCATGGACACAAAGTTCTGTTACTATAACAATTACAATGTCAACCAGCCGCGATATTTCTGCAAAGCATGCCAAAGATACTGGACTGCGGGTGGCACCATGAGGAATGTACCAGTTGGGGCTGGGCGACGAAAGAACAAGAACTTGGCCTCACATTATCCCCATATCACAATTTCTGAGGAACTTCAGGTTGCTAGATTTGACGTTCCTAATGCAACCCATCTTCCTACTTTAAAAAAAAATGTTAGAGTCCTGGGCTTTGGATTAGACCCACCAAATTGTGATTCCATGGCATCTGTCATTAATCGTTCAGATAAAGAAATTCTTAATGGCACAGAAAGTGGGTTTCTTAGCAATGAGAATCAAAGGAACCCTTGCACAGTTGGGGAGAAAGGTGGTGACTGCTCAACTACGTCTTCCATTACAGTTTCAAATTCCGTAGAGGAAAATAGCAAAAGCACTTCCCAGGAATCTTTGCAACTACCAAATAATGGTTACCTTCCTCGTGTTCCTTGCATTGCTAGTGTTCCTTATCCATGGAATTATTCAACTCCCTCACCTGCTTTCTGTCCTCCAGGGTTTCCCATGCCATTCTATCCAGCAGCCTTTTGGAATTGCAGTGTGCCGGGGAATTGGAATGTTCCCTGGTTATCCTCACATTCATCTGCCCCAACCCCAAACTCTCCAAGCTCTGGTCAAAATTTGCCGACTCTTGGGAAGCACTCAAGAGATGATGACATGACTGAACAAGACTGTTCGCATGATGAACCACCAAAGCAGAGGAACGGATCTGTTCTCGTCCCGAAAACGTTAAGAATTGATGACCCAAGTGAAGCTGCAAAGAGTTCTATATGGGAAACACTAGGAATTAAGAATGAATATGTCGGTGGGGGAAGTATGGTTAAGGCCTTCCAATCAAAGAAGGATGGAAAGAACAATAACCATGTTGTTGAAACCTTGCCAGCTTTGCGGGCTAACCCTGCAGCTTTGTCTAGATCCCTTAATTTTCATGAGAACTCCTGAATTAGATATACTTTGTGCACACTACTTATCTTGTGCTGTATTTGAGGGTGGAGATTAGTCACTTCTAAAGTGAGCAAGAGACAGTGACCATCTTTCACCCTCATTGACCTTGCAAAGAAGGGAAGGTTGGTAGTCTCTGATTTCCTCCTCAGCACAGTGGGGGGACTAATTTTGTCTTTCTTTTCATTTGAACCTCTGAAAAGGTGATTTTTTTTTTAGTTTGCAGAGTTTTGAGTTGATGTACATACAATATATGTGAAAATACTAGCCAGAGATGGAAAGATCTTTACTTACAAAAATTCAGAGGTAATGTATGTTCCAGGTGAAACAGGAAAATGGGTCTTTCTGTCTTCTTTTGTTTTACATGTTGGGATTATCTGTTCAAAAATTTTATGAACATGTGTCCAATGGGTATTAACAAACAATATCAGCTATTAGATTTTACTAAAGTAATTTTAACAAGGTTTTCATAGTCTTTTCAACGACTATTTTGAATGAATTTAATGGCTAATATTGTGTATCTTTAAATACTATTTTGAATTAATCTAATGGTTAATGTTGTTTGTCTAATACACAGCTGTCCATATAAAATCTTGCTCATTTGTGAATATCTCCCATCTCTCTATGAAGATCAAAACAGGTGTTTTTTTTTCATAACATAGGTAAAACTGGAATATGACCACATATAATAATACCATGAAAGAGTGACAAACTTTTATCAGTACACACTTGGTCCTCTGTTATGGGACTAGAACCTAATCTTTAATAAATAAAGACCAGATTTTTCAATGAACACTTTAAATTTAGATTTCTTAAAAGATTCATTTAACTTAAATAGGTTGAACTTAACTTCTTAAAAAGTCTTATTAAAACTGGCATGTAAACCCATATAAATTTGTTATATACTTATATATTTATATTAATTATTTTATATAAGGTATACATAAAAGAAATAAATATGTAAATTTGATGGACATCAGAATAGTAGTTAGATCATATATTGTTTTTCAATAAACTGAAGAAGATAATACAATTGTTGTTAAATTGCTATTTAATTATTAGAATATAAAGCAAACTATTTAAAGATTGTTATTTTCCTTCAAATAAAACCTTTTATGCTTTAATGTTTGAAGTAAATTTATTTAAAGGACTTATATAATAGTTTTATATAGGCTTGCAAGTCAACTAAAAACTTTTATGTTGGTAAAATCTAACCTTTAAAAAAAATTAAACAGATAAACAAGTGAGACTATTTCTAATTAGAGTTTAACATTTATATGTTGTTCGTGTAAAAATTTATATATATTCATTATATTATCTATCATTTATTTATATTATTTTTCTTGAAGAATTGATGATAATTACATATAAATGGTGGATGATATAATGATAATGTGATTAATCATTAAGATCTTGATATTAAAACAACAAAACAGAAGCAAAGGCTTATACTTTTATGAGAAAAAATTAATGTATTAAGAATTTTTTATACTCTTAGTGTAATATTCACTATTTATTTTAAATTATTATTGATTTTTAAATAAAAATAATACAAATGAATGATAGATGATGTATATATAAATTTTTACTACATAGATATTACACTACTTTTACTTTTATTGCTTGTTTTATCCTAGGAAGTTATTCCCACATATCGAAGTTAATAGAAGGGTGGAATTGTGGGGCTATATGGAATTGAATATCATTCAATCAAGCCCTCCTTTGAGAATCAGGAGGATGAACTTGCATACGAAAATATGACAGGTAGCTATCCTTTTATGCACCAAAGGATATAAACAACTAGCATAAGACCAGGACCACAAAATTACAAGAACTTTCTTGATTTTTTCCCTTGCTTTTCATCCTTTTCATTTTGAGGATTTGTAAAGATTATACACCTTCCAATCCAGAGCAAATTAAGGATAGAAGAGTAAACCTAGAGATGGAAATTAACCAAAATGATCATTAATCAATCATGCACAAGAAAACATTTAGATATTTTCTGAGCTTCCAATCTAATACAAGCCACACCTTTTCAATAAAATGAGTTGGGATGGGACCCATAAATGATAAAAAATGACACCTAGATGATATCCTCTTCCTCCTGGCACTTAGCACCTTAAGTTGCTTTCTGTTTTTCCTCTCTTACCTCTTTGTCCTTTCCCTTTTCTCATTGAGAAAGCAACCCTTGATTTCCTTCCTCCATATGTCTATGCCGAATTCATTAATTAGGGGTTTAAATATAATTCGCTGGAAATAAGAATCATCATCAATTTATAGCCAACTTGCTGCAAATTTCATAATCTGTTTGTCCTCCAATACATGCTGCTTTATTATTCACATTTATTGGATATTGTATTGTTTTTGTTTGTTTCCTATTTTCTCTTAATGTATACTTTTGCGAATTGGATTTTAGAGAATGATAGATATTAAATTTTTTTTTTAGAGTCATAAAATATATTTATAAGTCGACTATGAACATAGGCAGATTATATAAGGGTTGGGTGAGGGGCAGTTTGCCCCTGATTTATTTTTTAATTTATTAAAATATTTTTTAATATTTTTACTTACAAAACTATATTTATAAGGGTAGGGTGAGGGCAACTTGCCCTTGATTTATTTTTTAATTTATTAAAATATTTTTAATATGTTTACTTACAAAAAAATGTCTGTTGTATTATAATGTGTGTTGCTCCATATATCACTTGTGTCACTGTATATACTACAAACTTATGATTGGTTGAAAAATATTTTTAAATTAAAAAATTAATAATTAATTATTTTTCTAATCAATCACAACTAATATACTAATGCGCTAATACAGTGATATAGTTTATGGGATAGCAGAGGTGTTGGACAATTTTCTTTAAAGAATATTAGTTTAATCACCCCACACAGTATATCAATAATAAAAAGATATTTATACATAATTACTAGTTACTACGGCTATACAAAGTTGTCACCAAGAAAAATAGGTCGGCATCAGAGTATCCAGTCAAGGTAGAAGAGGAAGGACATCAGAGTATCCACTCAATAGTCCCTTTAATATAGTGTAGGATCCGCTTGACCGCCTGAAAATGGTCAACAACAGTGAGGCATAATTCATCTTCTACCTATTTCACATCACACCTAAAACACTCCGCATTTCATCAAACTCACTTGAATATTATGGTTTACATCTTTATCAATTTCCTCGTCGTTTTGTATAATTAACCAATATATTTAAATATAGTGATTTATTGTATCATATGATTAATACAATCTTTATCTCTATCGTAGGGTTTATCCACCTCTCGCTAAACTTACACTCGATATGCTTCGTCTTACTTTAATTTATACGAAATCTGTGTGCTTCTAAACCTTGTCTCCACATATATAGTTTCTCATTTAATTCCTCTCTCGAATCTCCCACCAAGATAATATCAAATCCACAAAAAACTCACATCGTGGCATTAGTTCTTGGATATGTTCAATAAACATATCCAAAACCAGTGTTAGCAAGTAAAGGATCAATGTCGACCCTTGGTATAGTCCTATGGTAATAGAAATTTTTTTAAGACTGCGTGATTGTGACAATAGGCACAGAAGAAAACCTGTAAGTTGGACCATCATGTGAAAGTACAAGATTTCTTGGGCTCAAAGGTAAGTTATTGTGATCGTCAAAATTGTTAACTTTTTAAAAGACAGAGTTTTCCGCATTTCATACTGCAGCAGTCAAATAGTGGAGGTACAATTTGCTCATAAGCATCATCATGGTTAATTGTGTAATTCACAAATCTTAAGCATCTGGCATTGAATTGCCAAGTGCAAGACTTAACTCATCAAGTGAGGGATCTACAAACTCAACTTTCAAAAGTGCATCAGAGATTGAGGTACACATTTGGAGCTTTTTTGGTTGTTAAAGTCTTTCTTTTTATTTGTGGTGTTGTTTTAGTGTTCTCGTGTCTTATCAAATTGAACTTTTATTCATTTAACCTAAGGCTGTTAGGTTTGGTGCTGTTTAACAAATGGATATGTTTTTTTAATCTCCATTATGACATATACATATTTGTACATTTGAATTTAGGCATATTCCTTTTTGTCGTAGCATGAATACCACATAATCCTCATTCACTTGCTCAAATAGTTATTGCATATATGATAGTAAATAACATTTCCCTCTTGCTATGGTTGTTGGTCAAGTGATTTGTATATTCCTGCAGCGCTACCTTCTTATTTGTTGGGATCACAGTGTTGTATACTTGTATTCATCTATATTATAAGATTTCTATCCTTTGCAATTTTGCATGCATTGGGGAATATAAGTTACTTGTTCTGCACAACCACTACAATGCTTGAAGACATGTGAGCATTTAAACATTATGGAGATAATAAAACCTGTTGCATTGTAAGTTGCCTATTTATTTAGCAAGAGTCTTTCTGTCGCAATGAGGCAGGGGGGAAGGTCTTCTAGGAACTTGAGTTTTCTATACAAAACGAAGCTGATGTGAATGTAAGTTATGTTTTCCTAATGGTAGATCTATTATTAAAATACTATAAACTATAAGTAGTATAAAAAATGAGAGGAGTTTACCAAAGATATTTAGCTGTTATATTTTCCTAATAGTAGATCTATAACTAAAATACTATAAATTATAGTCATAAAAATGAGAGGGAGTTTTAATTATGTGCATTATATTCTTTGCAGTTTATAAGTAATGACAGAGAAATATGCTCCTTTTGTATCTTATATTTTATCACTAAGGATTTGGATTACACATAAGTTTTTGCCATAACTTGGGAAGCAAGGCTTTCAATTTATAGACTAGTTTTGATTATTTTTCATAATGTCCAGATCTTCACTGCTGTATAAACAGTGCTCTTAGCCCTGTGCATTAATTTTCTTCCCTTATACAGTCCCTTTGCATTAAATTTCACCCAGCTTCTAGAATATAATAAAATTCAGATGCAGGTACATTGGCTGAAGAAATTCTGAATTGCCATCAAAGAGTAAGTGTGTAACATTTTCATTTTTCCAGTTATTGGAGTATTCTTGAGAAGATCAATAATCTAGAACATCTTAGGCAAATGGAAGACTCACTCAGGGAATCAATTAATTACTTGCAACTAAAGAAGGTATTATTTTGTGCCTTGTCAAGTAGTTATATCATTCTGTCATCTTCAAGACCACAAGACCTGATATTCATGAAATAAGTTTTTGAAATATTAAGATGGCATTTTGTCCCCTTTCACCCTATGTTTAAGCTTTTACAATTTTTGCTTTATGGCATAGTATAATAACTTCCATGAACAAGTAGTTTAGAATTTGATCCTTCTGGTTCCTATTCTCAATAGATCTTATTTGGGATTTTTTTCCGTAGTTACAGGAAGAGGTAAGAGGATGAGTTTGTGCAACGGTAAAGTTGATGCTTAATAACTATTAAGTTACAGGTTCAAATTTTGGAAACAGCTGCACTTTTTTTTCGTTACGGGAATGCATGACTTTAGCCTTGGCTAGCCTGCAAGAATTCCAACCCCTGTCTTGGCTTCTAAATAATGATAACCATCCAATAAAAATGGTATGTCATTGAAGGATAGAAAGGAAAGAAAGAGGTGGCTTTGTGAAGAAGAATGGCACACCTTTGAAGAAAAGAAAGAAGATGAAGTTGCTTGACAATGAATAACCTCCTTGATGATTCTTTATTGAATGAGAACACTTATTGAATACATTAATCCAACTTACTTACAAGCCTAGAACTGAGCCTTACTTATACAATGCAGAAAACAAGAATCTAAAGAAAGAAAAAGAAGAAAACAGAAAAGTTTCCAAAACAGGAAACTAAACTAATAACAGACTTAACAGAATTTTGAAAAAATACAAAAAAAGGAAAGAACGAAAATTAACAAAATTGAGGCGATAAATCAATTGGGCTTGATTTTTTTTTTAGCTTTATTCTTCCCTTCATCATTATCATCATTCATTTCAACAGCCCCCTCAAGCTTAGCATATAAATGTTGATTATGCCAAGTTTGCTTATGATGTTTCGAAAGGGAAAAGGAGAAAGAGGTTTAGTGAGGATGTCTGCAAGTTGATTTGCAGAAGAAATAGGTAGAAGGTGGATGGTTTTATCTTAAACTCTTTCACGAACAACTTGGCAATCAATCTCAATGTGCTTTGTTCTCTCATGAAAAACGGGGTTTGCTGCAATTTGCAGAGCTGAGTTGTTGTAACAATAGATGCTAATCAGATTCGGATGAGGGATGCCAAGATATCTGAACAAATAGGTTAACCATTGTGCTTCACATGATGCCATGGCAAGAGCCCTATACTCTGCCTCTAAGGAGGATCTGGAAATGGTGTTCTGTCTCTTGCTTTTCCAAGAAATCAAGGATGTTCCTAAGAAGAAACACTAGCCTGTAATAGACTTCCTAGTGTCAAGACAACCTGCCCAATCTGAGTCTGAATATCCTTTTAATACTATGGAATTGTTTCTTGGAAAGAGTATGCCTTGTCCTGGTGAATTCTTGAGGTACCTTAGAACTCTGGTTGCTGCCTTATGATGAAGGTCAGTAGGATTAGAAAGAAATTGGCTTAGAAACTCAACTGATAAGGAGATGACAGGCCTTGTGTGGGTTAGGTATAATAACCTTCCTATTAGTCGTCTATAAGTTGTGATGTTTGTAAGAGGTGTTCCTGATTTGGAGTGAAGTTTAGCATTACATTCCATTGGAGTTGATGCTGGTTTGGCTACTAGTAAACCTATTTCTTGCAGAAGATCTAAGGTGTATTTTCTTTGATAGAGAGATATTCCCTCAGTTGTTCTTGCTACCTTCATTCCTAAGAAATATTTCAGTTGGCCAATGTCTTTAATGCTGAATTTGTTGTCGAGTATGATCTTTGTGTTAGAGATTTGTTGTAAGTCATTACCTGTCAAAATTAGATCATCCACATAGACTAGCATGGTTGTAAAGCCTGTGTTAGTGTTCTTAATAAACAAAGAATAATTAGAGGAGGATTTGACATAACATGTTTCAAGAAGGGTCCATGTCAGCTTCTCATGTCACTGCCTGCTTGCCTGTTTTAAGCCATAGATTGATTTTTCCAGTTTGCATACTATGTTGGAATCATTATTCTGAAGGCCTTGAGGGATATTCATATATACTTCTTCTCTGAGATCTCCATGTAGGAATGTTGTGTTGATATCAAGTTGATGTAGATGCCAATTGTGCAAGGCAACAAGACATAAGAGAACTCTTATAGTGGTCATTTTTACAACAGGACTAAAAGTGTCCATATAATCAACTCCTTCGGTTTGATTGAATCCCTTAGCAACTAATCTAGATTTGTATCTTTCTATGGACCCATCAGGGTTGTGTTTGATTTTAAAAACCCATTTACATCCTATGGCCTTTTTATTTTCGGGTAGATTAGTCAATGTCCAAATGTTGTTCCTGGCTAGAGACTCTAATTCTGTTTGGATAGCATTCTGCCAACATTTATGCTTGATGGCTTCAGTATAGTGAGCATGAGTTTGATCAATGGATATGGTTAGGGAAAAGTGTTTGTGGCTTTGGGATAATTTTCCATAAGACAAATACTCATAGATGGGATACCTGATGTGTTGATTTTGTGTGTGAAGGCCATTGATCATGTTACAGTGGTAGTCATTCAAGTAGTTAGGAGTTTTTCTGATTCTTTGGGAGTGTCTTCTATCTTGTTGGGAATTAGAGGTGTTGGCATCAGTATTGAGAGGATTATGAAAGGCCATGGTAGGATCAGATAGAGGGTCATAGTCTGCTATAGGGCATGATGATATGTTTGGTTTGATGAGAGGAATAATTGGTTCTTGAGTATTGTCATCTCTATTGTTGTTGGTGATGCTATTAAGGAATGGAAAGATGTCTTCAAAGAATGACACATTCCTATAAAGAAACATTCCATTGGTTTTGATATCTAACATAATGCATCCCTTAGTCCCAAGTTTGAATCCTAAAAATACACACTTTCTTGACCTAGGGTCAAGTTTTCTTTTGTGTGAGATCAGGGTAGATGCATAGCATAGAGAGCCAAAAACCTTTAAGTTCTCAATATCAGACAATGTTTGGTAAAGCTCCTCATAGGGAGACTTGTTAGACAAGTAAGTAGATGGTTGTCTATTGATTAAATGTATAGCATGTGATATAGCATTGTTCCAGAAACAATGAGGCAGACCAGATTGAAAAATTAAGGCTCTAGCAACACCTAGTATGTGTTGATGTTTTCTCTCAACCACACCATTTTGTTGAGGTGTTTCAACACATGTGCTTTGATGTTGAATCCCTTTTGAAAGATAGAAATCATGTATAATAAATTCTTTCCCATTGTCACTCCTAATGTTCTTAATTTTCAAATCAAATTGTGTATGAACATAAGAGACAAAGCTTCTAACAAGCTGACCAGTCTCAAATTTTTGTTTCATAAAGAATGCCCAAGTGAATTTAGTTTTGTCATCAACAATAGTAAGGAAGTATCTATGGTCAAAGGTGGAAATAGTGGATAGAGGGCCCCATATATCTACATTAATTAACTCAAATGCAGCATTAGATTTAGTGTTGCTAATAGAATAAGGTAATCTTTTCTGCTTAGCCAAATAACAGATTTCACAAGGATCAACAATCTTATTACATTTTACAAAAGGAAACATAGTTTGCATAGTGTTCATCTTGTCATGAGATAGGTGGCCTAGCCTCGAATGCCAAAGGTTACAATCATTATAACTGATATGAGCATTAACATGGTGAGGTTTAGCATAATTCTTGGTTGGTTCAGTTAACACATACAATCCTCCTTCTAGCTTAGCTGCACCAATCATCTTCATGGAGTGTATGTCCTGAATTTGACAATGATTGGTGATAAATATCAGAGTACATGCCAGATATGTGGTGAGTTTAGATATGAAAATCAGATTAAATTTGAAAGCATGAACATATAAGACATTTGTGAGGTATAAGTCTTTCGAAAAAACAATGGTTCCTAAGTAGTTAGTCATTACTTAATTTCCATTAGGCAATGTGATTAAAAGAGGCTCTATCCTCTTAAAGGTTTGATATAGGGACAGTGAGTGGCAGACATGGTCTGTTGCTCCTGTGTCTAGGACCCATATCCTTGATTTTGATGTATGTGAGGGAGTTATATATGGGTTACCTGAACTATGTTGATCTGTGGCATTGATGGAATTCGATATTATTTGATTTGTGCTGTGATTTGTTTGGCTCATTGATTCTTTTATTAAGCTCTTCAAAGCATTGTGTTGAGCTGGTGTGAAAGCTAAAATAGGATCAGAGTTGTCTTGTTTGAAGGATGAATCTTCAAGTCCTTGTTGTTCATCTAGTGCATCAGAACTTGGTTGTCCTGTATAAGTGTTGATATTTCTGTTGTTTGTTTGAAAGCTTGGAGGAAATCCATGCTTCTTGTAGCATATGTCAACAGTATGTCCTGTTTTTTGGCAAAATGTGCAAACTTTCTGTCCTTTACCCCTTCCAAATGTACCAACTCTTCCTTGAACATTAGGTCTACTTCCAAGCATACCTCTGTATCTTCTCCCTCTTCCTCTTTGTCTTGTTTCATTGCCATTGCTGGAGAAACTTGCAGAGAATCTTAAGTCTTCAAGCTGCATCTGTCTTTCCTGTTGGACCAAGGTGGAGAATACTTCGTTAATTGGGGGCAGAGGATCATGTAGCATGATTTTTGATCTGACAGAGGCGAATTGGTCATTTAAATCTCTCAAGAAACAGATCACATAGTCATTTTCTCTGTAATTCTGAATGGTTGGGATGGTGCAATTGCATTTGTTGAGACAGAGGCAAGGTGGAATGGGTCTATAGTTGTCAAGTTGTTGCCACAGACCCTTCATTTGATTGTAGAAAGCTGCAATAGATAGGCTTCCCTACTTAATTGAGTGAATCTCACCAATGAGCTCAGAAATTCTGAAAACATCTCCTTGATGGTACCTTTGATAGAGGTTTGTCCATATCTCTTGTGTTGTGTCCAGCCATAGCACACTTTGGATGATTGAAGGTTCTATAAAGTGATTGAGCCAAGAAACCACTAGGTTGTTGCATCTCTTCTATATAGCAAACATGTGATCATGTGGTGGTGGCTTGGTTAAGGTTCCATCAACAAATTCTAGCTTATTCTTGGTTTCTAAGGCCATTGTCATGACTCTCGACCAAGAATGATAGCTTTCCCCATTTAGAAGGGATGATACAAGTGAAGAACTTGTGTTTTCATTCATATGCATATAATAGGGACTAGTTGAATCAAGGATGGGATTTGCTAATTGGTTGGCCATATGAAGGTTGAAGAAGAAAGAAAAGGAAACGCAGAATTGTAGTTAGAAGAATGAGAAGGTGAATAAGAAGATAGAGATAGCGCAGCAAAGTCACCCTCACAAGGGTGCTCTGATACCATAATAAATATGGTATGCCATTGAAGGATAAAAAGGAAAGAAAGAGAAGGTGGCTTTGTGAAGAAGAATGGCACACCTTTGAAGAAAAGAAAGAAGATGAAGTTGCTTGACAATGAATAACCTACTTGATGATTCTTTATTGAATGAGAACACTTATTGAATACATCAATCCAACTTACTTACAAGCCTAGAACTAAGCCTTACTTATACAATGCAAAAAACAAGAATCTAAAGAAAGAAAAAGAAGAAAAACAAAAAAGCTTCCAAAACAGGAAACTAAACTAATAACAGACTTAACAGAATTTTGAAAAAATACAAAAAAAAGGAAAGAACGAAAATTAACAAAATTGAGGCAAGAAATCAACTGGGCTTGATTTTGTTTTGGGCTTTATTCTTCCCTTCATCATTATCATCATTCATTTCAACACCATCACTTGGTTATCCAGCTTAACCAAAGTTTCTGCCAGTTCAGTGTGTTAACTGCTATTATGTATATGGATTTCTCAATTTTCCAGATGATCATTTGACTGTAGTACTAATGGTTCAATTGTATTATTTCCATGAAAACTTTTAGCATTTTTCAGTGAGTTGCTTGTTATTAATTCTAATTACTGTAAGCTTCATCATACTAATGATATATCACCTTTCCTTTTTCGATGAATTTGTTCATATTCCAACCATAGATTGTGAATTTGTAGTAATTGATTGGTTTTCATCAGCCACGCCAGATTTTGTACACTAACTCTTGCGAATGAGCTTCTCACACCCCTTATTTGATTTTTGTAGAAAATGGAAATGGATTTACATACCTTAGAAATTTTGTATTAAGAATTTGGTTCTTAAAAGTAGCATGTTAAATTGCTAAATAATGGACTTGAATCTAAATTATAATATAAAACCATCTTAGTTCCTCTGTACACGAGAACAGTCGGATCATTACAATCATGCCCAATTCTCTCAAAATTCATCCACTCAGAAGTACAATAGAATAACACAGGCATTCATATAATCATACAAACTTAGTTGCCACTCAGTGTTTGGACAATGGTGTTGTGCCATGGGTCAGAGAGATGCTGGAGGAGGTTGTCAAAAGGTCCTTTGCCTGTCACATTGTGCTGAATTATAAATGCTAAGAATGCTAACATTGCCAATCTCCCTGTATACATTATAAACAAAAAAAGGTTAGCTAAATAGTTTTACACTAAGACTCTTGTGTAGTGTATTAATGATTCAAATTGCAGATTGTATCACTATGTTGCGGATGCGGCCGCAATGTTGCGGATGCGGTAATAACTATAACTGCATCACACCATAATTACAGTGTGATACCAAATTACAATAATGTGGCGCATCGGGTTACAACACAATCACATCGAATCATATCAGATTCAAATATTTTTTTAATCACAAAATAATTCACGTCACAACGGCCATAATCACAATAACCACAACTATGATTGCAATCCAATCGCAATTTAAAATTTCTAGTCACTTTTAACAAGCTAAGGAGCCATTAAATTAATTGTTTTTAAATGATGTGGGGCTATCTTATTAAACAAGACAAGGTTTGGGACATAAACTGGAACACTAATTTGCATTCGACTATTGTGTATTATTGTAGTGTATTAAAGAGTTAATAAAGCATTTACCATTTGCAATTTCCTTCTCTTTGGCCTCCTCAGTTGGTGCAAAGTTCAAGGGGTTGAAAATGCCACCAGGGTAGCCAACTTCATTTGGGGGCAAGCTGTATTGCTTAAAGATGGGATCTTGGTTAACACTTCCAGGGTTTTTAATGTCCTGCCATCTTCTGATTTCCACATAATGGAACAAAATGAACTCAATCACAAAGAGGGTTGAGGATGATGCAAAGTATTCTTCTTTCCCTGCATCATACCACTTAGGGGCATTAATGATTCCAATGTTGGTAAAGACCTCTGGAAGCAACATGCCTGCAACACCCAACATGGCCCAACGTCCATTCACAAGCTCAGCTTGAACAAACCACCTCAAGTTCTCAGGGTCCTCAGCAAGACCCAGAGGATCAAACCCATTGTCACCAGGAAGACTAATAACAGCATAAAACATACATTCAGGTCAATAAGTTAATAATTACAGATACTGCATTCAGTTTTTTCAGTTTAAAATGATATCTAAGAAAGAAAGTTCAGAAACTATGTCATTTATGTCTAGAGATAGATTATATATTTCATAAGCTTGTGCTCCTAAATCACAATCTGTGCCAATACTAAGACAATTATTATAAATAAATACTTATTTTCTCGTATATTCAACCAAATGTGTGATTTAGATACTAACATAATGGTAATGATTTGATTTGAGTTACTATAAATGGTACATCCCAACCAATGTGGACTTCAATACTCTAACATGCAGTATATTATAAAATGTAAATTTGCCTTGAAAGTTATCCAAATATGTTTGTTTACTTTGAATCAACACATAGTTTAATATGTTTCACCTTTTGGTCTGTCGGGATCTAACATGATCTTACTCTACTACGCTAACACTTGCTTTGTTTCCATACAATATTATAAAAAAACATATGATATACCTGCCGTTGAGGTAACCAGGGGAGGCTAGTCCTGGTAGCCACTCTCCTTTCTTGGCTTCAACCTTGAAAGAGGTAGAAGGAGTAGATCCCACTGGTCTAAAAGCTACTTCCCTATTGAGTTTACCAGAAGAGCTACTGAGAAACCTAGATTTAGAAGCACATGGTCGGAAAATGGCAGCAGAAGCCTGTGTTGTAACGGTGGCCATGTTTTAGCAGCTACTAGTGCAAGTAATGCTAGTGTAAGATGAAGTGTTTTGTTTTGTGCACTTCTTATTTCATTTGTATTTACATTCTTAGGCATTCATGTGGTTCTTGTTGCTTGTTCGGCTTCCAACGTTGGATGTCATGATATTTGAGATCGGACGGTCCAAGTTCATCTTAGCTTATCCTTTTATCTAAGTAGTATATCCGCAAATCTGTTACCTCATTATTGTTGGCGAGGTGAAGATAGTGTGGGGTCAGAATGCAGAAGAATAATAGTAACCCACTCATTGCTTGACAAGTGGGTGGTTTCCAATTCAACTTATGCAAGATATCCACGTCAAATCAACGAAGCTCAGCACACACTTGCCACTTGCTAGATTATTATTTGAGTGAAAATCTATGAACCGACAGTGTAAAGATTTATACACATGTATTTTATTATTTATTATTTATATAGATTACCTTTTTTGAAAAGTGTTAGGGTGATGCCCTAGCAGTGAATAATTCTAATATACTAAAGAAACTAAGAATAATAAAAAAAATATGTAATTTTTATTGATGCCTTTTGAACGAGGGTTAACATTACTTAAATAATACTTGAAATTTAATCTATGGATTGATGAAATATAATCTTAATTCAGTTATTTGGAAATTAAATCTAAAATTAACAAAATATAATCTTATCATAATCTTCTCCAAATTACATAAGATAATCTTTAAATTTATGAGGTAGTTATATATCTCTCTTGGGCCTTCTTGTGATACTGGATTCAGAGTGAGATCTAGGTGGTCCAACATTGCCCGGTTCTTCAAGGGACACCTTGTCCTCAAGGTGTGATTCAATATGGAGTTGCTTATTTTTATCTTTGTGTGTCCTTTTCTTGTGTGTTGCATTGGGTGTATCTGTTGGGAGGGAAAATGGGTTGATTCCATGTGTTGTTTTGCGTTGAGTAAGGGTGCACCTACAGCTTTGTCTTCTTCTTGTGGTGCCACGTAAGTCATCTTGCCACACGGCTGGTTCTTGTTGGGCGTGAGATTCACGTGTCCACAAGGTAGATCCAATGGTGGAGTTTGTTGTTGGGCTTCTGGGCCTTTATTGATAACACTTGAATTCCTTAACTGAGCAGTTGGGGTCTCCAACGTATACTTTTGTAATTGTTTTGGGTGCCTTTTTTTCTCCTCTAGCAACTGTGTGAGTTGTTCTATAAAATTACTCTCTTGAGTATTAGTATCCTCATTTTCCATGTGGGGTGATATTTTTTGGGATAAAACAGCACTAACGGTGATCCCTGAAACGTTTGTTTCAACATCAAAAGTCATAGTGAAATTTGGTGGAGCTAGTACTGGAGCATTTGTCATTATGTGTTTTAAATTTTCGAATGCTTGTTGGGTTGAGATACTCCATGTAAAACTTCCTATCTTTAGTAAAGCTGTCAGAGGAACGACATGTGAGGCATATTGTTTGATAAATTGTCGATAAAATCCGGTGAGGCCAAGGAAACCCCTTAAGGCCGCGATCGACTTTAGTGTTGGCCATTCAACAATGGCTTGAATTTTTTCTAGGTCTGGTTGTACGTTGTCACCTGATAATATATGTCCTAGATAATCCATGCTATGCACGCCAAAAACACATATAGATAATTT
Organism: Lupinus angustifolius; assembly: GCF_001865875.1. Classification (NCBI taxonomy): domain Eukaryota; kingdom Viridiplantae; phylum Streptophyta; class Magnoliopsida; order Fabales; family Fabaceae; genus Lupinus; species Lupinus angustifolius. Next base: position 9,441,069 of record NC_032023.1, on the reverse strand, counting down.
TACGAAAAATTTATGCTCCCTTAATAAGGCTAAAATTAACCTTAAGTATGTTAGATGTTCAGTCAAGGTCTTGTTGTAGATTAATATATCATCAAAAACACGAGAACAAATTTTCGAAGATATAGCTTTAATAAATCATTCATGGCAGCTTGGAACATTGATGGCCCATTAGTAGGCCAAAGGGCATTACCAAGAACTCATAATGCCTGTCTACTATCCGAAATGTTGTTTTGTGAGTGTCGGCAAGGTCCAATCTAATTTGATGATATCCAGATCTTAAATCAATTTTTGAGAAAATATGAGCATTTGCTAATTCATCTAGGAGCTCATCAATAGTAGGAATTGGAAACCGATTTTTAATAGTAATTGCATTCAAACTGTGGTCACACAAAAACGCCATGTTCCATCTTTCTTTCGAACTAGTAAAACTGGGGATGAAAATGAGCTAGTACTTGGTACTACTGTGTCAGCTTGTAACATTTCTGATAATAGAGTTGTCATTTCTTCCTTTTGGGAGTGAGGATATCGGTAAAGTTTAACATTAAGTGGGGATGCGTTGGGTAGGAGGACAATTTTATGATCATGTGGTCTTTGTGGTGGTAATCTTTTTGGGGTACTGAAGATTGACTCAAACTCCTTTAGTATGGGTTGGATAACTTTATTGTGGGTATTGTTTGGGTCTGTTAAGGCTAGATAGGTTGTATGTGTTGTTGGTGACTGTGTTTGGATGGGTGCGACTGTGACACAGAATATGTCTGCAATAGCATCTATATGTGTTAGTCTTTTGAGTTGGTGGAAGGTGGATAATGATGGTGAAGTTGAGTGTTGTCCGGTTAAGGTGATGGTGTTAGGTATTAGTGGCTAAAATACACCTAGAAGGGGGGGGGGGTTGAATAGGTGTAGCGCTCAGAGTACCCGCTTTTTCGAAAACAATAAATTATTCAAAATTAACCCCAGATTAATCGATTAACAGAACACAAATAATCGATTAACACAATTACTTTAATCGATTAAATCAACTCAGAAAATACAAACAGATTCAGTTTCTTGCACAACAATTAACCGAGATTTAAACGAAATCACAGAGCTTACAAAATATCAGAGTTACACTAGTATAGTATGGAAACAGAATATAGCAATTAAAACAACTATACAACGTAACCGATTAAAGCAATAAAGAGAGAAAGAGAGAGAGAAAGAAAAATCCTGCAACACGGTTTTTATCCTGGTTCGTTTGCATGTCCACTTGTAAACTACATCCAGGCCTCCCGGCTGATCTGGGAGATTTTTCTTCACTATAATTGAAATAATGTTTTACAAGCACTTCTTCCAATTACAACACTTAGATATTCACTTGAAACAAAAAGAAACTTATTCCTTGGTTTGACTCCCTTCCTACCGCCCAAGAAAACCTTTCTTGCGGTGTAGCCCCAGCCAAGAATCTACTCTTCCTATCAAGAACACTAAGCTATCGAAGATACAACACAATCTCGTTGGTGGTAAGACACCTTGAGATTCCCAATGTTACAACACTTTTCACAGCAAAAACATAGAGTAAACTAAAGCAATTATGATGCTCAAAACAG
>NC_032023.1:9438586-9439383 GCF_001865875.1 Lupinus angustifolius | reverse complement strand
AGAGAGAGCTTTCCAAAGTGCTATCTTGACATGCGCACTTTCAATCTCCCCCTTTTTGATGATGACAAAATACTACACCAATTGTTTGATGAATTAGCTTGAAGATTGTATTGGCAATGATTGATATGATGCGCTAATATTTCGGAAGCAGTTATTACGATCAACCTGCACAATCAAACAACAACAAAACAACCTTTCTCCCCCTTTTGACATTATTAAAAATGATAACTCAGGTCAAAAGTAGGCAGAGATATGTAGTTAAACATAAAACAAAGTTAATGAATTAATTTTGGGATTTAACTATTAACCTGTTTCATTTTCGGTGGCTTAAACAAATGCGTTTGTTTAGACATGTAAAATAACTAAGAGGTAAGGAGAACGTCATACAAGAATAAGCATATCAATGAACATGATAAGCAATGTAGTGCAATAACTAGCTTAAATCATGCACCATAAACATCTCATATGGTCAAGAACCATTCACGCAACCAAATAAGCTATTTTGACATAATTAAGCACAAAACTAGAATCATAGCATAAAGAGTAAAAGTATTCAGCAACCATTACAAACCATAATATGTCAAGCAGAGACAAATAAAGAGGCACAAATAAGTCTGGAAAAAGTAACAACAACTGAGTCCAAAAAAGTGTAATAATGAAGAAATAAACCTAAGGGTAAGATGTCCTAGGTCTAAAGTCTTCTGTACTATGGTTGAGGCGGAGGAGGATCAATCTCATCATCAGGAATAACAATGTTCTGGTCACCCCTGATCAGCATAGACAACTTCTGAAATTCA
>NC_032023.1:9438131-9438486 GCF_001865875.1 Lupinus angustifolius | reverse complement strand
AATAATGCATTCTGAGCTTCAGCAGTAGATCGAATAAAGGCATTCTAAGCTTCGGCTGTTGATTGAATCAGATTTCTCACCGACTGATATTGGTTGTCTGAATAGGCAATTTGACGCTCTTCATACTGTTCCATACCTGCAAAGTATGAGTCCTTCAACCCTTGAAAATGAAGATCCATGCGGTTGTTGAGCCTTTGCTCCATAGCTTCCATCTGAGCCATACCGAAAACATAATCCTGTGATACTGTCCTGGAGGGCTCCCCCTGATTTGTAGCATTCTGATCACCCATGCCACCCTGATCATCATCGGACAGCTCCAGATCAATAGTAATGTATTCCTCCTGGTATTGCCAAG
>NC_032023.1:9437032-9438031 GCF_001865875.1 Lupinus angustifolius | reverse complement strand
GTTTCTCTGTACCAGAATATAAGCAATGATATAATGTAACAACCTGTTCTCAACAGATAATGACCCAGCCTTGGTCAGTTGACCCGGAATATACAAATGAGGACCTCTAAGAAATGACTGATAAACCTCAATAGGATCAAAGTTATCCTTAACCCATGAGCAATCTCCTATTCCATAACCAGAAGATGACAAACCACCGACATTCATAAACAATTCATCACTAATCTCAAACAGTTTACCAGAAATCATAGACCAGTATTTATCATCCTTATATCTGAAATTTGCATAAATTCCCTAACTAGAGCTGGGTAAACTTGTCCCTTTAATTCCAGAAATTTAACGGCTCCCTGAGCCTCCATATCATGCGGAAAGCTGAAATTCTGTTCCGCCGTCTAGGTTAAGTCGACATACCTTACATACGTGGGTTTGCGTCCTAGGAACTTCGCCAAACGAGTCTCTTGCAGAATGAGCGAATAATAAGGGTCGTCACGGTCCCGAGTGGAGGATGAGTCAGCTTCCGGTCTTCGTCCACAATTGGCGGGAGTTTTGAACCTTTTTGCGCGACCTTGCTCCATTTTAATGTAGGACCCGAATTGATGTTGGACTTAGTAGAGAGGGATTAGGAAAACCTAACCTAGGGTTTAATTTGGGGGAAAATTGGAATGATGGAATGAGGATGATAATGTGAGCTTTCTAGATGGTTTTGAGAGGGTTAGGGAGAGGTTTATCTACCTTATAGCACTTGGATCAGTTGAGTTGCAATTTCAGAGACTGACAAGTGAAAAGAGGTGGAGAAAATGCCGGAAAAAGCGTGAAACCGAGGTGTTGTCTGCACTTAAGATGCTGGTTTTAATCGATTAATGGGCATAGTTAATCGATTAAAATCATGTAAAAATTGATTTTTCAGAAAATGATGCCCAGGTAATCGATTAACACTAGGTGTTTAATCGATTAAACACGGTAAAAAAATGGTTTTTAGCTAGCAGAATGGTTTCAACT
>NC_032023.1:9436488-9436932 GCF_001865875.1 Lupinus angustifolius | reverse complement strand
TACCACTAGTGCTTTTCCGATCCAATTTACATTCGGCGAAATCGGAATCGGAATATCTTACCAAGGATAGTGAGGCGTCCCAAGGATACCATAATCTCATGTTAGTTGTTCCTTTTAAATATCTCATGATTCTTTTAACAGATATATAATGTGATTCCTTAGGTGATGATTGAAATCTCGCACACATGCATACACTAAACATGATTTCAGGTCGACTTGCAGTTAAGTAAAGTAATGACCCAATTATACCATGATACTTTGTTACCTCTATTTCTTTTCCTTTTTCGTCCTTGTCTAGGTAGCAAGCAGATGCCATAGGAGTGGAGGCTTCCTTAAGTTTATCCACATCAAATTTCTTGAGTAGCTCTTTGCAGTATTTTGTCTGATGAATGAATATCCCACTTTCTAGCTGCTTTATTTGAAGTCCTAGAAAGAATGTGAGTT
>NC_032023.1:9432199-9436388 GCF_001865875.1 Lupinus angustifolius | reverse complement strand
GAATATCATTAGTAGATCCAAATATTATGTCATCCACATAGATTTGTACAAGTAATACATGATTTTCTGATTTTCGAATAAAAAGCGTTGTGTCAACCAAGCCTCTTTCGAACCCTTTTTCCAAAAGAAAGGTACTTAGTCTATCATACCAAGCTCTAGGAGCTTGCTTAAGACCATAGAGTGCCTTTTTAAGTTTATAAACATGGTTCGGATATTTAAAATTTTCAAATCCAGGCGGTTGGTCAACATAGACTTCTTCTTGAATGTAACCATTCAGGAAGGCGCTTTTTACGTCCATTTGAAATAATTTGAAGTTCATAATAGATGCAAAGGAAAGAAGTATCCTGATGGCCTCTAATCTGGCTACAGGGGCATAGGTTTCGTCGTAGTCGATACCTTCCTCCTGATTGTAGCCTTTGACCACCAAGCGTGCCTTATTTCGAATGATTAAGCCATATTCGCCAAGTTTGTTTCTGAAGACCCATCGGGTACCTATCATGGGATGATCTTTAGGTTTAGGGACCAAGTCCCAAACACTGTTACGTTCGAACTGGTTTAGCTCTTCTTGCATAGCTATACCCCAGTGCACATCCTCAATGGCCTCATCGATGGTCTTAGGCTCAATCTGAGATACAAAAGCTACAAAATTGCAAAATAATATGAAAATAATAAAGAAATAAAACTCATTTTGATCAGCTATATGTTGTTACATGATTAATATCTGATAATTGAACAAAGACGACCTTAGTACAACAAGATACTCGGATTTAATTCAAAAGAAAAAGGTTACCTAACTAATTCAAAACGTATGGATCAAATCTTTAATTCTAAGTTATTTGATTCATCCGGTAAATTATTTATTATTTTTAATTTGGTCTTTGTCTTTTTTTATCCATTTTAATTTGGTCTTGTCTTTTTTTGAATTCATTTTAATTTGGTCTTGTCCTTTTTTTAATCCATTTTAGTCTTTTTTAATTTTGTTATCATTAAGGTTAAAACATATAGACCTATGAAATCTGTCTATTTTAGTTTTGTGAAAATGTATCACTTGAAAATGAATTCTAACCTACTAATTTAACATAAGAACAACTTCTTTGACCACATTGAAATATAAAATAACTTAAGATTAATTTGAGAGTTGGATTTTGGAAGGGAAAAAATGGAAAAAGAAAGTTTATGAATCATTTCACAAATGTATTTTATGGTTTCAAGCATTCTATTTCTGTTTCTTCCCCTCCAAAATTCAACTCTCAAACAAATCCTTAAAAGACAAATTTGAAATAGAAAATAAAAGGAAAGCACCTGAAAAGTATTCAAAGATTGTGTGCAACATGTGTTTAAGGAAGAAAATATTGAAAATAATTTATGACAACAACAACCAACTAAGATTAATTTTCCTTAGCGTAATATTTATGTATAGTTATTGTAAAAATTTATACACAATAAATATATCAATTATCATTTATTTGTATTACTTATACTTAAAAGTCAATGATGAATAAATATGAATTGTGAATAATACACTCAAAGTAATCAATTTATATTTTTATTCATCATTATACACTTTGAGATTCACACATTGTAGTCTAAAATTATATTTGCATAGCAATATCAATTGATTGAAGAATTTTTGTTTTTCACAATGTTGTAATCTCTGCACAATAAGGTCATTGTTATTGTCTTCGAGTTCAAGCTACTGGCTTAGGATTGAATATGGAAGTATGTTTGTACATAGTATTCGATTTAGTAGAAAATCCTCATATCAGAAAGAGAGACTACTTATAGTGCTAGTGGATTATTGTGATCCAGGATCAACTTTGGGTGTCAATTTCTCTGTGTCTTTACTCTTTAACTTTCATTTACCACTTTTCTTGGGCATTAAATCTTGTAAACCACTGAATAGCTTTACTGTGATTCTTAGTTCTAATACTATCAAAGTTCTTCTTGTTCCCATATGATTAAATTGATTTTTAATTTTGTGTTGATAATTGATCTGCAATCAACTACCTAGTTGCATAATTTATTCTACACTCTCTGTAATCGATTATCAATCAATTAACACTGTAAATACTTGTTAAAATTTTGAACATTAATTGATTATCTAGTAAAAATAAGTGTGCACGTATTTATGCCTCACATCTATTCAACCCCTCAAAGTGTGTGTAGAGCCTTTGTTTACTTAAGAGAAAATAATTTAAAGGATGAATCTGAAAACAAAAACTTATGCCATATGAACTTGAAATCAAAAATTAATTTTAAGAGTAATTTAATATTTTTTCTAATTTATAGTATTAGTTATTTTCTTAAATGCATTAAATATATTATCATTTTTTTCTTTATTGGTCAATCTAAAATTTATGTTGAACATGTTTCTTTAGTGGATTACTCATTAAGCTTAAATGTACTTATTAAATTATTGATTAATTATCTATTATACAGAAAAATGATATCCATCAATTTCATGTTCAGTCCCAAACTTTTGCCATCAAAATCCAAACGCCAAAATGCTAAAAAAATACGAGAGATTCATCACTTGTCCTTGACCTTTGAAAAGCTATTTCTCAACCTAAAATCGTTCTCTTTAAATAAATCCAAACCATTAAAATATCCACAATCATATTTTCAATTTAAGAATCTTCATTGTGCAAATGGCTCATATTCAGTAGAATACAACTAGGTCATATGAAGATACATAATCTATGTTCTTGAAAAACTAGAAGACGTGGAGTTACATAGAGGACCATGATTAAAGTGCGACGTCAACTTTGGCTATGTACTAGGTCAAGGTATGACCTATGACTATATGTCAAGGGCGTGGGCGTTACATTTGGTACAAAACAACAAACCACGACCAAGTTGTGTATGAGTCCGTAGTTGTGGATATGGGCCTCCTAGCATAAGTGAATATTTAATAATACTATTCACATGTGTATATTTTAGGGTTGTGTATCATATACATGTAAAAAAATATATTTACATATGTTTTGTATACCCTAATTGAGTTGGATGTTAATGTGATTGTAGTTACTAATTCTAATTCTTAATAATACATTGTTATATGATCAATACTCTTGGGTACGTAAATACATTTTGCTTGCAGATCCACAATTTTGCATGGACATTAGTGGGTTGTATGACATCTGAGAATGGATTATATGCAGGTGTGACATAGACGCATTATAATAGATGCAAGTGAAGCATGGAAGAATTGGAATAGATGCATGTGTAACACACGTTCATTGGCTTAGATGCACTATGTAACACATGCACTACTGACTTGGATGCACAATGCCATGTAAGCATTGAGATGAGTACAGGTGCAATATGGGAATTTGTATAAATGTAGGGTGTGGTGCATTTACATTTTCATAGATGCCGGGTATGACAGTAGGCATTGGTTGACATTAATGGAAGGTGTGTGATGTGGGTACACTCCCTAATATGGAGTATAATAGTTCTTGGAACCATGATTTTTGGTATAGACAATGGTGGCAGTTTTTTTAGATTTTCAAGGAAGCTTCTTGGTTAAGTTGAGTTGGATATTGAAGAGGGCGGTTCCCAGTGCACTTTGGTGTGAAAGTTTCATAATGTCAAAAGTCTTCCTAGAAATGGGTGGTTAGGCGGTATGATCTATTAGGCTACATTACAAGATGTTACACTATAAGTTTAGAGAGCTGATATCTTAATAGCATTGTCAATGATACTTGGAAAGACATATGCTGAAATAGGAGTATACTTTTATGTGGAGGAGCTATTAAAGAAAGTTAGGCATTAAGCAAGGTGAAGTACAATTATAGTCAAAGTGCATAGATTTCCTAAGATGCATGATATTTTCTAAGGTAGAGAATATTACTATGCATATTTCCTAAGAAGTATAATATTTTCCAGGGTGAAGATTATTGTGTGAATTGTTAGATATCAGTGGCTAAAATACACTTAGAAGGGGGTTGAATAGGTGTAGCGGTCAGAGTATCTGCTTTTCGCAAACAACAAATAATGCTGAAATAACCCCAGATTAATCGATTAACAGAGAAAGAATAATCGATTAACGCAAGCAATTTAATCGATTAAAATAGCTCAGATTACACAAACAAATTCAGTTTCTTATACGACAATCAACTGAGATCGAAGCAAATATACAGAGCTAACAGATATATCAGAGTTACAACAGTATAGTATAGAAACAGAT
>NC_032023.1:9388953-9432099 GCF_001865875.1 Lupinus angustifolius | reverse complement strand
TTTTTATCCTGGTTCGTTTGCGTGTCCACTTGCAAACTACATTCAGGCCTCCCGGCTGATCTGGGAGATTTTTCTTCACTATAATTGAAATAGCGTTTTACAAACAATTCTTTCAATTACAACACTTAGACACTTTCTTGACAACTAAAGAACCTTATCCCTTGGTTTGACTCCTTTTCTACCGCCCAAGAAAACCTTTCTTGCGGTGTAGCCCCAGCCAAGAACCTATTCTTTCTATTAAGATCTCTAAGCTAATGAAGATACAACACAATCTCCTTGGTAGTAAGACACCTTGAGATTCCCAAAGTTACAACACTTTTTTACAACAAAACATAGAGTAATCTAAAGCAATTACAACGCTCAAATTAAACAATTAAGATCTTACTCCACAACTCTAACACAAGTCTCATATAACATGATAATGCATTAGTAAAAAACATATTTTACAGAATATGAAATCTTTCCAAAAACATCAATGAATGCATGAACATGTGGGATGAAATGATGAGAAATTAAACGTGTAATGCCTCTCAATCCTAAAGCATATAATTCTCTCTTTTCTAATCTCACAAATGCAATGTCATATAGATGCAACAATTAACACGAAATATGCTCCAACTCTCTAAATCTTAAAATCTAACATGCAAGTTATGGCTTGAGTTCTGAAAACGCAGTTTATAAAGAATCCACTCTGCAGTCCAGTTAATCGATTAAATCTTTGGTTAATCGATTAACGTGTTACCATTGTACTGATTCGGTTTTCCAAGTTTTCTGTTCCAACTGCTTTTCAAAAACTTATGTTAATCGATTAAAACACACCTTAATCGATTAACTGCATATTTCCAAGTGTATTTTTAAATTGCAAAACTCAAATACGTTATGCACTTAACTTATACATGTTCAACACTAAGTTTATGCCTAGGATGCACAGATAACATGTATATATGTGATGCATGAACATATTATGAATGACATATCTCAAAAATAAAATGATTTAATGTTTTATGCATATGAGACATGTATTGAGTTTACCTAAGCCTTAGACTCAACCTAAACTAATTACTAGTCTAAGTCTAATACCAATCTTGAGACTTAAGCATGTTGGTTTGTTGATGATCTTCAAGCTCTTGTGAAACACAAGTTGTGCTCATCAAAACCAAAACACATAGTGAGCAAGCTTTCCAAAGTGCTCCTCTTGACATGCGCACTTTCATGAATGACTCATATTAAGTGAAACGCGATTAAGTTGTGTGAGGATACACAAACGTATTCTCGAAGCACTAGAAGACACAAAGTTACTAAGAGGACCACGATCATAGTGTGCTGGTGACCACGACCGTATAATAGGGTGTAATATGACTCACAATCGTGTACTAAGGGTTTGGGTTATAAATCTTATGCTAAATTTCAAACCTTGGCCAAGGCATGTATGGGATCACCGCCAGCTGAAAGATATTTCAAAAAGTTTATGAGCTTTTTGGGTTATGTATTGGGTCCAAGCAGAAGACTACACATAAAGTAGTCATCCTTCAATGTTCATGGGAATGTAGGTACAATTGACTAAACTTCGTTAATATATTTCTTCTCTATTCTGCTTAATATTTTCTCCCATTTTACTTTATTACTTGTTACCAACATTGTTCAACAATTATTAATGCTGCAACAAAATCTCATTTCCTCCTTCAGAGTCCTAGTAATCTTATTTCATCAAATATTCCACAATCAATCCAATATATAAATTATCATTGAATAATCATATAAAGTAGGTAAAGGGACAAACAAAACAAGATTTTATCATATAATCATCAATCCTATGTATGAAAATGAAGCAAGATGAGGTTTTTGGTTTTGAAGTACTAAGGTCACATTTGGCTTTGGAATGGTCTATGTCCATTTGGTGTATAAGGAATCAAGACCAAGAGGTGTAGGTGGTGGCTCATTTTGATAAGCCTTAAAGTCGCTAAACACATTCTAATATTTAAACCTTTAAGTTTTGATGATTCCAAAACTAATCAAGACCAAGAGGTGTAGGTGGTGGCTCATTAAGTAAGATTATGTTTAATTGTCTGAACGTTCTAATCTTCTAATTTAAGTGTCCAACGAAATCAGAACTAATAATTTTGCATATTCGAACAAGGAAATATAGATATCAAGACTTATCTATGTGCAAGACCCGTTTGTGATCAAGACTCGCCGATATTCATGACACGTCTTGCTAAAAACCTGTCTATAATGAAGATCTATATGAATTCAAGACTCTTTTGTATTTAAGATATTTATGAAGCTTAGTCAACATCTCTACACAAGAATGCTCCATTGAGAAAGATGTGATCTTCATGTGAAGAATTCTACTTGTCAATCAAAGAAGAATGAAGGATCAACTATGTCACATCGAGAAGGAACAAAAAAACATCTCTAAGGACATGATTTTAATTAAAAAATAAGAAGACAAAATGTACTTTATTACTGCAAAAAGAAAATGCGCAGTACAAAATACGAAAAAATCTGTTGATTACCAACTTTTGATAATACACAATTCTCTCTCTTCCATCAGAAAGCTTCAACAATCATGAAACATTAAATTTTCCATTGAAATCAAATTTAACATATCACTATAGAAATACAAGAAAAAATTAAGCTATAGAGAAGACAAAGTATTACCATATATTAATTTCAAGAAGAAGCTTTGACTGAAGTTAAATGGCTATAATAACGATTATATTAATTTCCGAATCTATAAATTGCCTTAGCGTTTGAAGAAGAGTAGAACAAGATCTGACAATACACAAATAAAATGAGTATCATTTAACGCTCTAATTTTTTCAAGAACTATATTCATATTTTATTTAATAACATCATGCTATATTGAGCATATGTGTTAATCCATTTGCTATTAAATTATCATTCTTTCTCTTTGATATTTATTTTAATTTATGAGTGCAATTGAAAGACTTGTAAAGTTGAAAACTTATTTTAATAGAAACCATTGTTTAGTGGTGTGCATGAAAAGGCTATGTGCACAAACAATACTTGAATTGTTGAGTGTAACGCCCCAAAAATTACTCCAATAATATTACCTAAAAATGAGTAATTTTTTTGTAATGTAAAACTTCTTCATTTACATTTGACTCCTTTTCGGGACATCACGTTAAGTAACCTAAATTGCGGAAAAGACAATGATCGTTACCTAATGGTAACCTAAAGCCACTTAATATATCGTGAAATAATTCTTTATTGGAAATAACTGAAAATGTTTATACAAAAACATAGCGGAATAAATCCTTGGCCAAGCTGAAAATATACACAATACACTGATTTATTTAAAGCATCAAAAGTACCCTACATAGATACCCGCCTCAAGGGTAACTAGAAATGGAATTTCTACTTGTGACTAGCTCTGGTGTTAGTAGGTATACTAGAACACTCTTTGGGGTCCTCATCTGTCTCAGAATCCGAGGAGAGGTCCACCACCTCAATGGAGTCCTCTATACAGACTAACTCCACACAATCCTCCTCTTCGACTTCCAGCTCCTCCTCTTCAACCTCCATCTCCTCTTCTAGATCATTAGACGCACCCTGTGACTTACTTCCCGCTCCCGCATCTGCCTGAAGATCGGGCAACATCCGTCGAGCAGCACTCCTTACTGGTGGGGAATTGAGCACATCGCCTTAACTCCGTCTCCTGAGTAGATGGTCCCGCTGTAGTTAGTCCGTGAGGAATCAAAGACTGAATTGGTGGTGCAATAGGTGCAAATATCCGAGAAGGTAAAGTGAGAGAAGCCTCCAAGTCCACATGATGTAAGGGTAAGCGCTGTATAGAGCCGTCAGAAACCATCTCCAGCTCTAAGGCACAATGGCATGTGTAGGTATATTTGTGTTTGTCACTACTCCATGTCCTCTCCTAGGACATCAAGAATCGGTAGCTCCGAATGTAACGCCCCAAAAATTTCCAACAATATTGCCCAAAAGTGGGTGAATTGTTTTTTTTTTGTAATGCAAAACTCTTCATTTATATTTAATTCCTTTTCGGGACATCACATTTAATAACCTAAAATGCGGAAAGGACAACAATAATTCGTGGAATGATCCTTTTTTGAAATTAACTGAAAACGTTTATACAAAAGCAAAGCAGAATACATCCTGGTCCAAACTAAATATATATACAATAGTCTCATTTATTCAAAACAACCAAAATATCTACACATATACCGACCTCAAGGCAACTAGAAATGCAGATGACCATTAGTGACTAGCTTTAGGGTTAGAGGGTGTACTAGGACACTCGTTGGGATCCTCGTTCCTCTCAGAATCAGAAGAGAGGTCCACCACCTCAATGGAGTCCTCTATACAGGCCAACTCCACACAATCTTCCTCTTCGGCTTCCAGTTCTTCTTTGTTAAACGAACCCTATGACTTTCTTCCCACTCCAGCATCTGCCTAAAGATCGGGTAACATCCATATATAAACTCTCTTCCCTGGTGGGGAATCGGGCACATCGTCTCCACTCCGTCTCCTAGTAGATGGTCCAACATCAGTGGGTTCGTGAGGAATCATAGACTGAATGGATGTTGTAGTAGGTGTATATCTCCAAGCCGGTAAGGTGAAAGAAGCCTCCAAATCTGCATGTTGTGAAGGGAAACCATCACAAACCATCTCCAGCTCTAAGGCACAAGGTCCTGTGTAGGTGTATCTATGTCCATGACTACGCCATGCCCCCTCTTGGGACATCGAGAATCGATAACTCCGAATTATCACCATACGGTCCATCTGAACGAGAATGCGAACCGAAGACAAGCAGAAAGAAAAGAAAAGAAGAGATAGTAAGACATCTAATGAATATAATTCATTGACGGTGTGGAATTACATAGAATATCACATCCAGACATACACACATGATATACACAATATAGATCATAGACATAATGCACAATGATGAAATGATGTTATAACTCGAATCATGAGGATCAATATTCATACTCTCAATGTATGTAGGATATGCTTATTTCATCCATCCTTACACCAATATTGGGGGTTTTAGCCACTGCCTCCCCCTCACCCAAACGAGGCTGGCTCGCCCAGGTGAGGGTAGTCCACTTGTCGGGACTATTTCCTCGCCCTTTTGGGTTACTAGATCAAAAATATCCATTATTTTCGATCTCTACACGTTTTAGTTTCTCGAGTGGTGTTCCTTCACGGATTACAACCACAAGAATTGATATTTTATACTATCCCAGGGGCATATATCCTATGGAAACATCTGTACTTAATCCAGACACGAAATCATTTGGTTAAGTACGAGTTCCTAACAAAAACAGAAATAACTCCCAACTTTTGAGGTAGTTGGGAGATTCGGGTGTCATATTCTGACACCACTATGTCACGATGTATTCTCTCTCATGTTGAGTTGTAGCGCGGTTGATTTCCCTTCCGTGAATGCGTAGGTTGTCCGCATTCGAACGCCTTGAAACTAAACACGCAAACCAATCATCGATTCACGAGTTAAATCATTTTCCTACCAACTCTAAGCTAAAGACATCATTTTAATTCATTGTAAGAACATCCGAGACTTTCATTCATCCGGTCCAAGATTCATATTCTTGAACCACCATTTATGCTCGAAGGTTTTGTTCCCAATTCCTATCGTGTTCAAGATCATTTCAACACCTTTTTACAAGGATTGATCTCGTGATCAAAACGACTTTTTGATTTAAAAAATTCTTTGATTTCAAAATCATCATCTTTCATCAACATAAATAACATGCATATTTTCAAACACTAAAACAACCCCATGAACAATAATATTTCATGGTTTCAAAACATCGATTTCTAAATTTGCAAAAAATCAGTTTTTGCGTTCTTGCGTATAACAAGAGATAAGAAGCTTTTTAGAAAATGTTGACGGTTGAAAACATTCGTATCATTCGTATGATCCTCATACTAAAATTTCGTAAGCAACTAACGGTTAGATTTCTAAGAGATTAAGAACAAAAGGGATGAAGTTTACCTTGAAGTTGTTGAGAAAATCCAAATGAAGAACTAGAAGAATGAAATGAAGAGCCAAAGAATAATTCAAATAATAATGGTGAGATGGGTAAGTGAGAGGTTTATGGATATTTGCGTAAAAGATGAGTATTTTTGCTTGCTTGCTCAACAAGTTTCACTCGGGAACATGAGGTGACTTTTTCAGCGAAACATTCGTGATGAGACCATGCCTGAGTATTGTCGGTTAATATTCGGCGGGATATAAAATCTTCCAATTACGGTTAAAATTTCGGAATGCCGAATTCAGAGTGAAAAGTATTTAGAAATGCGTTTTGGACAAACTTGATGTCTATCCTAACTCGAAATAATATTCCAAAGCCAATGGTACAATTGGAATTCAATTTTGAGCTACGAAACCCAAAAACACGTTTTTGGGCCGAATTCCGATGAATTTGGGTCCGACAGCAGTCCAAAAACATTTCGTCACAGAAAATTACGAAAATTTACACAAAATAGTAATTCACAAAAAAGACTATTAGTCATCTACGGTTTAGCCTAATTCATTACCGATAAATTTCTAAAATTATGTTTTGTTAAAAATAAATAATTAATAAAATATATCGAATTTTCACGGTGTTACACAGAATCCTTGCGGTACGGTAAATCTGAATGAGAACGTGAACCGAAGACAAGTAGAAAGAAAATAAAAGAAAAGAAAAGGGAGTAAGACATCTAATGAATATTATTCATTGATGACATGGAATTACATAGATTATCACATCCAGACAAACACGTATAATATATACAATATAGATCACACACATAATGCACAATGATGAATGATGTTATAACTCGGATAATGAGGATCAATATCCACGGTCGCAATGTATGAATGTTATGCTTATTTCATCCATCCTTACACCAATATCCTCCCGATATACTATTTGAAAATAACCAAGAGTGCAGGTCCCATAACAAGCCGATTTGATAGCACCAAAAATAATTATTCCTTACAAGGATATACGATCGACTGGTTCTGAATAAATGTCCATTTTAGGACGGTGTCGTATCAAACACTTTCTGGGCATCCCTCTTATTGATCCTGATTACAAAGAGGGGTTTTCAAAGATCGTCTAGTTTGCGCGGTGAGAACCATCCGATCCAATAGAGTACATCATCCAGGAATACAAGAGACTCGTCTCACATAGACCTTCCCTCAAGACTTTGCTGACAAATCACCACCATCGCTGTCCCTTCCAACATCGTGGGGCTCGTTCGTCTCCCGTAAATTTCCTCTCCACTACTTCGTTATTCATAATGAGTATGCACGCTAACCGAAGTTAGCTAATTATATCTTTTAATTAGTCCTTTATATCGATCGACTCATCCTAAGACGTCTCCCAAAGGAATGCTTCTTATATAGGAATAAAATCCCTACCACTATGAATTATCGCTGAATTACCCTAGACGACCACATAGCCAAGCCTCTTACGATCAGACGACCTTGCTGCATGGTATCATGTAATCCTTTCTAGGCATCGCCTTGATCATGACATCCTCGTCGAAATCCTTACCCGCATAAGGCGCGAGAACAAAAGTAACAATATAAGTTTGTCGATTTGGGCACCCGACTCAATCCTCTGAGCCACGGTCTTCCCCAAGTGTAAATACACTTCACACCCAAGCTAGGGTTATTGCCTAAGCAATAAATCAATGAAAAACACTCACAATTTATGCCTATCTCTCGCCCAAGAGAAAGACTGTTGCTCAACCGACCAATTCATCAAAATATACTCTATTTCCTGCATGGCTCTCGCTCAAGTGATGGGACTATCTCTCGAGCGAAAAATCCACCAAAAACTGGTCAAAATCACCCTCTGGGTCTTGCTCAGGTGCCCAAAACAGGCCAAACGGCACCCTGGCCCTCGCCCAAGCAGGTTGGCACGCCCAGGCAACAATTGGGGGCCTAATTCACTGTTTCTCCCTTGCCCAAGCGAGGGTAGTCCGGTTGCCAGGACTATTTCCTCGCCCTTTCGGGCTATCGGATCAAAAATCTCCGTTGTTTTCGATCCCTACGTGTTTTAGTTTCTCGATTAGTGTTCCTTCATGGATAACAATCACAAGACTTGACATTTTATACTATCCTAGGGGCATATAACCTAAGGAAACATCTGTACTTAATCTGGACATGAAATCATTTGGTTAAGTACGGTTTCTAACAACAACAAAAATAACTCCCAACTTTTAAGGTAGTTGGGAGATTCGGGTGTCATATTCGGACACCACTATGTCACGATGTATTCTCCCTCACCTTGGGTTGTAGCACTATTGACCTCTGTCACGTGAATGGATCGGTTGTCCGACTTCGAATGCCTAGAAACTAAACACAAAAGACAAATCAGTGATTCGCGAGTTAAATCGTTCACGTATTAACTCTACGACATAGACATCGTTCTAATCTATTTCAAGAGCATCCGAGACTCTCATCCATCTGGTCCAAGACTTATATTACCGAACCATCATTTATCCTCAAAATTCTTGTTCATGATTCCTATTGGATCATGATCATTTCAACACCTTTTTACAAGGGTTGATCTCATGCTCAAAACAATATTTCAAATCAAATATCCTTAATTTCATCATCATCTCTTTTAATCAAAATCAACACATGCATATATTTCAAACACTAAAACAACCCCATGAACAACAATATTTCATGGTTTCGAAACAACGATTTCTAAATTCACAAAAACTCATTTTTCACGTTCTTGCGTATAACAAGAGATAGGAAGATTTTTAGAAAATTTTGACGGTTGAAAATGTTCGTAACATGCGCATAAACATCATACTCAAATATTGTAAACAATGAATGGCTAGATTTTGTAAAAGATGAGGAACAAGTATGGAGGTTTACCTTGGTGTTCTTGAAAAAATCCAAATGAAGAAGAAAGAAATGAAATGAAGAATCAATGGTTTCTCTAGCTTGAATGGCTCTTTAAGTAGAATAAATAAGATTAAGAGGGGGAAAGCCAAGGGTTTCTAGGAGTAAATGGTGAAGGGGTAAATGAAAGGTTTAGGGATATTTGTGTAAAAGATGAGTATTTTCGCTTGCTTGTCACACTAGTTTTGTGTAAAAGATGAGAATTGTCGGCTAATACTCACCTGGATATTAACATCTTCTGATTACGGTTATAATTTCGGAATGCCGAATTCGGAGTGAAAAATATTTAGAAATGCGTTTTGGACAAACTTGATGTTTATCTTGGCTCGAAATAATATTTCGAAGGCAACGATGCAATCAAAGTTCGATTCCGAGCTACAGAATGCAAAATCACGCTATTGGGCCGAATTCGGGTGAATTTGAGCTCGACAGCAGTCCAAAAACTTTCCGTCATAGAAAATTACGAAAATTTACCACAACATAGGAATTCATAAAACAAGACTAACACTAAACTTAGGTTTAGCCTAATTCATTACCTATTACTTTTTTTTAAATAAATAATTAAAAATATACATCGTTCACGCTGTTACAATCCTCCCCCACTTATAATATTTTCGTCCTCGAAAATTATACGTACCTTTTAAGAAAACAGATAGGGATAGGATTCTCTTATGGCCTGCTCGACCTCCCAAGTTGCATCTTCTCCGTCTGCTTGGCTCTAGATCACCTTAACTAGGGAAATCTCTTTACCTCTCAACGCCTTCACACTTCGATCAGTGATCCTCAAGGGCATAGTTTCAATAGTGAGATTATCCTTTAGTTGGATTGAATCAGGTTTGATGATATGCAACGGGTCACTAATGTATTTTCTGAGTTGGGATACATGGAATACATTATGTAGGTTCGATAGTAAAGGTGGCAATGCTATTTGGTAAGCTACTTGTCCAACTTTTCTAAGAATTTGGTATGGTCCTATGAATTTAGGGGTAAGCTTACGGGCTTTAAGAATTCTACCAATGCTAGTTGTCGGAACCACCCTTATGAAGACATGATCTCTTTCCTCAAAACTGAGAGGGTTCCTCCTTTTGTCCTAGTAGCTCTTCTGCCTACTCTGAGCTACCTTTATGTTTTCCCTTATCATTTTTATCTTTTTCGTCGTCTACTGAACCACATTGGGTCCTAATGTAAGATTCTCTCCTACCTCAAACTAGCATAAAATGGTTCTGCACTTTCCGCCGTAAAGAGCTTCATACGGCACCATGCCGATACTCAAATGAAAGCTATATTGTAGGTGAATTCTGTCAGATGCAAATAGTCTGCCCAACTTCCAGAGTGTTCCAAAACACATGCTCTTAGCAAGTCTTCCAAAGATTGGATAATTCGTTCAGATATGCCACTCGTCCACGAGTAGTAAGCTGAACTCATACTCAATTTGGTACCCAAGGCTGTTTGCAAACCATTCGACAACTTCGAAGTGAAACATGGGTCTGTATCTGAGATGATATTTGTAGGAATACCATGTAATAAGACAATCTCTTTGATGTATAACTCCGCTAGCCTTTCCAAGGAGTATTTCATATTGATGGGTAGAAAGTGAGTTGTCTTCGTCAAACGATCCACTATCACCCAAACAACATCATAACCCTTTTGAGTCCGAGGAAATCCGTTCTCAAAATCCATTGCAATGCTATCCCATTTCCAAACGGGGATATCCAAAGGTTGGAGTTCCCCTCTGGTTCGCCTCTTCTCGATCTTTGCCTTCTGACACGTTAAGCAGCGCGAGACATACTCTGCTACTTCTCTCTTCATATTGGACCATCAGAACATCTTCTTCAAGTCTTGATACATAGTGGTAGCTCCAGGATGAATACTTAGTTTGCTCTTATGGGCTTCATCCAAGATTGCCATTTTCAACTCAGGGTCTCTTGACACACAGACTCGGTTCTTACTTCGCAACACTCCATCGGTCCCTTCTTGAAATTCTGGGGCTCTTCCTTCGGCCAACAAGGTTCTCTTTTCTTGCAATTCTGGATCGGAACTTTGCAACCCTTTTACTTGTTCCAGAAATTCATTTGTTACTGTAAGCATACCTAAAGTCAAACTCTTAGGTTTTACTTGCATCGCGAGGCTTAAATTCCTAAAATCCTCAATCAATTCCATCTCCCTGACCATCATGGTTGATATATGTAGAGACGTTCTACCCAAGCCATTAGCCATCATATTAGCTTTCCCATGATGGTATTGGAGATCAAAGTCATAGTCCTTAAGGAATTCAGTCCATCATCTTTGCTTCATGTTCAGCTCCTTTTGGTCGAATAGATACTTCAAGCTTTTGTGATCACTGAAGACTTCAAATCTTACTCCTTAGAGGTGATGCCTCCAGATCTTGAGAGGAAATACGATTGCAGCCAATTCCAAGTTGTGCGTCGGATAATTCTACTAATGTGTCTTTAATTGTCTTGAAGCATAAGCTACCACCTTTTGTTGTTGCATCAACACACAACCTAGGCCTTGTTTAGACGCATCACAATATATGTTGTAGTTCCCTTTCGGGTTTCGTAGAATCAACATAGGTGTTGTAGTAAATCTTTTCTTCAATTCCTGAAAGTTTTCCTCACACTTTGCCATCCATAAAAAAGCCTTGTCTTTCCTTGTTAACGAAGTCAGTGTCAATGCCAACTCCGAAAATCCTTCAATGAACTTCCGATAGTATCCCGCTAAACTGAGGAAGCTTCTAATCTCCGTTACGAATTTCGGAGAATTCCATTCTATCACCGTTCCTACTTTAGCAGGGTCTACAACAATGAGGTTCATAACAGGTTTCAATTAGGTTCTTAGGAACGCTAAAGATTACCGTTTTGTTAAAGCGGTTTAGAAGAACAGATGATATCTAATTGGGATAAGGATAGACATATCAGGTCTACTGCAAAGGTTCACTCATCTAAATTTATAGGCATTGAGAGCACATAGTTGACACTATGACGGGTTCATTAGCGGGTGTAGATACAATTAGGTCATAGGGTAGGGAGACTAAAGGCAATGCTAATTGATTGAAAATATCGTTAGATAGGAACGAATGGGTCGTATTCTCAACCAAATAATTCAAGAAAATACTAAGTACACCAAGTCACACAAGAAAGCATGTGAGGCCATGCCCAAGGCCGAATAAAAAAAACCGCTCTGATACCATGTTGTAACGCCCCGAAAATTACTCCAATAATTTGCCCAAAAATGGGTAAAAATTTTTTGTAATGTA
This sequence comes from Lupinus angustifolius, assembly GCF_001865875.1. Classification (NCBI taxonomy): domain Eukaryota; kingdom Viridiplantae; phylum Streptophyta; class Magnoliopsida; order Fabales; family Fabaceae; genus Lupinus; species Lupinus angustifolius. The sequence goes on along the minus strand of NC_032023.1, from coordinate 9,419,920 downwards.
AAACTTCTTCATTTACATTTGACTCCTTTCTAGGACATCACATTAAGTAACCTAAAGCCACTTAATATATCGTGGAAGAATTCTTTATTAGAAATAACTGAAAATGATTATACAAAAACAAAGCGGAATAAATCCTTGTCCAAACTGAAAATATACACAATAGACTAGTTTATATAAAGCATCAAAAGTACCCTACACAGATACTCGCCTCAAGGGAAACTAGTAATGGAATGACTACTAGTGACTAGCTCCGATATTAGCTGGTGTACTAGAACACTCGCTGGGGTCCTCCTCCGTCTCAGAATCGGAGGAGAGGTCCACCACCTCAATAGAGTCCTCTATATAGAGTAACTCCACACAGTTCTCCTCTTCGACTTCCAATTCCTGCTCTTCAGCCTCCATCTCCTCTTCCAGGTCATTGGACGCACCCTGCGACTTACTTCCCGCTCCTGCATCTGCCTGAAGACCAAGCAGCATCCATCGAGCAACTCTCCTTCCTAGTGGGGAATTGAGCACGTCGTCCCAACTCTGTCTCCTAGTAGATGGTCTCGCATCAGTGGGTCCGTGAAGGGGTAAATGAAAGGTTTAGGGGTATTTGTGTAAAAGATGAGTATTTGTATAAAAGATGAGTAAATGATGGGGTAAATGAAATGTTTAGGGGTATTTGTGTAAAAGATGAGTATTTTCGCTTGCTTGCCACACAAGTTTCAGTCGGGAAAATGAGGTGACATCTTCGACGAAACATTCGTGATGAGACCATGCCCGAGTATTGTCGGCTAATACTCGGCTAGATATTAAAATCTTCCGATTATAGTTAGAATTTCTCAATGCCGAATTAGGAGTGAAAAATATTTAGAAATGCGTTTTGGATAAACTTGATGTCTATCTTGACTCGAAATAATAATTCGAAGCCAACGGCTCAATCGATATTTGATTCTGAGCTACGGAACTCAAAATCACGCTATTGGGCCGAATTCGGGTGAATTTGGGTCTGACAACAGTCCAAAAACTTTCCGTCACATAAAATTACGAACATTTACCACAACATAGGAATTCTCAAAACAAGACTAACACTCATCTACAGTATAGGCTAATGCATTACCGATTAATTTCTAAAATTAATTTATGTTAAAAATAAATAATTAAAAATACACATCGAAAATTCATGGTGTTACATTGAGCCTAAAGAGGCTAAGTGTACAAAGAATAATTGTTTCTATAATCAATATTGGATTATACTAGAATCTTTGTCATGCCAAGAAAGTGGATGTAACTTATGATTTTGGACGAACCAGTATAAATATGTGTTTCAATTCTCTATCTCTGAACTCCTTTATGTTTAAGAGCATCCACATTTGTTGTTCTTAAGGCTATTTTTAAGGTTGTTCTTAAGGCTATTTTTAAGGTTGTTCTTAAGGTCGTTCTTAACAGAATAAGACCATTCTTACTCTGTTTTATATTATGTCATTCTTATTTCTTGAGTTTTGTTCTTAAGTAATAACAGTTCCTGGTAAATAAGAACATTTATTGGTCTTGGTGAGGAGAAATGACCTTTATGCGTTGTGATGTAATTTATATATTTTATACATTTTATTTATTTTTGAATTTACTATGTTGTAATTTCTATTATATTTTGAAATTATATTTAATGTATTTTAATTAATGTAATATTTTGTTTTATTTATTGGTGTCCGCTTATTTTATTTTTATAATTTACAAAAAAAAAGTTAGATTATAAATAAATTATAGCAATTTTAATTTATTAATAAATAAATAAATACTTATTCTTAATAATTTGTTATATTTATTGTAAAATATAAAAGTGTGGGGTATGTTTTGAGACTTAAATAAGAATATGAATGATGTTTGTCATTGTGAGAAAAAAATAGATGTTATTCTTATTTTATGGAATTGTAATAAATTATAATATAATGTGTGAGACACAAATAAGAATGAAAACTTTGTTTGCTGCTGGAGATGCTCTAAGTTGTTATAATTGCTTTTTAATCGTGAGATTTCTGATTCTATGATACCAACAAGTTCTTTTCTTAAACTTCATTTGAATCTCTTTCAATAAATAATGAAAAAGTCGTCTAAAAATTATTGTGATAAAACAGACGAGTCACTTGTATAAATATTATTATGATCAAAATTGTTATCTCTACCGTAAAAATTTGAAAAGTTTATTTTAAACTTACAAACACAATTCAACTCTTATGTTAGAGTTGATTATTTCGCATTATGGCTAGGTTTCCCAGCTCGGTTATTTGGCCCATTAGACAACTCAACCCAGTTACGTAAAATTTATCATAAACAAGCGCTTCAATATCCAATTAGATCATACTACGAGTTTGCACTAAAATCATTTGTGATTTTCCTAGGATAAAACACCAACAAGTTGCACTCCAATCTGGGAGAAAGAACAAAACCATTAATACTCAACTAGAAACACCCCTCATTTGGTAGTCTCCCAAAAAAATAAAAGTTTCTCTTTTAGAAATAAACAACAAAGGGTGAGGCGTAAAATTTTGGCTCGACCTTATGCATGCAAACCAACAATATGTTAAGTTATTTTAAATTGTAGATTAGCATCAATCAATTATTTTGAAATTAGTAATATTTAAGGGTGGGAAATGAATGCTTTGGATATATATAGATTTAAATACTAACAGATGAATAGAAAGTTCTCCAACAACTCAATAAATTCATTAATACAAACTTAATGAATGAATTTCAATATATAAATGAATTTATTTTAATGAATGAATATTCAATACATTTATTTTATAATTAGAAATAAAAACACTCTCGAAAAGAACCACTATTTCAAACCAAAATTTCAATAAAGCATTTTTAAATATTCATTGTTTATAAAACACATATTTTAACATCACTCTTAAAAAAAGCACGGTTCAAAAACATGTTTTATAAAAAAATTCTTTCAAAAAAACATTTGTTTAAAAGAAAACATTTTTCAAACAATCATATTTAAAGGAAAAACATTTTTCAAACAATCATATTTAAAGGAAAAACATTTTTAAAAGAAAATCAATTTAAAAAAATCTGTTTTAAATTTTCAAGAAACACTTTTTAGAAAAGTGATTTTTGGAAAATTTGAAAAAGAATTAAACGTGACAAGTTTTTAGTGAATATTTAGACATGTTACTTATCTAAGAACAAATTTGGACTAGAGTGTAATATATATGCATTGTTAGCGTAAAAATTTATATATAGTCACTCCATTATTAACAATTTTTTTTGAAGAGTCAATGATGATTAAATATGAATTGTTGATGATACATTATCAATTGTTAGTGTATATAACTCATACACTATCAATGCATATATTTTTTAAGTTTTTCTTATTATCTACACCATAAAGTGAGAGTAGAGACAATGAATAAAATTGAAAAGCAATAATCCACATTTGCGAGTGTTTGCTTTTTAATGGATTGAATATTCATCCAAATAGATATATTTATGGATATTCTTTGTGTATAATCGATGGATTTGAATCCATCCATTATTAAAACTACCATTGAACTATATCTATTTAAATCCTTAGTTTTAATGGATGAATTTAGATTAATTTAAATTATTCTAGATTTTGATACGGTGTGGATTGTGGATAATTTTATCATCTCTTTAATAATATTAATTATGGGAAAATTGTTTTGTACTCTTTAATTATGACTTTAAAATATATAGTCTGTCAATATAAACGTGTTTTACACATATATCCAATCAAATAATTTCATTTCAAATTATTTTACCATATCATATTAGAAAACAAAAAAAGGAAAATAAATATTGTTCCATAATCTCCTCTTCTCTTTCCATCATAGCTACATAGCAGTTTCACATTCTCAACCCATATCAGTTTCACATTCTCAACCCATATCGCTTTCACTTTCTTTGTGGTTCGATATCTTCAATATTGTTTTCATTTTTCTAGGGCGTATTTTTGCTCCCTCTTGTCTTCCAAAATTTTCATTATTCACTATTGAGATAACTTTATTAATCATAGTAACAATTTCACCCCTTTTTTTACTGACAAAAATTAAGATGACAAATATGCTTGAAGATTCTACCATCATCAACTATGAAGATGATGTTCTTAAGGTGGACAATATCAGTATTGAGTTACCAACAGAGCCTCCCTTAGAGCCCTATAAAGAAATAAAGTTCACATCAATTGAAGATGCAAAAATTTTCTACATAAGTTATGCAAACAAAAAATGTGTTAGCTTTCGAATGGGTCATATTACTAGGCGAAAAATGAAAGATATAGTAATTGGTCAATATATGCTATATTCAAAGCAAGGATATATGGCAAAAAAATGCAAAAAAGTCACTAAAAGAAATTTGACATTTAGTGATGGTAAAAAATGTTGGGAAAGATTATAAAACCTAAGATGTAGCCTCTAAAACTTATACCTGCAGACAATTTAATCCGTCATTTTTAAGTCATTATACCTACGGTTTTGTTTTCATCGGTATAAGTTTTTGATACCTATACATATGATTATGCTTCCATATGTATAAGTTTTTTATGATTTTTTATCTACCACATGATTTTGTAAAATATTATTCTCACACTACCACTACATGTTTTAATAAAAAATCATTGAGTATTTTAATTTCATTTTAGTATCTTCTTCTAAAACAATGATATAATTATAAGCTAAATATATAAATAAATAAAATTTGGAATCAGAATAAAACTCAATTTTATTAAGAAATAACATAAAGACCCATGTCCACCAAAAAAATAGTTTATTAGCAAGATAAATAATTTATACGTATTCTCAAAATTTAGAAAGAAAGCATATAATATATACTTGAATAGGTATCTATAAAATGTACACATAGCTTATGATGAAGCTATCTCGATCTTCCAATATCTTCGTCAGCCAAATGACCTTTAAAATTAACTGAAAAATAAACGAAATTTTGTGAGATGAGTTGGGCCACTGTGGAACTCCACTAGTACTGCAAGATAATAGGAAAATCATTGAAATCCAAGTAAGAGAGATAATGAGAATGAAAAATAAAACCTTATCTTCATAAAGGAGTGGAAAGTGAAGGAGAATCTCAAGAGTCTCAATATCAACAGTTATGACAATAAATTCAGAATGACATTTGTTCAGAGTTTTGGTTTTGAAACATACATAAACAAATTAAAAACAATTTATAAATAGAATAAGAATAAGAGTAAATGAACCTACCTTTTTTAAGTTGTTTATAATTAGCACATTATTGAACATGAACAATAATAGTGACTACGAGTTGAGGTAATACTTTTGGATTCATTGCATCTCCATTTTACAACAAAACCAAACCAGAACAAGTGTACTATATCTTTTTTCACTTCAGTGCAAATGTCACAAATTATGCACTCTTCACAGTTACAGGAGACAATAAACATAACAAGTTAACAACTAATAAAAAACACTTTGTAATAAAAATTCTCAAAACCCAAATGAGGAATTGTAAAAGGAAATAGAAAATTGAGAATGGTGTCCATGTCAATCCACAAACCATAAAGAGTAAAAGCAATAGATGTTGTTGGTGGAAGAAGAAGAAGGAGGCTAATATTTTTGAAGAGAGACACAACTGAGGGAGAAAGGGATTGTAGTTTTTAAAGTTGAGAGTGATGTAATTGAAGGATAGGGTTTGCTACTTTTTTTTTGTTGATTAGAGAGTTTTAAGAAGTTTTTATTGGAAAAAACATGTGAAATATAATTGAAAATGAACAAGCGAAAGAAAGTTCAAATAATAGAATGAAAAAAAGAGAGGGAAAGTAATAAGAATTGAAAAGAAACTTTTCATAACACCCATACCCACAGTTTATGAAACATATGTAGGTATGAGATACATATACCTACATTTTAATGTCTATCACTATACATGTCTGTAGGTATATCACAATTTTCTTGTAGTGAATGAAAATAAAAGATATGCATCGTGTGATGAAATAAGGGTATGATGCAAGACAATGATATATGTAAATGAAAAAGAAGATATATGGATTATTTTTAGATTTTTAAGCAACCATAATCACCAACCTTTTTTCGTATGAAGTTCACAATTTATCTGAGTGCACCAAAAGAACACTACGCCAGAATTGACATTTAACAACAACCATTTAACAACAAGTGTTGAATGTTGTTAAATATAAGGCGGAAGGAAATCAACAATGCTAGGTGAAGTAAGCCTCGTTAAATATGATAGGTGAATATACATTCAACAATGTTTGCTTCAATGGGCATCGTTAAAAGTCATACATTCTCACATTCAACAACCTTTGCTTCAGTGAGCGTTGTTAAAAGTCACACATTCACAAATTTAAGAACGATCTCTTTAATGAGCATTGTTGAAAGTCATACATTCATATATTTAACAACATTTGCTTTAGTGAGCACTTAAAAATCACACATTCATAAATTTAACAATGCTTGCTTCAAAGAGCGTTGTTAAAAGTCATAAATTCATACATTTAATAATGCTTGCGTTAGTGAGCGCTGTTAAAAGTCACACATTTAACCGCGCTTGCTTTAGTGAGCGTTGTTAAAAGTCACACAATTAACAACATTTGCTTGAGTGAGCAGTGTTAATGGTTATACATTCAAACAACACTTTTTTAGTGCGCACGAATCTTTGCAGGTTTAAAAACAAAACTTTACATACAATAATATACATATCATTTAGTTTTCTATTTCTCTTATTCTCTTTGTTCTCCATGAGTTAACTTTTTTTCTCTTTTGTTTTTGATTTCTCTCTTCAAGCATAAGATGAATAGTTATCTTATTTTACCTCATTTATTTCTCTTTGATTTACTCTTACTACTTGCATTTATATTTATGTTATCTAGTTATTTTATAATATAAGAATCTGTCAATGTTGAATCTAGTTGGAGCCGTTGGTGATTTACCAAACTTGTAATATCTGTGTGTATTTCTTATATATGGTTATTATTTTTTCATCCTTATTTTTTGTGTAAATTTTGATTTGATTCCTATAATGTTAAATTTAAACTATGTTTTTTGTCGTTGATAAGAAAGCCTTTTATTTCTAAAGTTAAGAGAGACAACAAATTCTTGGATTAGTCATCTACATATTTACCACTTTCGTCTCTTTCATTAGTATATATAATAATATGGGTTAATGGATTTGAACCAAGGGAGACAAGTGCATGCAATGGTTTATAAAAATTGAGTTTTCAGAATGACGTTTCTATTGTAAATGTGGTGAAGTTGGGCATGCTTGTCATGTGTTTGATAGAATGTCTAGGAGAGATATTGTCTTTTTTAGAAACTAGACATTTAACAGTACTCATTTTAGTGTTAAATGTCTATTTTCTACAGCGCTTCAAAAACTCTATGAAATCTTTCTATTGCGCTAACATAGACAATGCTTGAAAGCGTCGTTGAATGAAAATTTCCAGCACTGTTGTTTTACTATTATGGCGTAGTGGAAAACTAAAGTGCAAAATAAACTTATTGACGTGCTCGATGATTCTGGTTTTTCCCGTAGCAAAATACTATATATACTATACGTTGAAAGTGACGGTATTGATAATGTTTGATTTCCTCAGTTAATGCTGTTGTATTTTTCAGAATTGTCAATTGAAAAATCTTGATTTTTTAATACATTTCAAATGAACTATTGGACCAGAATGTGACCAGGGAGCCTCCAACCACCAGAGAGCCTCCAATCACCAGGAAGTTCCATTATTACCGGAGTATGAGAAGAATGGAGAGCCACAAGTAGAAGTGTTAAAACGGGCTACTCGGATAGGTTCGAGCTAGCCCATATTGGGTTCGTGCTAAACTAGGCCGGGCTAAAAAGCCCAGATACAATTTATGCATATCAAATTGTAGCCCAAACCCATCCTAAGCGGGTTATGGGTTATGGTGGGCTGGCCCGCATAAACTAAAAAATATTTTTTTTAAAATTTTAACATATTTAATCTATGTAATAAAATATATATCATTTGATATATACGTGTAACTTTTTTAACACATCTGTTATATCAAATACAACCAAATTTACAGATCTAATGCCTTATATTTGAGTTAATACGTGATGTCAAGTCCATATGTATTATTTTTAACATAACTCTTTTATTAAATCTCTTATTTCAATTGATTCTCACTCCCTAACACAACATAATTTGTAACTTCACTTTAATATATAAACCTTTGGATACTATCAAAACTATTATCTTTTGTTGTTCTTTATCAACATTTTCAATGTGAACTATAATATTAAATTTGGTTGTATGGAGTTCTCTTTGGTAAACAATTATGTTGTCTTTTAGTTTTGTTGTAAACGTTATTTTTTTACTATATTTTTGTTATGAAAGTTAAATATAATTAAATACACAATTAAGAAAGGTAAATTGAAATCTATATGATTTAATATTTTCTCATTTGATTTGATACATTATTTTGTTATTGGGATTAAAAGGATATTCCACAAAAATAGGAAAAATAATATAATGCTTAACTTTATAATATTATTGTAATTTATAAATATTTGTGTTTAGGAATTACTCTATTTTTTATTCAAAGTTCATAACATAATACTTATTATCTACTTTTTATTATAACTTGTTTTGTAAGTTTTCACATAATGCTTATTACTAAGCCAAAAGTCCCAAAAAAGATTAAAACAAATAAGGAAAACAAGTAGCCCGAACCCGCCCAGGTAAGCCCGACCCGAGCCTGGATTTAAAATAGCCCGGTCGGGCCGGGCTAAAAAGCCTAGATTCTATAAAAAGTACCTAATATGATACCCAAGCCCTATAAATTTTCATGCTTTGGCGGACCGGCCCGTTTTGACATCTCTAGCCACAAGTGAGACACCATGTCTTGAACCAAAACCTTAAGGCATTAGTTCTATGGACATTTTCTACTTATAAACTCTTCCACTCCTCCCTGCATATCCAATGTAAGACTTCACACTTGAATAAACCCAACAATCTCCCCCTAAAGTGTGGGTATCACACACTTTCCAGTCCACTCCCCCGTAAGTCCATTATGTCTCAACTAAACCATCAGCTCTGATACCACTTGTTGGACTAGACTATGCCGAGAAACCTCTAACCATCGGGGAGTTCCATTGTTACTAGGGTGTGGGAAGATTGAAGAGCAAAAATTGAGACATCACGTCTTAAACCAAAACCTTAAGACATTAGTTCTATGGTCTTTTCTAATTATAGGCTCTTTCACTCCTCCCCGCATATCCAATGTGAGACTTCACACTTGAATAAATCCAACATGGATTTTGAAGGAAAATTTGAAAATTGATTTTGGATTGATTATCTAGAATGGCTTACAAGTATTTTGGTGATGTAGTAACTTTTAATCCTACATACTTAAAACTACTAGATACATAATGCCTTTTGTTCAATTTAGTGGAGTTAATCATCTTCAACAATCAATTCTTTTTTGTTGTGTTCTATTATGGGATGAAACATAAGAAATATACGTTTGATTATTAATACTTGTATAGAAGCAATGTCTGGAGTTAGTCTTCAATCAATTATCACAGTATAAGATTCTACTATCACCAATGAAATTGCAAGGGTGCTTCTAAAGATTAGTCGTCATTATTGTATGTGGCATATTGATAAAAAAGCTCTATAGTACTTGAATCATATATTTATGACGAACAAGATGAATTTAAAAATCAATTCGATAGGCGCATTCATCAATCAATTACTATTGAAGATTTTGAGTCTGATTGGGACACAATGATTGACTTAGGAAGACCGGCTCTATGATTTAGAAAGAGGTGCACTTGAGTTCCACTTCTCCCAAATGATTTGAAGTTACCACTTTTTGCGGTTAAAACATAAAAAAACTCTCTTTTAAGCCCAAATTGGATAACGTGGTCTTTTGAACATGATTTTGAGCTCGAGAGGCAATTATGGATCAAGGAAAATATTAGCACTTCGTTCTCCTGTCATAAAATGGTACCCTCACTAATAGCATAGGTTTTTATGCCCTTAAACAAATTTATTTATTAAGGTAAAATATTTTATTGATCGATTTGATTTGTTTGATTTAGAAATAACTTTGGTCTATTATTTATCCACTCTATGAAAGGCGAAACAATAGAAACTAATGTCCGCACTGCATCAAATCTCAAAGAGATATTTAAAAACATAGTTAAAAAAATTTCATCTTCGAGACAGATAAAGAAACAAAAACTAATATCTGTACAAAATCAAATCTTGAAGAGATCTTTAAAATAATTAAAATTATATTGTCTTCAAGATAAATGAAGCAAGATAAACTAATATCCTCACCACACCAAATCTCAAAGATATATATAAAATAATGTTATTCTCTTCAAGAAAAAATGAAGCATTAGAAACTAATGTCCACACCGTATCAAATCTAAAAGAGATATTTAAAAGTATAATTTAACTGTTTAACAATGTTACGATTCACTCTCTTGAACTATTTGTAAGAGCTTAACAGTAAAAAAAGAATCGTGATGTTGTAGTTCAAGGTATACAAAAATCAAATCTTGAAGAGATCTTTAAAATAATTAAAATTATATTGTCTTCAAGATAAATGAAGCAAGATAAACTAATATCCTCACCACACCAAATCTCAAAGATATATATAAAATAATGTTATTCTCTTCAAGAAAAAATGAAGCATTAGAAACTAATGTCCACACCGTATCAAATCTAAAAGAGATATTTAAAAGTATAATTTAACTGTTTAACAATGTTACGATTCACTCTCTTGAACTATTTGTAAGAGCTTAACAGTAAAAAAAGAATCGTGATGTTGTAGTTCAAGGTATACAAAAATTAAAATACTTTGTTCAGTTGGAAGTTGAAGAATCAAAGGAAGATTTTAGTAATCCTACAACCCAAATTATCCTAAAAGACTCGAATAATGCTATAACATTATGTAATCCTCCAATTGTGACAACTGAAGGGCTGGGCTACTCAAGAAAGGCCCCCTCTACTTGTAGTAATTGTAAGAAGAAAGGTCACAAAAAACCTAAATGTACATGTTTAAACCAAACAAGGTATTTTGCTAATGAGACATTAATCCATTAGTTTTTGTTCATTTTCTATGTTAAGTTGAATGTCTATAACACTATGCTTTTTAGGTATAATAACATTGTTGGATAAAGATCATATGTCCTAAGAAAATCCTGTTCACATGTACCAAGTCAATTAAGCTTCATAGAATAATGTACAAATAATAATTTATGATAATATAATTTTTATTTTCAATTAAATAAGATTTTTTTATTAGATGAGGACACAAAGTGAGACATGAATGAAGATATGTGATCCCCATCCAACATTGTTATTGGTCAATTTACAAATTCCAATGCTAAAGGTTGTAGTTTTGTTGATTCAAAGGTAATGACATGATCATTTTATTTATACTGAAGAGCATATCAATAAAACAATCTAAGATTAGTTTGGCAAGACTATATATTCATTTTGAATTAATATTTGTGGCTTTTTCAGAAGGGTGCTACCATGAACAAGTGTTCCAAGTGTTACAAGGACATGCTGCTTAAGCAGGAACAAGATTGTAGGGCTTTCCTCCATGATGCTATAGCTAAAGCCAACCTCGTAATGAAGGCAAATACGCTTGACAAAATCTAGGCATGAACTAGACTGAAGGTTAATGATGAAGCTTGATGCTTCATCTTTTATCAGCAACTCCTCAATATATCTAGTTTACGTGGCTTTTTAGGTGTCCTATAGTGATTAAAATGGTCTATGCCATGGTAACAAGGACATCTTTTAGGGAAAACTTGCTTTCCTTGTTGATTGGTGAGATTCACTTGTTAGCTCAAGTGTGAGTATTTGTGCTGGTTTTAATCTTTTTCCTTATTGCATGAACTGCATTATTGCCTAGTTTTTATGTGCTCTTGTTACTCAAATGTTCTAATAATGTTTGTTTAGCTTATCATGCACGGAATTTGTGCAGTGAGTTTTAAGTTGTTGGCTAGATTGTTTTGTTGATATGCTGAGAACAATTGTTAGTGTTGAAAACATGAACAATTAATATGAACTATTAGAACTTATTGGAGCGATCATTATTAAAAAAATGTGTATACATGATTATCATGTGACTAATAACTAAATTTTATTCTTAGTCATTCATATATGGTTGCAAGATTTAAATTTATTGTTCTAACAGTTTTTATATAAAAATTATTCTCATTTCAATCACTCTCTATGTAAAATCTATTAATTGTTTCAATCATTCAAGAAAAAACTATTTAACGTATAATTTTGATTATGAACTGTGATTTTCTTCTTTATAGAAGAACATTTGGCAGCAATGCTTAAATAGTTCTTAAAATGATGAAATGTATAAAGGAAGAAATGAAGCAATTAGGGAGCTAGACTGGTCGGATGGGAAATAGAAAATATGATTTTCCCCCTAATTTTGGTAGAAATGTGATTGACCAATACCTTTAAAAACAGAGTTATGAAAAATTGACCCCAACTTGTTTTAGGAATACATCTTTTATCTCAAAATATATACAATTTCTTGTACTTTTTTGTTATTATTGGTCAAACAATATAAAGTTAATATATATTAATTTTTTCTTTACTTTTCCGATTGAAGAGAAACAAATAGTACATAAATAATACAAAACTTTAAAATAGAAAATGTAGCACCCTTTGAATGCACATTTTCCAAAATATCTTCTGTAATATCACTTTTTAAATAGGTTTTTGGTGCCTATATATATTGATTTTTTTGAGATTTGTTCTTGCATTTAATTTTTTAGTTTTGGTCTATAAATTTATTTTCCATTTTAATTTTAATCATTGATGTATCAAGTTTAGATAAAAAAAATACTAACATGGCCTTATGTATCAAGTCTAATCCGCACCAAGATGGCCTTATGTAAAAAAGTCATGCTTCGAATAAAATAAAAATCCTCTATTTATTTTTAAAAAATAAAACAAATCTATTTTAAAACAAAATTTCATTCTCTTCTTCCCCACTTCCTCCAATATGAAGTCGTTTGTTTATGGGAGTGGCAACTAATGGATTATGATTGTGAATCTCGCGGTCGACACCCGAGAGTAGTAAACATGCATTTTATCCATGAGAAAGTTTTAGGTGAGTGCTATGTATTCACGTTCCTCTTCAGAGAAAATGAATACATTGTAGATGATTGAGATAAAGGTGATAATGAAGTAGAGATGTTGGTAATTCTAATAATGGGAAGAATAAAGTAGAAAAAGGTAGTAATCCACGAAAATTTATAATTTTTTTATAAAGGGATAATTTTTGTTTTCTTTTGTAAATTAGGATTTAAATTTATATAATAAAGTAAGGAGTTTTTTATTTATTTTGGTCTTATAATCACATGTTGTTTACGCCAACTTTATTAAGCGATGTCACCACATTCCTTCCAAACTTGACGTTCTAGACCAAACTAAAATGAAAAGGAAAGTTCATAATTAAGCTCAAATTTGTTTTTACATATGGAATTTAAACAACTAATATTTATAATGATCAAAATTGTATTTACCCACAATTTTGTTCTTTATTACTATGGTATTGTTCCACATAATGAACTAGGAGTTTTAAGGAAGTTTGTAACATTTTGAATAAGTTAATAACTTACCAGAATCACTCACTAAACAAAAATTACTTGGAGATGCTAGTTTATAATTATTTTTGAAGTGAACCTATAGCATTTCAAAGCTATTTGTTATAAAACTACTTTGAGTAGCGTAGATAAAATGAAATGAGTCCAATCCCTTTTTATCTTTATAATATTTATAGGTGAGAATGCATTCCTCTCATAATTCGACTAATCTTGATATGGCCCAACCTAGACCGAAGCTAATAATTTGGAGATGCTTTTTCTACTCAATTTATTTTTAATTTTGTACCCCATTTTTTGCGTGTAAAAATACAATCCAACAAGCACATGTTTGAATGCAAATGGTGAAATACATTCTGAATAAATGCAAAATTAGTTTGACATACGTGTATGAGTGTAAATATACATTCTGACAGACACATGTCCGAATGTAAAAATAAATTGCGATAGACACTTACCTTAGGTAAAAATTCATTTTGACATGCATATGTTCCAACATAAAAGTTTATTTCGCCAAGTTGCCAACAACCTATCTGAATATAAAAAATACATGTGGGAGAAGCCCGGTTTGATGTAGTGATAAGTGAATTTTTGTGGAAGCCATTAACACACATATCATTTATGAGTTTTCTAAAATTCATATCACTTCCTTCATTTTTGTTATTCCACCCCCTTTGTGTATGGATTCTGTTGAGTCTCTCGTTAGTTGGGAAGGCTTATATGCAAAATTTTCAACGATTACCTTTGGTTGTTTCTGGTTAGGCTACAATTATAGATATGAACCATCGTGAAGTACTGAAATAACTCCCATGTAATACTCAAATATTTTTATTTAATTTTAAAGTCGGTTTTCAATTTAGAGTTGCTTTTAATTTCTTTCTAATTTAATTTTTTGGCTAGTTATTTCATACTCACTAATGTGGACATGGACATGGACAATGACAAGCAACACCAGGAACTAAAATACTTAGGAGGACCCATGTCAAGAATAAGAAGAGCCGAAGATAGATAACAACAAGTTGTGATGGTCCTAATTGAAGCCCAACCAAAGGAAGACAACTTGGAGACAAGAGCAATGCTTTTAATTGAGAAGTTTAAGGAGTCATGCTAACACGAGCCGTGGGTCCATCCAAGGCATGCCTGTGTGGTCAGGCAACTTTACGTTTTTCTTGCAATTTTCTGAATAATTTTAGTTTCCCTTTTTGAATAAGTAGTTCAAGACCATTCTTGCGGAGGAAAGAAGAAGAAAACGAGCCAATTCTATGAGGAGTAGGAACAAAAAGAAAATGAACTTGCGGAGAAAAGGAGGTGAAAATGAAGAAGATATGATTCTGATAGGTCCCAAGGCAGAATTGGATGGAAGGAATCAAAGTCAACGTTCCACCCTTCTAAGGGAGAAATGACCCAGAGGCATACTTCGAGTAGAAATTGAAAATTTCTCATGTCTTCTCATGTAACAATCTCACGAAAGAACTAAAGGTGAAGCTTGTAGCCACATAGTTTTCTTGATATGCATGGATTAGGTAGAACAAGTATCAACGTGAGAGGATGCAAGAGGAAGAACCAATGTAGATACTTCGGAGGAGATGAGGCATATCATGAGAAAGAGATATTTATCTCCAAGTTATAATAGGAAGCTTTAACTTAAGCTTTATAAATTAACTCAAGGCACATCGATTGTTGAAGATTACTACAAGGATATGGAGGCAACGTTGATGCAGGCAAGGATTAATGAAGATAAGAAGGTCACTATGGTGAGTTTTCTCAATGATATACAAGATGTTGTTGAGTTAGATGAATTCATGGAGATGGAGGACCTACTCCACATAGTCACCCATGTCGAAACAAAAAGGACAATGAGGATTCAAGTGAATTCTTGGAAATCGAGAACTATGCCCTCTAGCTCCAATACATCTACACAACATAGAAAACCCTAGCAAAAAGGAGTGTTTCACCAACCAAAAGTGGTTCATGTGGAAAGAAGTAATTCAAAAGTGCAGGAAGAGGGCATTATGCTTCTGAGTGCTCAATAAAGAGGGTGATCATTCTCAAAGACAATGGAGATTACACTATTGAATTCGATAACGGAGAGTTGAAAGGGATTGAGAGTGAGGAAGAATTTGTCCCTATGAGTAGAGATCTCTTCATGATTAGGAGACTTTTGGGTAATGTAGTGAGAGATGGTGAGAACTCCCAAGGAGAGAATATTTTCCTTACTAGGTGCTTAATAAGTAGGAACATTTGTTAACTAATAGTTGAAGGGGGAGTTGTGCCAATGCAACTTGAACTAGAGCTATCCATATGAAATTATAGTTACAAAGTGTAGTGTTATGTAGTACCCATGGAAGTTATCCATGTCCTTTTGGGTCGACCAAGGTAATATGATACAAGGGTTTTACATGATTAGTATAAAAAGAAAACATCTTTCGTGCACCAAACTTGGAAAATCATACCAAAACTGCTGAATGAATACACATTGAATTATAGCTTAAAGATATTTCTTAGTGCATATTGTGAGGAGTGATATCCTTGGTTCTTAGATGAATCGATCTCGAGTCTTATCATCAATCTAATCACCATTCATAGCGTCTAATCATTGTTTATCTGGTATCATCAATTCTTGCACCACATGAATTCACCATTTCTATTTCTTACCTTCCAAAAATCCATCCCCAACCTTGTTTTTATGGTACTGCATGTTAGTTAGGTTACAATCATATACTCCTAAACACCCAAATATATAAGCGTTCCACTATAACAATCATTCAACAAGGATCACGAAAGGAGTGTTGCATCAGTTGTTGAGGTATATCTCATGTCTACTTGTGTCTCCTTATCTATGTGTTTATATAGACCCAAAGTTAATGGGTAGTAACCTATTAACATGACTCATCAAACATTTTAATTTTCCATTCTAATATGTTTAGGTAGTGTTTAGTGAATGGATGATGTGGTTTGGGGTTAGGGGAACCAAGATGGTGGGGTTTAGGTTATGGGAACCGAGTTGATAAAGAAGATGAGTTAGAGTAAGATATGGGGTTGATAAAGCATGGTGTTTTAGGGTTTGTGGTTATGAGGTTTGAAAAATGATTGACGATGAATGGTAATTGAGTAGAGGATGAATGATGATGATGTTGAGTATGAGGATGAAGACAAATGTTATTGTAATAAAGATGAATGGTGATGTGATCCTCACAAGATCATTTGATACAAGAGATCAAGACAAAATACTCATAACAAATCAATGGTCTTCAAATACCAATAACAACCTTTGTAGGCTCAAATCAATAAAGAAACGACACCAAGAAGCCAAGGAAGGAGTTCGTGTCGAAATGGTTATGTCCCAGAACACTTCCAAGATATGTTGCCCATTGGGTATCCCCATGGTTGTATAGAAGTACACAGTCGGATTGTGTGTCACACTAGCTCTTCAGTTTTCTCATAATGTTATGAATAGTTGTAATTTACCTTTTCGATAAATGGTAATAAGCTCTTCTAGTTGAAGAAATGTTTTAAATTCTGATTGTATGAGCTTTCATCTTTGCCTCTTCCTTTTCCCAAAGGCACCAAGTAGCGACTTGTCATTTAAGACTTTCTTGAACTTTCTTTTTTATTATGGTGACTGCCTTCTTCTCTAGATAGTTTCCCACTATGTTTAACTCAGATATTTTGAATCAACCAAATTGTATCTTTTTTCTTAAACTACTGTTTAATGTATATTGTGAGGAGCATTCTCCTCGGCCTGATCTCCCTTCGTGGTGTCTAACCACTAGATGATCAACAATTCTTGGTTGTCACACTAATTGCAATCCATCATTTATTTCCTACCTTCCATTAATCCATTTTCTACCTTCCATTAATCTATTTTCTACCTTACTATTTACATTTTATGCATAATAGTTGTATTACCAAGCCAATACTCCTTAAATGTCCAAATACTAGCTTTTCGCTAGAGCAACTATTTTCAAGAATCTCTTAAGGATGTTCACATAAAATTGTATCTAGAGTCAGTTATAGGGAGAGCATATGAAGCATCAAGCTTTTGTTGGTAACACTTTCTGTTTTCTATTTAATCGTTTTCTTTGAGGTTTCTTGTATTGCATGAACCGTTGCATACGTTAGGCCTCGAAAAAAAAAAAGATATCATAAGAAAAATGGAAAATAAAATGACCAAAGGTGTAGTTACTTGACCAAAATTTTGCTGATTCAATTCTACTTTCGCCCCTAATAGATTTAGTTGCCAACTTTTAGAGAACAATTGAGTGGTAAAGGACAAGAATAAACATTATTGAAAAATCCAAACAAGAGTGCATGCACTTGAGTTTGCGTGAAACATGATAAAGGGTGTAAGGTCAAGATACATTTTTGTGTGATTGTGAATGTTTGTTATAGATGACGGATGAGGAAGGTTGAGAAGTTAGCGTAGGTGAAAGCAAAGTTTTGATTCTCAACCATTGAGGCCCTGAACTTAACAACTTGAGAAGATCCTTAAACAACAAGCTGATAAATTTCATGAAGCCTTTGAGAAAATGAACAATGTCTTGATGTAGGAAATGAGATGGAGAGGAAGAAGGGAATGCTATGACGAAGTGGCAAGGTTAATCCAAATTGAGGGATTTAAGCTGAATATTTCATCTTTCCAAGGTAAAATTACGCAAAGGCGTACTTGGAATGGAAGTTAAAATTATTATATGTATTTCATGCAACCAATACAATGAGGAGTAGAAGGTAAAGTTAGCTACGTCTAAGTTCTTAAGATATGCTTTGATGTTCTATAAAAACTACCAAAGAGAAAGTTTATTAGATGAGGAACCATTGGTGGATACTCGAAAAGAGATAAGAAGAATCACGAGAAAGAGGTATGTCTCACTCATCTACTATAGGCATCTTTGAATCAAAATTCAGAATATGTTCCTAGGAACTTGAAGTATCAATTATTACTTCAAGGACATAGAGGTAATAATGATGCTAGCCAACTTCAGCGAAGATAAGGAGTTAACTATGCCTCGGTTCCTTAGTGGATTTAACAACGAGATCATGATGTTGTTGAACTTTAAGAGTATATGGAGGTTGATGATTTAATGAACATGGTCATCCATGTGGAACAACAACTCAAGATAAGTAGTTCAACAAGGAGAAATTCATCCAAATTCAATCCAACAATGTGGAATAACAAAAAAAAAACAGAAGAGAGCTTCACTACCTAGTCCTAAAACTTCTAGTTCTTGTGGAAAGTCCCCAATGAAAACAAATGAGTCACCTCCTATGAGCAAGTCTAGTGGTAAGAAATGCTTTAATGTTAGGATAGAGTGCGTTGTGCTCATGAGTATGCAACGAAAAGAGTCATTATTCTTAAGGAAACGGGGAATACACTAGTGATTATGAGGAAGAAGTTGATCCATTGAGGGGATATTTCTTTATTATTAGGATAATTTTAGGAAGTCAAGTACATATGTTAGATAAAACCCAAAGAGATAACATTTTCAATACAAGGTGTTTAATGGATGAGAATTTTTGTACTCTAATAAATGAAGGGGGAGTTGTCCAAATGTAGCTAGTGCATGATTAGAGTTGAACCTAAATTTAAGCACCAAACCACACCCTAAATCTTATAAACCAGAATGTCATGGTGATGATTGGGAGGTTTGGGTGACTGAGCAATAAGAGTTATCTCTGTCCACATGGTAGTATTATGACAATGTTTTATGCCATATAGTTCCTATGGTTACCAGTCATATTCTTTTAGGGCAACCATGCCAGAATGACACCTTAGCCATTTATGATGGCTTCACCAAAAAAATTACTTTCCCCTACCAAAATAAAAGATAATTCTTAATGCTTTGTCCCCGAAAGAGGTGATTGAATATCAAGTGAAAATCCGAAGAAAAAAAAAAACTTAACCAAGATAGGAAAAATTAGTAAAAATAGAAAAAAGGTAAAAAGAGCAAAATACTTCTTGGTGAGAATAGTGATATAACTGTGAGGAGAGTGTTAGTGACAATAAAAGATCCCACCAAAAGCACCATGAAGGATTATACTAACTAGTCTAATTTTTTCTTATTTTGTGCATAAGTCTATTTTGCAGTTAATAACATGTGGGACATTAATGGAGAAGCTAAAGAAAGTCAATGGCATTATTCCAAGCGAACGTCTCTACACTAAAGCTATGTTTAAACATTATGAGAAATATAGAAATTTAAATTAAATAGAAAATCCAAATTCTTTGGATGAAGCCCATGATCACAAGGGGTAGATAATCATATATCATGAGATGGTGTTAAACATGAAAGATGTTGAAGCAACAAAGAATATAACTGAAGTCAAACTTCTTGCGAAGAATGGCTTGAAATGTGAGTGCTTACCAATTCATTTAGGTTATCACTCATACACCTACCTTTTGACGTGGCTAAATGAGCACTAGATATTAGAGAAAATATTCTTCATGAAGGAGGGGATGATATGATCCTCTAAATATCATTTGATTAAAGAGACAAAGGTAAACTACTCATAACCAATTAAGGGTTTTCAAGTATCAAGAAAAATCTTTATAGGATCAAAGAAATAAACAATTAACACCAAGAGGCTAAGGGAAGAGTTCTTGTCAGCATGGTTGTGTCCTAGAAGATGACCATGATGTATTTCCCATTGTGTGGGGCCAACGACCATCGGAAACCACACAGTTTGGTTGTGCGTCATTTCGATTATTTTGTTCTCTCACAATTTTATGAATAATTATAATTTCCTTTTTTGATTAATGGTTATAGACCCTTCTAGCTTGAACCAACATTTTTAATTTTGATTTGTGAGTTTTCCCGCTTTTCCTCTTCCTTGCTTTAGAGGCACTAAGTGGGAGACAAAGCATTTAAGACTTTCTTGAACATGCTTTTCCATTATGGTGGTTGTCTTCTTGTCTAGATAGATTCCATTTATATTTAACTCATATTTCATGAATTGAACAACTTGTATCTTTTTCTTAAACTATTGCTTAATGCATATTTTGAGAGTGTTTTCCTTGGTCTAATCACCCTTCATGGTGTCTAACCACTAGTTTATAAACCATTCTTGCTTGTCACACCATTCGAAATCTATTATTTCATTTATTACCTTACACTAATCCATTTTTTACCTTACTATTTACGTTTTGTGCATAATCGTTATTTTAGCAAACCAATAACTCTTAAATGTCCAAACACTTAAGCTTTCCGCTAGAGTGGTGATTCTCAAAGATATCCGAAGGAGATTAACATAAAATGATATCTAGAGTAAGCTCTATGGAGGGCATATGAAGCATCATACTTTTGTTGATAACACTTTATTTTTTCTAGTTTATCATTTTCTTTGAGTTTACTTGTATTGCATGAATCAATCCAAAAGTTTGGCCTAAAAAAAGAAAATATATAATAAGAAAAAAAGAAAATAATTTATTGTTCAAAATCTCGTTATATCCATATGGTTTTGTTGTGTGGAAAACTATTTTGGAAAGGCTGAAATTAATGGTCTGCATTGTGATAGTACACAGTCTGCCCTGAGACACGCCCCAAATAGTGGTCGCCTCTAGAAAATCACCCACAACCCATCGTGGTCCACTTTCCCTGACCAACATTTTGGTCATTCAGTCATACTTTCGTCCCTTATTGATTTAGTTGAGTACTTCAAGAGAACACTTGAGTGGTAAAAGGCAAGAGAGAACATTATTTAAAAATCTAGAAATAGATCATAGACTTGAGTTTGAGTGAAACACGCTAAGGGAGAAAGGTGAAGATATGATTTTGTGATTACTAGTGTTTGTTGCAGATGGCGGATGAAGAAAGTCAGGAATTTATTCTAGGTGGATGTGAAGGTTTGGATGTCAACAAAATGAGGGTCTTAACTAAATAATTTGAGGAGATCCTTTGACAACAAGCCGCAAAATTTTGTGAAGGCTTTGAGATATTGGACAATGTTTTCATGCAGGAAAGGAGAATGGGAGGAATAAGAGAAGGCTATGAGGATCTTTCAAGGCAAATCCAAATGGAGGGATTAAATTTGAATATTCCATTTTTTGAGGTAAGAATCACCCATAGGCATAATTGGAATGGAAGTTCAAAATATTACATGTATTTTCATGCAACCAATACATCGAGGAGTAGAAGGTAATGTTATTGATGACTAAGTTATTAAGATATACTCTATTATTATGGAACAATAGATGAGGAAACATTGGTGGATACTTTGGAAGAAATCAGAAGAAACACGAGAAAAAGGTATTTGTTGCCGAGATATAGTAGGGATCTCCGACTCAAACTTCAGAATATGACCCAAGAACTCGAAGTTTCAATGATTACTTCAAGGACATGGAGGTAAGAATGGTGCTAGCCAACATCAATGAAAATTAGGAGGTAACTATGTCTCGACTCCTTAGAGGACTTAACAATGAAATTCGTGATGTTGTTGAACTTCAGGAGTACATAGAGTTTGAGGATTTAATGCAAATGACCACCCAAGTGAATCAACAACTCAAGATGATGAGTTCAACAAGGAGAAGTCCCTCCACCTTCAGACCAACAGTGTGGAATAACAATGAAAAGAAGGAAAGAGCTTCGATGATTACCCAAGATAGGAAAAAAATATTAAAAATCTAAATGGGGAAACGAGGGAGAAAAGCTTCTTGGTGAGAATAATGATACAACTGTGAGGAGAGTGTTTGTGACAAGAAAAGATTCCATCGAAAGCACCACCAAGGATTTTAATAACTAGTCCAATTTTCTTTCTTATTTTGTACCTAAGGCTATTTTTTAGGAAATGACCAGTGGAAATTTAATGGAGAAGCCAAAGAAATTTGTTGGCATTATTCAAACGTGCTTCTCTATACTAAACCTCCACTTAAAAGTTTTGAACAATACAACAATTTAAATGAAAGAGAAAGTCTAGATTCTTTGGATGATTCCCAAGATCACAAGTGGAAGATAGTCACAGATAATCATATGACATTAGCCATGAAAGATGCCAAATCATAAAAGAACATAACTGAAATCAAACTTCTTGCGAAGAATGACTCGAAATGTGATTGCTTACCAATTTCATGTCGGTTATCACTCATACACCTACCCGTTGATGTGGATAAAGGAGCACTAGATGTTAGGGATGTTGGGGTAAAATCAGAGTATACACGCCTAGAGGGGGTGAATAGGTGAAGTAATACAATATAGACACTTTTCCGGTTTATCACAAATATCAAAATAGACATCATGATAATCGATTATTTAAAATGTTAATCAATTATTCACTTCAGATACTCGATTATTCATAGAACCAATCAATTATTCAATAACTTTGAAATCCTGGAAAACTTAGGCTTCTTGTTGAACAAGTTTCACGAAATAGTTCTTTAAGATTCAACTGCTTAACAATGGTATACTAAATAGAATATGCAGATTAAGATTCAATATACGCAATTATAAAGAATCAAAACTAATATATGTAAAAACAGAAAGTAAAAAGATTAAGGATAGAGAAAAGTGCACCAAGAATTTTATCCTAGTTCATTTGTGGGTCCACTTGCAAACTACATCCAGACCTCCCTGTCTGATCTTGAGATATTTTTCTTCGCTATGAAATTCAATATATTTTATAAAACACACTTCCAATCAATACAAAACTTTCTTTCTTGGACAATAGAGATCCTTGATCAGTTAGGCCCTAAACCCTCTATGGATAATCCTCACCACCTATGGTTCTAGCCCCAACCAATCCTAACTAACTTCCAAGAACCTTGTAATAGTGAATATCTCTACCCAATCGCAAATAGGAATTTACACTGGGTTCTCAAGACACATGAGAACCTTCAAATACCTCAACTAAATTGAAAAATTAAATCTAAGTAATAATGCACGTAAATGTGCTAATATGACTATGATCTCAAACCTAAAACCCAATAACAAAATCATACAATAACTCCTAGTTTCTAATATGATTTATGCAAGGTTTTATCAATACGCACTTTCTCAAAGATATAAAATTTTGCTAACTTTTATCTCTTGATTCTCAAAGAAACACTAACTCAAATCACAGAAGATTTCACTCAAAGAGTTCATAGAAAAATATGAAATTTTGAACACTCGAATTCTGAACCAATGAGAAGAAAAACAATTTTTATAAAAAATAGTTTTTTGTTGATCTAGTCGATTATCTAGACTGGTAATTGATTATTGATATGCTGAAACCAAGATATCTAATGGACATAATCAATTATTAATTTGGATAATTGATTTTTGATATTATAAGAACAAATTATTTAGTTATTGGAACTCTAAATAATCAATTATCACTATGCATAATCGATTATCAGATTTCATAAAAATAAAATGGATTGTCATCTTAAGCTAGTCAATTAAGAGAGTTGAAAAGTAGTTTCTTTGATATAAAGAATGAACCTCCTACATGATGAATGTATATGCAATATATGAATTCAAAATATATGCATTTTATGCAATAAATCATGAATGTGCAATGCATGAACATTATATTATCATGTATGGATGAATGAATGAAATGTCTCAATCTTAATTAAGTCAAGTTTAGTTCTTTAGAGGCCTTCATCCTAGGTTCCTCTAAACTAGACTCAAATTAAGCAATCAACTTAGGACTTCTATAAAATATAAAAGAATCCTAAATCTATGATAACCTTGAGTCTTGGCATGTTGCTTTGTTAACTTCATCTTTAAGCTTTCACATAATCTTTGTCTTGTTCAAGTTATTGTCTTTGTCAAAACTAAGTACATTTACCACACTTGCAATGTTTGAGTCCTATTGCATTATCAATCTCCCCCTTTTGATAATGACAAACTTTGATAGAGTTCAAAAACATTCACTCGATAAGCTTGATGATGAACAATGATTTTCTAAGGTTGTGATGATAAAACTCCGCTTCCCCTCACTTCATTCTCTCCCCTTCAATCTGAATAGGAGATAGTATAGGTAGCACATCTCATCTCCCCCTATAACTAGGTTTACAGAAGCATATCTAAACACAACCTGCAAAATATCAAAACACTTTCTCCCCCTTTTGGCATGATAAAAAAACAATGAAATATTATGATTAATATTGCCAAAAGTAAGGAAAGATATAAATTTGTATATGTTGACTTAATCAAATCAGAAACTGTTATGTTTGATCAAACAATTTAAAAGAATTGAACAAATTAACAATGTTTACTGATAATAATCGATTATCTCATCACAATAATTGACTATCATGCACCATAATTAGAATGATTTTATGGTTTCAGGATATGCAATTTTAAAGCACTTTTAAGTAAATATTCATTCATTTTGTCTACCAATTAGCACAAATGACCAGATAATTAAGATATAATAAATAATAGCATATACCGGGCACTTATTAAAATAAAATGGTAAACATTAAAACAAAATTGCATACAAACCATAGTACGAGAAGTATGAAGTTCAATACGGATACAGACATAAGCGTTAGGCAATATGAATGCAAACATAACCAAATATATTACAAAATATAACAACTCAAAATACACACACACATACTAACACCTAACTAGGACAAACTATGTAATCCTAAGCTAAACTAGTTGTTAGGTGGAGGTGATGGAGGTAAATCGCCAACGGTTATGCTAATGAAGACAATGTGCTTCATTTCTTGAATCATCCTTTCCTCTTGCCTTTGGAACTCCGCCCTCATACTATCCGTTAAGGATTGAAAGCATGTGTCTATATGAGCAATCAGACATTGCTCCAAGGCGTCAAGATGAGCTAACCCAAATAGTGGTTCATGAGGCACATTTGAAGCCTCATCATGTTGTTGTTATGGGTTCTGCTCATTTGGAATACAAACATGTTCTTCATATGTCATCTACAGATCCACTGTGGTGTGATCTTCTTGGAACTTCCAATTTCTATCATATTTATAAATTCCCATCTTATGTATCAGATTGCCGCTTACCATGTTATTTCGGGAATTCACATTCATAATCTCCTCATTAGAAGCATAAATGCCCAGATAATGAATGACCCAAGAAATGAAAATCCCATATGCCACTAGTCTTTGAAAGTGCAATGTGTCAAGAGTGCATTTATGCTTGCCTATGTTTTGATGAAAACAAAGGACTGAGTGAAAGCTTAAAGACAATTCAACAAATCAACATGCCAAAGATTCAAGAGCTTCATGTCTAGACTAAAGTCGTAGATGTGTCTTAGTTATTGAGTCTAGGTTAGGTAAACCTAGATTTAAATCTCACAAAGACTAAAAA
Organism: Lupinus angustifolius; assembly: GCF_001865875.1. Classification (NCBI taxonomy): domain Eukaryota; kingdom Viridiplantae; phylum Streptophyta; class Magnoliopsida; order Fabales; family Fabaceae; genus Lupinus; species Lupinus angustifolius. The sequence continues at coordinate 9,394,031 of NC_032023.1, read as the reverse complement.
CTATCATATCATTTACATGAGGCATGCCATCTAGTTTATTATATGTTCATGGATTAATCATACATGTTATTTGTGCATTTTAGGCATAACATAAAGGTAAAACATGTATAGTTGATAAACATAACATATAGGTAGTTTACCAATTAACATCATAACTGAAAATATGCCAGTTAATCGATTAAGTAAAGCTTTAATCGATTAACGCGAAAACAGTTTTTAAACAGTTTCAACCGATAACTGTAGAACTGATTTCAGTTACTCTCTAACAGTCCGTTAATCGATTAACATGCAACATAATCGATTAACTGGGTGAAAAACAACTTTTCTATATAAAATGTTTCTTTAACAGATTTAACATACGATTTTATACATTCATACATTCATATTAGAATTGTTAAGTTGTGTATTTTCATGTTCATGTATGTCATATAGGAAGTGGGAATTGCATGTGAGATTAGAGTGAGATAGTATTGTGCTTACGATTAATATACCATCCATTGCATATTATCAAATGTGTTCTTCATGCTATCTTGTTCTTGCATGATTCTTTCACTATTATTTAAGAGATCTATTAAGGGTAGAAAATTACATGTTATTCATGATTTTTATCTCATACATATTCATAGTAATTGTGAGATTTGTATAGGTGTATAGCTTGTTCTTTCTTGTTATATTTGAGCCATTTTAGTGCTTCACATTACTTTGTTTTTTTATTGTTTGTGTAACAAGGGAAGTCGTCTCTTGGGTCTCTTGGTGTCGTACCACCAAAGAGATCAGAGAGTCTTCACAAAGACTTGGAGGTCTTGAGTTTAGAGCATACTCTTGGCTAGGGCTGGATCATAGGAAAGGTTTTCCTAGGCAATTGGGTAAGGTCAAACCAAGGTATAGGTTCTGGGAACTCAAGAAAGGAGCGTTCAAGGTCTTGTAATTGGAAGTGTGTTTGTAAGGCATATTGGTTTCAATTTTAGTGAAGAAAAATCTCCCGGATCAAAGGGGAGGACTGGATGTAGTTTTGTAGTGGACTGCAAAATGAACCAATATAAAAACCTTGTTGCAGGCTGTTTCTTTCCTTTATCTCTTTACTGTTTTTAGTAGTTTTAATTGCCTATTCTAGCTAATATTTTGAATATAGCATCACTGCCAAATAAAGATCATTTGTGTTCAAATATATCTGCTATATGTAATTGGTTGTGTAATTAAGCCAGTCAGCAACTGCTTATTCTATGCAACTTAATCGATTAAGTCATAACTTTAATCGATTAACTGGGCAAGTTTCCAGAATAGGGCTTTGGTGCAAATAGCGGTAAGTGGAAACCGCGACACCTATTCAACCTCCTTCTAGGTGTATTATGTCACTGATACCTAACAAGTGGTATCAGAACTAGTACGACATGTTAGCTCAACCGTATTTGCATGATCCTTAGGGAAGGATATGCCTACTGGAAAGTTCGCATGAAAATCTTTATACTGGCCATCGACTCGGATATTTGGGAATCTGTAGTCAACGGGCCCTTCGTTCCACAACATTTAGTGGACGATGAACCGAAAGATAAACCGAAAAGTCTATGGACCGATGATGAACGCAAAAAGGTTTAGTATAACCTGTGTGCCAAAAATATCATCACATCGGCCCTATCCTATGATGAGTTCTTTCGGGTTTCGCAGTGCCAAAGTGCTAAAGAAATATGGGACACTTTATAAGTGACTCACGAAGGCACTAGCGAAGTCAAGTGTGCCAAGCTAAATGCCCTGACAAAGTTTTACACTATCTTAACAGGAGATGGCAACCAAAAGTAACAGCTATTATGGAATAAAAGGATCTTGACTCCATGCCTTTGTCGACATTGTTTGGAAAACTTCAAGAGCACGAAATAGAGCTGGGACGCCTGACTATGCACGAAGAATCAGATCGCAAAAAGAAAAGTATATCTCTCAAGGCAACAACATCTCAATCCATAGAAGAAAGAGAAGAAGATGAATCTGATTCAGATATAGACGAAGAAACTTTGGGCCTTCTCGTTCGCAAATTCGGGAAATTTATAAAGAAAATATGGCTTTGGCATAGGCGTGTCGCTCATATTCATATAAAGCATATAGATAAATTGTCTAAAAATAATTTGGTTAATGGGCTGCCAAAACTTGATTTTAAAACTCAAGAAACTTGTGATACTTGTCAAAGATGTAAACAAGTTAAAAAATCTTTTGCTACAAAGAATGTGATATCCACAATACGACCTTTGGAGCTTCTCCATATGGATTTGTTTGAACCATCACAGGTTATGAGTTTTGGTGGTAGCTTTTATGCTTTAGTGATCGTTGATGATTTCTCTAGATTTACATGGACATTATTTCTTTCGTCCAAGAGCGATGCTTTTAAGCCTTTCAAAAACCTTGCCAAGCAAATCCAAAACCGGTTTAATCATAAGATATTATATATTCGATCCTATCATGGTGGCGAATTTGAAAACCATTTATTTGATAAATTCTGTAATAAATATGGTATTATGCATCAATTTTTGGCCCCTCGCACCCCTCAACAAAATGGAGTTGTTGAGACGAAGAATCGAGTCTTAGAGGAGTTTGCTAGAACAATGCTAAATGAAAGCAAGGTTCCCAAATATTTTTGGGCTGATGCATTGCATACAACTTGCTATGTGATTAATCGTATACTCTTGAGGCCTACCTTTTCAAAAACTCCTTATGAACTTTTAAAAGGCTGTAGACCTAATATTTCTCATTTTCAAGCTTTTGGGTGTAAATGCTTTATATTAAATAATGGAAAAAGAGTTGTAAGTAAATTTGATTCAAAAGCTGATGAGGGTATATTTTGGGGGTATTCATTGCATAGTAAAGTTTATCGAATCTTTAATAAGTATTCAATGCAAGTAGAAGAGTTTGTGCATGTCCATTTTGACGAATCTTCTCCAAAAGAGAAGAGGAATGTATTCTAAGATGATGTTGTAGGTGCTTGGCAAGAAGCATACTCTAAGAACATGGACCAGGACAAAGAAGCAGAAGCAGAGCAAACTATACAAGATGAGCTTCAGGACTTGCCAATCGCGTGGAAGACCAAGAAGGATCATCCACTCGACAAAGTGATAGGTGATATAACTACGGGGGTGGTAACCCGTAGATCTTTATGTAACTTTTGTAACATTGTAGCTTTTGTATCTCTAATCGAGCCTAAGACAATTGATGAGGCTATTGAGGATGTGCATTGGGGTATAGCTACGCAAGAAGAGCTAAACCAGTTCGAGCGTAATAATGTATGGGACTTGGTCCCTAAGCTTAAAGAACATCTAGTGATTGATACTAGATGGGTCTTTCGTAATAAATTGGATGAATCTGAATTGATAATCAGAAATAAAGCTCACTTAGTGGCCAAAGGCTACAACCAGGATGAGGGCATCGATTAGGATGTGCGCAACCAAGTAAAGGAAGATTCAAACAAAATCACGCAAAACCAAAAACTTTCTCACAAAGCTCACATAATTATTTTGTCTGGCTTACACTCCCTCACAAGGTTTGTTTATGTACAACTCTTTGATTTTTAAACAAATTCACAAGGTCATGATACATGATTTTCCAAAAAGTTTGCATTTTATCCAAGTTATAACATTATGAATTATTCACAAAATTTTCAATTTTTCATCTCATGTTGCTCATCAAAGCTTGTAATTTACAAAGTCATTGATCTTGAAAAATGTTTAGGCCAAGTTTTTGTTTATTTACTTTGTTTAGTTTCAACAAATTCACTTTTTAAATAAATCTTCAAAAAGAAAATAAAATAAACACACTAAAAAATAATTTTAACAAGTAAGCATACTGAAAATAAAAATAAACACACTAAGGAATTAATAATACAGCAAAAACAACATAAAGTTTTAAAATACAGCAAAATTTCATTCTTTCAAATTGTTATACACACTCCCCCCAACTTAAGTACTTGACTTGTCCTCAAGTCAAAAAAAAAATATTTTTAGGAAGTTTGTATAATATTTTGAAAGAATGAAAAAGAAAATTAAAACTAACCACCATTTTTAGGAGAACACAAAATTTCATTCTCCTTGTTTTCACTATCCTCTCCTAAATAGTGGTGCCATCAACTCCTCAGTTTTGTCTGTTTGTTTGGACTTGTTTTCCTGTAAATCATCTTGAACTTGCAATTTTCTTTTGCTTTGAGGTTAGTCTAACAATTCACATGAATTTATAATTTCCTAAGACACTAAGTTCATGAATTAAATTTGATTGAGAGAATTCCAACCAAACAACATGCTTTTTCATGAAAATTGATGTTTTAGAAGAAAAAAATCAATCATATTTCAAATCCAAGTGACAAAATGGAAGTCCAAACAGAATTTATGGACTTCAAAACACATGAAGCACAAGCATATATAAGATCAAGAGTCTCAACTAAAACAAAATGTTCAGCTCCCTAATCTTTGCACTTCTCACATATAGGGGTCTCAATTAACTTAGAAGAACAATCACATGAAGCACAAGCATATATAATATCAATGAAAGTGCACATGTCAAGAGAAGCACTTTGGAAAGCTTGCTCACTATGTGTTTTGGTTTTGATGAGGACAACTTGTGTTTCATAAAAGCTTGAAGATCATCAACAAATCAACATGCTTAAGTCTCAAGATTGGTATTAGACTTAGACTAGTAATTAGTTTAGGTTGAGTCTAAGGCTTAGGTAAACTCAATACATGTCTCATATGCATAAAACATTAAATCATTTTATTTTTGTGATATGTCATTCACAATATGTTCATGCATCACATATATACATGTTATATGTGCATCCTAGGCATAAACTTAGTGTTGAACATGTATAAGTTAAGTGCATAACATATTTGAGTTTTGAAATTTAAAAATACACTTGGAAATATGCAATTAATCGATTAAGGTGTGTTTTAATCAATTAACATAAGTTTTTGAAAAGCTGTTGTAACAGAAAACTTGGAAAAAAGAATCAGTTACAATTTTGTAACACGTTAATCGATTAACCAAGGATTTAATCGATTAACTGGGCTGTAGAATTGATTCTTTATAAACTGCATTTTCAGAACTCA
>NC_032023.1:9349935-9388853 GCF_001865875.1 Lupinus angustifolius | reverse complement strand
AAAAAGTGTTGTAACTTTGGGAATCTCAAGGTGTCTTACCACCAACGAGATTGTGTTGTATCTTCATTAGCTTAGAAATCTTGATAGAAAGAATATGTTCTTGGCTGGGGCTACACCACAAGAAAGGTTTTCTTGGGCAGTAGGAAGGGAGTCAAACCAAGGGATAAGGTTCTTTAGTTTCAAGAAAGAGTCTAAGTGTTGTAATTGGAAGAATTGTTTGTAAAATGTTATTTCAATTATAGTGAAGAAAAATCTCCCAGATATGTCGGGAAGCCTGGATGTAGTTTGCAAGTGGACCCGCAAACGAACCAGGATAAAAATCGCGTTGCACGCTTTTCTTTTCATCTCTCTCTTTATTGCTTTAATCGATTACTTTGTATAGTTGTTTTAATTGTAATCATCTGTTTCTATACTATACTGTTGTAACTCTGATATATCTATTAGCTTTATATATTTGATTCGATCTCAGTTGCTTGTCGTGCAAGAAAACGAATCTGTTCGTGTAATCTGAGCTATTTTAATCGATTAAATTGCTTGCGTTAATCGATTATTCTTTCTTTGTTAATCGATTAATGTGGGGTTATTTCAGCATTATTTGTTGTTTGCAGAAAGCGGATACATTGACCGCTACACCTATTCAACCCCCCCCCCCTTCTAGGTGTATTTTAGCCACTGATACCTAACAATCAAAAGTCTCATTTTCTAACTTTAACTCATGTTGCATTTCAACTAGTTTCTTTTCATGCAAAATAATGACTATTTTTCTATCTACATTAATTCTAGCTTGCTTCTTTAATTCTTCATGTAGTTCAACAAAGGCATTATATAGTACATCATATGTAGGCGATTTTTCAAAATTATCCGAATATGAACTAGTGTCAAAAGATTGTACCTTAGTAGATTCTCTGTTAGGTATCAATGGTCTAGGAACACCTAGAAGGGGGGGTTGAATAGGTGTAGCGGTTAACAATTACAGCTTCTTGATCAAAAACCCAACTGTTGGAAAAACAGTCCAGTTAATCGATTAACAACAGGGTTTAATCGATTAACTATTGTACATAACAGAATGACTAAACAGGCAAATTGCATAGTGATTAAAACATAATTGAACAATTATACTTCAGATATTTTTATGCACAAATATGAAGTATATGGCAGTAAACAAATATCCAACTTTCAAATTACAGATTCAATTTATCATGGCAAGAAACATAAGGAAGATAAAGAGAGAAAGAACAGTGCAAAAAGGATTTTTATCCTGGTTCGTTTGCGGTCCACTGCAAACTACATCCAGGCCTCCCCTTCTGGGTCAGGGAGGTTTTCTTTCTTCACAATATTGAATTAAGGATACAAATACCAATTCAATTACAAGCACATAGGACACATATTCAACAGAAAAGCAGTTAGGTTAATCGATTAAGGTACCACATTAATCGATTAACGGAGGCATTTATGCATATGTTTCAAATGGCAAACTTCTCATATGTTATGCACCATAAACATACATGCTTTACTAATTATATTATGCCTAATATGCACATATAACATGTATGATAGATGCATGAACATACAATTAACTAGATGATGTATCTCATGAATATGATAGTTCAACTAAGATGGCTTAAGAGACTAGCATCTAGGTTTACCTAACCTATACTCAATTACTACGGCACACATCCCAGACTACTTAGATTATAGACTCAATTTATATCCTAGTCTAGACATGACCAAATGAGCATAAGGCCTATTGATTGTTGAGCCATCTTCAAGCTTTGTTAAACCATTGTCTTCATCAAAACATAGGCTAAGACATGCTAGTGCTATCCTTGACACTTTGCACTTTCAATCTCCCCCTTTTTGATGATGACAAACACTTCATCAAAAAATTTCAATTGTTGATGGATAAGCTTGATGATGATTTTACAGTGAGATTGACTTTCCGAGTTAAAGCAGTTACAACGCATTTGAAATGTATTGTCGGAAGCTTGATATAACAACCTGCAAAACTACTATACAAAATCTGCAAAATATATAACACAACAAGCAATCTTTCTCCCCCTTTTGAAATTATAAAAAAGATAAACGTATTCAATTCTATTCAAAAGTTAGGAGTTATTATGGTTAAGACAGACTGAAATTAATCAATTAACCTTGGATTATGAACCAATTAATCAGTTGTTAAGAAGCTTGAACAAATTCACAATTTTTACATCATTTAATCGAAGAAGTGAAGCTGTTAATCGATTAAAATGACAACAGATAGCCATAGAACTGTTTGAATGACATGAGGGGTTATGCATAAGCAAATCAAGCATGGAATGATGACGCATTTGATATATTTAAGCGGTTTATAATAGGCATAATCAGTCAACATAATTACATACACCACTCATGATCAAGATCCATTGCAAACAAAGTGAAGAGATATATGCGACATAATTAATCAAGTAAGTATAAATCACGATAATTCGAAATCATATTCTTCAAAAGCAAAACAGTAGATCAGTAGTAGTTATGAGTTATTACAATCCAAATAAAACAGTGACGCAACACAAAACACATGATCTCAAGAGGAAACAGGATCAACAAAGTCCATTAGCTAGGAGGACTAAACTAAGGCTCTAAGGGTTCCTATCTAAGGATGAGATGGAGGATTCTGGTTGTCAGGAGTTGACGAGCTACAACCACCCTTGATGAAGACACTCAGCTTGTTGAACTCAACAATCATTCTTCTATTATGAGACTCATTAGCAGACTGAATATGGTTCCGCAAGGATTGGTAATGGTTGTCAATGTCTGCATTCTGACGTTCCTCAAAATGTTCCAAATCTGTATGATATGAATCCATTGGAGACTGAAAATGAAGGTCCATCCTATTATTGAGACGTTGTTCCATAGCATCAATATAAGCTTGCCCAAACACGAGTTCTTGTGATGCATGTCCTGAATACTCTCCCTGAGTTGCAGCAAATGGCTCTTGGTTCATGTCTTGATCGTCTTCACCAGAAGGATCAAGGTTGACATAGTTGAAGTCCTCTTGATATTGCCAAGTGTTTCCATACTTATAGATGCCCATCTTGTGAACTAAACTCTCACCAATCAAGTGATCCTTGTCTGAGCAGTCCATTACCATGGTATCCTCAATATCAATGTGAAGATAGTCAACTATTCGGGATATAAAGATACTGTACGGAAGTAGCCTTGATTGAGAGACTGAGACGCTATACATGGCCTCTAAAATTTCATCAGGCCAGTTTATCATGATGTTCTCCTTCACAGTGGGTTTTGCATGATTTGTGTTTCTCTGAATCAATATGTAGGCAATCAAGTAGTGTAGGAGTCGGTTTTCAATGGACAATGACCCAGCTCTGGTCAATTCGCCTTGGACATAAAGTTGAGGTCTACACAAACATGACTTATACATTTCAACAACATCAAATGAGTTGTCGTTTGCCCAACCACAATCACTTAGACTAGCACCAGAAAAAGCTAAACCACCCACGTTCATAAAAATTTCTTCGTTAATCTCAAACAGTTTTCCAGCTATCATAGACCAATATTTCCCATCTTTGTATCTAAAATTTGCGTAATACTCCCTAAATAGAGCAGGGTAAATATTACCTTTCAATTCCAAGAAGGGGACAACCCCTTGAGCTTGTAAGCCATGTGGAAATTCAAAGTTTTGTTCAGCAAGCCAAGTTACATTCGCACACCGAATATAGGTGGGTTTTCTTCCCTGGAACTTTTGCAACCAGGTTCCTTGTAGAATTAGAGAATAATATGGGTCCCCGCGGTTCTGCCTTGGTTGTGGAGGAGGCACTGCTTTTGGAGCATGCGGTGGACGTTGTGTGGTTGTCTTGATTCTCTTTCCACGTCCATTATCCATAGTAAATGAACACTTAATCGTGATGGAGGCTTAAAGGAGGGTTGATGGATAAACCTAGGGCTAGGTTCTGAATTTAGGGGAAAAACGAATGTTTGGAATTTGGAGATGAGGGAAATGGTTTATGGAGGGAAAAAGCAATGGGGGATTCGGTTTAGGGCTAGGATTGAGCTTAGGATGATGTTGAACTTGTTCCTCTGAGATTTGAGAGAAAAAGGGATGAATGGTGTTTTGAAATAATTCCAGAAATGCTTCTGTTCCATTTATACGGATGTCGTTAATCGATTAACAGCATCTCTTCAATCGATTAAACCTGAGCTGAAAGTGACAATTTTTAAATTTTGCCCCAGGTAATCGATTAAATGAGTTACTTAATCAATTAAATGCATTAGTTTCAGCATTTTGGATGTTTTTAAAATCATGCAAGGATTTTAAACTTAATTGGATAATTTGATGTATAAGATATCACACATATTTAGAGCATTTAAGCACAGAGTCGTGAATTTATAAGATGGGATCATGAGCAATCAATCATCATTTACAAAACATTAAAAGAGGAGATCATGCAAGGCAAAAAAATTTTAAACAAAATATTTTTCATCAAGAATTCCTAGTTCTCTTCGAAGAACATAGAACGTATCTCGTGAGAGGGGTTTGGTGAAAATATCTACTAGTTGTTTAGTTGTTTCAAAAAATTCTAAAACACAATCACCTTTTTGAACATAATCACGCAAGAAATGGTGCCTTATTTCAATATGCTTAGTTCTAGAATGTAAGGCGGGATTCTTGGAGAGGTTAATGGCACTTGTGTTATCACATTTAATAGGGATCTTTTCTAATATAAGCCCAAAGTCCTTAAGTTTTTGCTTCATCCAAAGGATTTGAGCGCAACACACGCCAGCGGCAATGTATTCCGCTTCAGCGGTGGACAAAGCCACGCACGCTTGCTTTTTGCTATGCCATGCAACTAGGGAGCTGCCTAATAGGTGACAAGTCCCACTAGTGCTTTTGCGATCCAACTTACACCTAGCGAAGTCGGAGTCGGAGTAACCTACCAAGGATAGTGAGGCATCCCGAGAATACTATAATCCCATATGAATAGATCCTTTTAGATATCTCATGATGCGTTTCACGGCAATATAATGTGATTCTTTAGGTAAAGCTTGAAATCTAGCATACATGCAAACACTAAACATAATATTGGGGCGGCTAACAGTTAAATATAATAATTAGCCGATTATCCCACGATATTTGGTTACCTCAATCGCTTTTCCCTTTTCATCTCTGTCCAGATAGCATGCAGATGCCATAGGTGTAGATGCGTCCTTACATTTCTCCATGTCGAACTTCTTCAATAGTTCCTTGCAATACATTTTTTTGATTTGAAGTCCAAGAAAGAAGGTCAACTCACCCATCATCGACATCTCAAACTCCCCCTACATCAACTCAGAGAACTCCTTACAAAGGATGTCATTAGTACATCCAAAGATAATATCATCAACATATATTTGTACGAGTAAAACATGATTATCATATCTACGAATGAATAGAGTGGTGTCGACCAAACCTCTTTCGAACCCTTTTTCTAGGAGGAATGAACTCCATCTGTCGTACCAGGCTCTAAGAGCCTGTTTTAGGCCATAACGGGCCTTTTTGAGTTTATATACATGGTTCGGGTATTTGATGTTTTCAAACCCTAGTGGTTGGTCTACGTACACCTCCTCTTGAATATGTCCATTTAAAAAGGCACTTTTAACATCCATTTGAAAAAGTTTAAAGTTCATGATTGATGAAAATGACAAGAGCATCCTAATGGCCTCAAGTCTGGCTACAGGAGCGTAGGTCCCATCATAGTCGTTGCCCTCCTCCTGGTTATAGCCTTTGGCCACTAGGCAAGTCTTATTTCTAATTATTAAGCCAGACTCATCTAGCTTATTACGAAAGACCCATCCGGTGCCAATAACGGGATGATCTTTTGGTTTGGAGACCAAGTCCCACACATTATTTCTCTCAAACTAGTTTAGCTTTTCTTGCATAGCTATACCCCAGTGTACATCCTTGATGGCTTCATCGATAGTCTTAGGCTCTATTTGAGACACGAATGCAATAAAATTACCAAAGTTTCAAAAGAAACTACGGGTTACCACTCCTGTAGTTATATCACCTAGCACCTTATCGAGTGGATGATTCTTTTTAGTTTTCCAAGCGATAGGCATTTCCTGATGTTGCTCTGTTTCTGTTTGCTTTGCTTCTTGTTGGATTTCTTCTATGTCCTGGTATGGTACTTCTTCGAGTGTACCTTTGTCACATAATTGGCTTATGCTCAGTAAGTTGTGTTCCAAACCTTCTACGTAAAGAACATTCTCAATGATTGTGTGTGTTGAGTTGCCAATATTCCCGGTGCCCAAGATTTTTCCTTTGTTGTTGTCTTCATAAGTGATGAATCCATTTTCTTTCAATGACAAGTCTAGGAATTTTGACTTGTCCCCAGTCATATGTCTCGAACAGCCGCTATCAAGATACAAATTTTGTCTGTGTGTTCGAAGACATACCTGCAATATAGATCACCTGCTAGACTTAGGTACCCAAAATATATTGGGTCCTTTTTTGGTAGTGACTAGGGAGTTATCTCCCTTTCTTACCCAAGCGTAAACACCATTGGGTATCCCATATTTTTTGATATAACAGGAATGAGAAGTATGACCATAGGTGCCACAGTAATGGCACGTAGGGACTCTGTTTGGTTTATTTGAATTTATATATTGACGTGTTAGAGGTCTCCTATATGGTCTATTTTTACGAGATGGATGGACATATCCTAATCCTGTATGGTCACCTATATTTCTTGTTTTGCTAAGCAAGGTGTCTAGTTGGTTTTTACTATTTGTGAGTTTTGCGAGTTTTTCATTCATTTTAAAGTTTTCGTTTTTCAAGTCCTCGCAAGACTCACAAGTAGTATTTTCACATAAGTTATTATTTGAGCAATCACATTAAGCGCAAGAAAAAATTAGATCTAATGTTTCTCTTTCTTGTTGGTTTAGCAAAATTATTCTTTTTCTCTCGTTACTTAACTTTGCTAATTTTTTAAGTTCTTCATGCATCTCAACATAAGCACTATATAATATTTCATGTGAGGGAGAGTTAGAAGAAGAGGAGGATGTGTCAGAGTATACCTCATCTGAAGTATCCTTGCTGCTTGATCCGCAAGCTTCATCTGTAATGGTCATTAGGCATAGCTTCGCGGTCTCCTCTTCATCTGAGGTGCTTGATGTTGTTTCTTCCTCTAGTACATCCCAGACGATGTAGGCTTTCTTTGATTTGAAGTCCCGGGGATTGCTCTTCTCTGAATCAACTCTTTTTAGATAAGTAGGGCACTAATACTTCATGTGTCATGGCTTACCACATTCATGACAAGTAAAGCGCTCTTTTGTCTTTCCTTTCTTTGTTGATTCTCGCGCTTCTTTCTTTTGGAATCGTCTAAGTCCTCAGTTCTTCTTCAAGAAATTTCCAAATTTTCGTACTAAGAGGTTTAGCGTTTCCTCGTCAATGTCTGAATCGGAGTCTTCATTATCTATCTCTTCAATGGGTTGTGATGTTGAAGCTTTGAGAGAGATTCCCTTATTTTTGCGACCGGACTCCTCATGTAGTGTCAGACGCCCAAGCTCCATCTCATGCTCCTGAAGCTTTCCAAAGAGTGTTGCCAAAGGCATAGAGTCTAGATCCTTGGACTCCATGATTGTTGTTACTTTAGGTTGTCATTTCCTGTCAAGACAGCGTAAGACTTTATTAGTGAGCTCTCCTTTGGTGGACACCTTATCTAAGGCGATAAGATGGTTGATGATGTGAGTGAATCGTTTTTGCATATCGCCGATTGATTCACTCGGTAGAATACGAAATAATTCGTATTTGTGAGTTAGCGCATTTAACCTGGCGCGCTTGACTTCGCTAGTGCCTTCGTGAGTCACTTGTAAAGTGTCCCACATTTTCTTGGCACTTTGACATTGGGACACCCGAAAGAATTCATCATAGGATAGGGCCGAAGTAATGATGTTCTTGGCGCGAAGGTTGAACTGGACCTTCTTGCGCTCCTCATCGGTCCCTAGACTTTTTGGCTTTTCTTTCGGTTCGCCATCCACTAAGTGAAGTGGGGCGAAGGGGCCACTTATTATGGATTCCCAAATATCTGAATCAATAGCCTCAATGAATATTTTCATTCGGACTTTCCACTAGGCGTAACCCTCGCTACTGAATACGGGAGGGCGGTTAATGGATGCACCATCACCGCCAAAGGGGTTGGTGGAACCCATATTAATTCCCTTCGGATCACGCAGATGCAGTTGAGCTAGCATGTCGTACTAGCTCTGATACCACTTGTTAGGTATCAGTGGTCTAGGAACACCTAAAAGGGGGTTGAATAGGTGTAGCGGTTAACAATTACCGCTTCTTGATCAAAAACCCAACTGCTGGAAAAACAGTCCAGTTAATCGATTAACAGTAGGGTTTAATCGATTAATTATTGTATAGAACATAATGACTAAACAAGCAAAAACACAATTGAACATATATACTTCAGATATTTTTATGCACAAATATTAAGTATATGGCAGTAAACAAATATCCAACTTTTCAATTACAGATTCAATTTATCATGGCAAGAAACATAAGGAAAATGCAAACTACATCCAGGCCTCCACTTTTGAATCAGGGAGATTTTCTTTCTTCACAATATTGAATTAAGGATACAAATACCAATTCAATTACAAGCACATAGGACGCTCCCATCTTGAAATCTAGGATCTCTAAAACTTGGTTTCACTCTACCCTTTCGCCTCTTGAGAAAACCTTTCTCGCGAACTAGCCCCAGCCAAGAATCTTATCCTCAAATCAAGACCTCCCTGCCTTGGTGAAGAACTTCAATCTCTTTGGTGATCTCACACCAAGAGATAAATCCAGACTACACAAAAAACAGTTTAAACAGCAAGGTATACTAAGCACAGAAATGCTTAAAATATTACAAGATAAAGACTCAAAGATTAACCCTTTTTATAATCACTTAAGCCATCAATATAAGAGTGAGTTAATCAATATTAGTATACAAATGATTTCTTTCTATCAAAATCTAATGCATGATCATGTGAGCAATATAAGAATGGATATGAAACTATGCAAAAATAGAAAGCGTGTTATAGTAGAAACAACATAATCTCTCTTCTCACACATGCAACTCTCTTGCAGAAAAATAGTAAAACACGTATGCAAAAATGCTCTCTAAACAACCCTATACAATAAAATGCAATGATATGGGTTTTTGAGTGAAGCTTCGTATTTATAGCATGGAGAATAAGTGGTTTCATCCGTTGCAAAAACAGTTAAACAGTTAAGTAGTTACACCAGCAAAAACAGATTTCAGTTACAACACATAACAAACTAGTTAATCGATTAAGACTTCCATTTAATTGATTAACAGGCCAACAGAATGACACAGAAATCAGTTAAAAACATAAAACACATATTCAACAGAAAAGCAGTTAGGTTAATCGATTAAGTTACCACATTAATCGATTAACTGAGACATTTATGCATATGTTTCAAATGGCAAACTTCTCATATGTTATGCACAATAAACATACATGCTTTACCAATTATATTATGCCTAATATGCACATATAACATGTATGATAGATGCATGAACATACAATTAACTAGATGATGTATCTCATCTATATGATAGTTCAATTAAGATGGCTTAAGAGACTAGCATCTAGGTTTACCTAACCTATACTCAATTACTGCGGCACACATCCCAGACTACTTAGATTATAGACTCAATTTATATCCTAGTCTAGACATGACCAAATGAGCATAAGGCCTATTGATTGTTGAGACATCTTCAAGCTTTGTTAAACTCTTGTCTTCATCAAAATATAGGCAAAGACATGCTAATGCTATCCTTGACACTTTGCACTTTCATTATCCATGCTCAATTTCATTGCATGAATGTTGAATATATGCCATGGAACAAAATTTTGTTGTTTCTTCCTCTTTTGAGGTGCTCGATATTGACTCTTCTTCGAGATTGTGTTGTACGATGTAAGTCTTCTTTGGCTTGAAGTCTCGAGTATTTTTCTTTTCCTTCTCAACCTTTGTAAGATAGTTTGAACATTGATGTCTCATATGTCCATCCTTTCCACATTCGTGGCAAGTGAAGTATTCCTTGGGAGTCTTGCCTTTTCTAGTTGAGTCTTTGGCTTCTTTTCTTTGAAACCTCCTCAGCGTATATTTCCTTTTGAGGAACTTGCTAAAATTTCGTACCATAAGCATCAAGGTTTCATCATCGGAATTTGAATCGGAATAATCAAGTGTCTCTTCTTGACTTTGTGATGTGATTTGAGAGAGATTCCCTTCTACTTTTTATCTGATTCCTCATGCAAAGTCAAGCGACCCAACTACATTACATGCTCTTGGAATTTTCCAAAAAGTGTAGTGAGTGTCATAGAATCTACGTCCTTTGACTCCATAATGGTTGTTACCGTAGGTTGTCAGTTCCTGTCAAGACATCTCAACACTTTATTAGTTAGTTTGCCTTTGGCAAAAGATTTATCTAATGCAACTAAATGATTAACTATATGAGTAAACATCTTCTGCATATCACTGATAGACTCATTAGGAAACATTCTAAACAACTTATACTCATGTATTAAGGCATTTAGTCAGACACGCTTGACTTTTCTAGTGTGTTCGTGGATAACTTATAAGGTCTCCCACTTTTCCTTAGCACTATTACACTATGAGACTCTAAATAACTCGTCATACGAAAGCACAAAGGTGATGACGTTTTTTGCTTTTAAGTTGTGTTGGAATTTTCATTTCTCATCATCTGTCCATAGGCTTTTAGGTTTCTCTTTTGTCTCACCCTCCACTAGGTGTAGTGGGGTGTATGGACCATTGACTACGACCTCCCAAATATTTGTGTCAATAGATTAAATGAAAATTCTCATGCAAACCTTCCAGTAGGTGTACCCTCGCCACTGAAAACCAGAGGGTGATTGATGGATGCACCATCACAACCTAAAGGGTTAATAGAGCCCATAGTTTTCTTTGCCTATGATCAACGATCTAATCGGTTAAGCTAGCCTGTCATGCCAGCTCTGATGCCACTTGTGGGGTTAAAATCATAGTATATACACTTAAAGATGGTGAATAGGTGAAGCAGTAGAGTATAGTCGTTTTTCCAGTTTATCACAAAGATCAAAATACAGATCAGAATAATCGATTATCTAATAGGTTAATTGATTATTCACTTCAGGTAATTGATTATTCACTAAACTAATCAATTATTCAATAACTTTGAAATCTTGGAAAATTTAGGTTTCTTGTTGAACAAGTTTCACGAAAATAGTTCTTTCTTATTCAATTGCGTAAGAACAATATACTAAACATAATATGCATATTAAGATTCAATTTAAGCAATTATAAAGAATCAAAACTGATATATGTAAAAACATAAAGTAAAGCAATTAAGGATAGAGAAAAGTGCACAAAGAGATTTTATCCTTGTTCGTTTATGGGTCCACTTACAAACTACATCTAGGCTTCCCCGTCTGATCTTGGGATATTTTTCTTCACTATCAAATTCAATGTATTTTTACAAAACACACTTCTAATCAATAAAAGACTTTCTTTCTTGGGTAATAGAGAACCCCGATCCGTTTGACCCTCAACCCTCTATGGATAATCCTCACCACCTATGGCTATGGCCCCAACCAATCCTAACTCAGTTCCAATAACCTTGAAATAGTGAATATCTCAACCCAACCACGACTAGGATTTTACACCTAATTATCGAGACACTTGAGAACCTTCAAATCACTCAACTAAATTGAAAAACTAAATCTAAATTGTGCTAGTATGACTATAATCTCAGACCTAAAACCCAATGACATAAATCACACAAGAACTCCTAGTTTCTAATATGATTTAAGCAAGCTTTCCTCAATATGCACTTTCTAACATATATGAATTATTGCCAACTTTTCTCTTGATTCTCAAAGAACACTAACTCTAACCATAGAAGCTTTTACTCAAAGAGTTCATAGGAATATATGAAATTTTGGGAACTCAGATTCTGAACCAATAAGAAGAAAAACGAGTTTTATAGAAATTGGTTTTCTGTTGATCTAATCGATTATCTAGACTGGTAATCGATATGCTAAAAATAAGATATCTGATAAACATAATCGATTATTAATTTGGATAATCGATTATCAATACCTTAGAGCCAAATTCTTTAGCTACTAGAACTCTAAATAATCAATTATCACTATGCATAATCGATTATCAGATTTCATACAAACATAATTGATTATCAGCTAAATCTAGTCAATTAGGAGAGTTTAAAAGTAGTTTCTTTGATATATAGAATGAATCTCCTACTCGATGAATATATATGCATTGTATGATTTCAAAATATATACCTTTTATGCAATAAATCATGAATGTGGAAGGCATTAACATTATTATATCATGTATGGATGAATGAATGAAATGTCTCAATCATAATTAAGTCAAGTTTATTCCTTGTTAGACCTTCATCCTATGTTCATCTAACCGAGACTCAAACTAAGAAATCAACTTAGGACTTCTATAAAATATAAGAATCCTAACTCTACGATAACCTTGAGTCTTGGCATGTTGCTTTGTTGACTTCATCTTTAAGCTTTTACATAATATCTGTCTAGTTGAAGTTTTTGTCTTCATCAAATCTAAGCACATTTATCACATTTGCAATGTCTAACTCCTATTGCAATATCAAGGGAAAATACTATTCATGAAGGAGGGATGATATGATCCTCGCAAGATCGTTTGATCCAAGTGACAAAGACAAACTACTAATAACCAATTAAGGGTATTCAAGTATCAAGAATAACCTTCTTAGGAGCAAAGAAAGGAACAAATGACACCAAGAGGCCAAGGAAAGAGTTCATACTAGAATTGCCATGTCCTAAGAGACGACCAAGATGTGTTTCTCATTGGGTAGGACGCACGACCGCTAGAAACCACTTCTTTTTTTTAATCATTAGTTCTAGACCTATTTTGGTTGAAACTATATTTTTAATTCTGGTTTTATGACCTTTCATGCTTTGCCTCTTACTTTCCCTAAAGACAATTAGCGGGGGACAAGACATTGAAGGCTTTCTTGAACTTTTTTTTTTCCATTTATAGGTATTCTCTTCTTGTCTTGACAGCTTCCCTTTATTTATAAGTCAAATTTCCTAAATCAAATAACTTGAATCTTTTGCTTAAATTAGTGCTTAATGCACACTGTGGGGACTATTCTCCCTTCTTAGATAAACCAATTTTTGGGGCTTATCGTTGAACTGATTATCCTTTATAGCTTCCAATTGCTAGTTTATCAATAATACTTAGTTGTGGCACCACTCAAATTCATCGATCAATCTCTTACATTCAGTTAATCTATCTTCAACCTTACTATTTATGTAATTTTCATAATAGTTTTTTTACCAACCTACAATTCATAAACATCACAACACTTTAACTTTCTACTAGAACAATCCCTTTCTACATTACTGGTATATGCTTTTCTCATTTTCCACTTTTCTTTAACTCTACTCTTATTTCTTAAAGATGTAGGTACTATATATTTATATTAAGGAAAAAGTGGGAAAAGCATCAATGGCAATTAAACCTGAATACATATTACTATATGAATAAGATACCACATATAAACAATACAATCCTAATATATTAACATACATTTATAAAAAGGTCATTACATTTGTTGGGTGATATTACCCATTTCTTCTAAGAGAAAATAATGTATTCAATAAGAATTTTATACATTATCACTGTATTATCTATATTTAATCATTATTGACTCTTAAAAAATGATACAAATAAATGGTAAATGATATACTAACTGAATATAAATTTTTATATCGACAAAAGCATAAATATTACATTCTTATCCAAAATACATAATTGACTTATCATCACAATTAAGAAAATAAATATTCTTGCTATGATAAATAGATAAAATATTTTTTGTCATATCATACTATATTATTTCCCTTAAGTAAAATTGTCTACCGAAACAACACAAAATAAATTCCAACTCTATTCCATTATGCATAGATAAGAAATTATGAAACATATATTTATGTATTAGTGAAGTATCATATGTATTAGTATTAGATACACATAAAACATCAATACTTTTAAACTATTAATGTATACAGCTTCACACCACTACTTGTCTCTCCATTAATAGTGATGATGTCAACTCTTTGTGAATATATACATAAATGCATGATATGATTAAAATACATTACATCTGTCCATTTTTATGGCGATAATGTATTCAGAAAATAAATATTTTTCAACATATGTTTGAATTTAGTTTGTATACAATAATCGAGGAAAGATCACTATTTTTTTCAACACATGTTTTCGAATTCACTTGACTAATTCTTCCTTTTTGCCAGCTTCTTCAAGTTCCTTCAACCCTCCAACCTTGAGTTCTATCTCCTCAATCAGCTCCTCGCGCCACAGAGCTTCTCTCGCTTCTGCTTCCATAGCCTCTTGCTGCATAGTAATAATAATAATAATACTCACGATTCAAAAGGTTCCTTCTTTGGACTCTACTTATTTCATCATAGCAATAATCACAAATATATCAATATTACTCCCTATGTCCCAAAACGCTAATAAAATTTAATAATCGAATAGAATAATAGAATACTCACAAGTTTTAATTACATTACATAAACCACCCTCTTTTTTCATACCATAAATTAACCCTAATTTAGGCACATACATCATTACAATGACGGCTCATACAGGCAATGTGGTGTAATCTTTGAAACATAATGTAAGTGTAATTAAGTTATAAACAGTAAGGAATGTCAATGTAATTTACTCTTAAATAATTAATTATACATTAGCTAGGATAAATTGATCATTTATAAATTTTCCTATAAAATTTGATTACGAATTTACTATTTCATGTGTATAAGCAACATCTCCATATAATGATCCATGCATTTTATAATAAAACAAAATGGGTTTTTTTTAATAATTTATTATGTTTTTCCTTTGTGTGGGGTCGTCACTCATGGGAATGATGACGAGGTAAGTTTTAAAATAAAGATAACAAAATGACAATACAATCATTATTGTTTCGTTTACGTTATTTCTTTGTTCTACAATTATTTCGGCAACAACAACTAATTTAAGTGTTGTGGATGAAATAAAGTATATTTAGATTGAATTTGAGTTTGTGGGTAATTCTGAACCATCATTTATTTTACTAACAAATATATATGCTTATGACAATTATAGATGGCAAAATGGGCTAAGCCCGCATAGCCAGCAAATTTTTGCGAGCAGAACGTATAAATTTTGTTATTTGCCTATTTCGCCATGCCCATTTGTCCGCAATGCCCATAGGTATGTTCTAAGAGACAAAAAATGAAAACTTCAAATAATGTATGATATGATATGATTTAATGTCTCAAAAAAATTGTAATGTGATATAATTTGTTCAATTTCATATAAAAATCAAAGTTTTTTAAGAAAAATTATCTTCAACTACCTTATTTAATTCTTTTTTATTGTATTGTATTATTTTTTATATTTTGTATTTATTTATTAATACCTGCGAGCCGCCATCAAGCCCGTTACCCGTTTTAAAATGGGCAGAGCATACAATTTTTGTCCGTTAAGATAATGCAGGTATGCCCGCACCCACTAAAATTTTACGGGCATTTGCGAGCACGAGCAAAATGGGTCGGACCCGACCTGTTTTGCCATCTCTAATGACAATGGTCATAGAGAAAAAATGATATAATTTTGTTTAATCCTAAATAAGAATTCGAAGTTAAATCTAAATAATATAAGAGTCAATACATCTTCATTAATTAATTGAGATTAAATTATACTAACACTATTGAGTTTAACTTAATTTTATTACATTTTTGTTTAAAAAATTACATTCATATCCCTTGCCGGAGTAATCAATGTAATATATGCATATAAATTATGAGTGATTTGTTTATTTACTATTATTTAGCAATTAAGGAATTGCAATTTTGACATTTAATTTATTTACTATTATAACTCTAAGGTGGGACTTTTTTTTTTGTTTGCTACATTTCGGGAAAGATGAAACATTATATAAACAACATATATATTTGGAACAGAATATAGTCTTTTGATGCAACAACAATTTGGAAATTTGTCATGTCATTTCAAAGTTATAGCAGTAATTTAGAGTTTGACATGTCTTCCCTGTTTGTGGTTTGTAATGAAGGAGTAGCAAAATCATTCGATTAAAATTACCTTCTCATATATCCAGTTTCCAGTGCCATCTCCTCCATCTCCTCTATAAGTTTCTGAGTCGTAATATGGGTCCTAAATCATATTAAATGATACTATTAATGTAAAAATTGAAGTGATTTCTCAAACATACATTTAGAATTTGAATGAAGTAGAAGGGCTTTACTTTCATGGAACCATAGAATAAGCATCCCCAAACGGTGAACATTATATACCAAGAGTCTGCAGTAGGAAGTATACCAATATGAAATCAAATTGAAATTCCTAGAAAATAAAATTAAAGAAAAAAGTGAATACCCATTTTGTTTTTTAGAAACTTTCATCAGTATCAATTTAGTTTATGAAAAAATAAAATTTCAAACTAGTAATTATGAATTAAAATAGTCTAGGTTAGGGGTTATGAAAATATTAAAAATGACTAATTTAATACATATTTGATCTTTTCGGGATCATTTGGGTTTTAAAGTTTCGTAGGAACAAATTAACACAATAAATAATGAGGGATCATAATAAATATTTATTCTGAAATGAAGAGAATAGTTTGGAAGAAAGAAATGAAAGAAGGGATGAGGAGGAACTAAAATATTTGATACTCACAAACATTCTTTATTGCTTCATCACTAAGATGCCAAACTGATTTAATGGTTACCATATCTCTCTGGCCTTCCATTTGCTCTACTATAACAGCCATCAGTGGCCAATCTGGCAAACCATTCACTTTGCATAAGGAAGCTCTTTTGAACTTTCCCTCTTTGACCTTGCATAAAGATACATAAGATGCTATATGCTATTAAGGTTCAAATTGAATTTGTTTTACCCTATTAAAATTAACAACTTACCTTATGTGATTCATTGAAAAGGGTAGAGGTTGAATGCTGATTAGGCTGAAAAAGAAACTCAACTTCATTTTTCACCTTTGAAACTAGAATGTGAACTATGAAAATATACAGCAAAAGAAAATTTTATTTTACCAATCTTGAAGACTGCTTCACTTCAGATCTTCTTGCATGTAGACATGATGAGTTATGTATATGTGATTTGAAAACGGTGAACCCCATGATAGCTTCGGCCATGCTTTTGAAGGATATGTGAAATGGGTTGATATGCTAGCTGGTCCTTATATATGTGGGATAGAGTGGATAAGAGTACAATGAAGAACCACCCTTCATGTGCAAACTCCAAACTTGTTGGGTTCGGGCGGAATTCTACAAATAACTCATGAAAATGACCACTATATCCTCATTTATAATCACGTTCATTTTTTTATCTCTAAGAGCAAACTAATATGTTATGTTTCTTTACCAGTGAAGTGAAAGTGATCATTCCATGTTATAAATAGTTAAATAAAGAATTTATAATAAATACAAAAGATATGAGGTTCAACTAAATTAGTGTTAAGTGGTTATTAAGATATTATTAGAAAATAACGATTATAAACTATAGTATACTCATGAGTTTAAGTGCCTATGAGGTAGTTGGTGTTGTGCATTATAATAAGAAACTTGAGTCTAATATATAGTATTGGTTACTCTACTTCATTTAAATTATAGGCAATGAGTCACTAATACAATAATATATTTCAAGTATCTCAAACACTCTCCACCTTGATTGAAATAGACAAATATTTCATACCTTATTGAATCTACACAAGAATAATCTTCATCTTAGCGAATATTCTGCTCCGTCTAGCTCAACGCTTAATTCTGTGTAATAGCTCCTCCACATAAGAGTGTGCCCCCCTTCAACATAATCCTTTATGAGTATCCTTGACGATGTTATCAAAAGTCTGACTCTCGAAACTTGCAGTGTAGCATCTTGTATTGTCATCTAACAGAACACATCACATAACTCTCCATTGCAAGCACGGATGTCTATATTATGAAACATCTTCACTAAAGTTCACCAACAACCACCTTCTTCAATACTCAGCAAGTTGAACTATGAAGCTTCCTTGAAAAACTTCAACCACTATCACCATTATTTACTCCAACAATCATTGTTTAAATGAACTATCATACTCCATTGTAAGGAGTATACCCATAACACAAATCGTGCGTCAATGTCAACCAATGCTCATACCAGACTCTTGCATCTAAGCAATGTCACACCCTACATATTTACCAATGCTTGTATTACACCATGCATCCAATTCAATGCTCGTGTCACACCTTGCATCAAATTCAGTGAGCGCCCATGTGCTTTTTGTGGGTCCCTTAGGAATTAATATCATTCACCTTGACATCTCGGACACGCCATAAGGATATTCCACTTTTCATCTTAAATGAGATCATCCTCTTGTTAAGTGCTAATTTGACCTTTAAATGACATTAGAATTTTATAGCACTTAACAACTTAATCAACTTAATCAACTAAATCATCAGCCAAATACTATTACATGATTAAAATATTAAAATTTTGGGCTAAATTTGCTCCTAAGTGGTTTTGTAGGCTTATGATGGAAAAAAGAACATGAAAAATCAAAATTCTGAACTCAACATTGGCCATGCACAACGCTAGACTACACGCAACAAAATTGGCAACATGTGATAGTTGCATTCAACACCAATTCCACGCTTAGCATACATTATGCACTGAGCGCCGAAGTTTGAGGAATTAATCAATTAGCTACTGTGTGGAATACGCTCAGCATCGTCTCTACGCTCAGTGCAATGGGTGATGCGCTCAGTGCAGCAAGCCATGCTCAGTGCAGGATTCCACGCCCAGCGCAGACTGGTGCGTCCATGCGTTGTGCCAAGACAACTGGATCTCATGCTCAACGCAAGAACAATGCATTGAGCATAGAAACCAACATTAGAATACCATTTATGGAGTTTTAAAGCAATTTATTTGTACACTACTTTCCTACTTCAAATTGTACTTTTTATTTTAGCTTTTCTTTAGTGAGTTTGACTCATTTAGTTCATTGAAACTAAGAGTAAGCATCATAGGTGATAATCGTTACTCGATTGTGCTTGGTACCACCACCCGATGAGTGTATTAACCCTATCATTCTTATATTGTGTGGATATGAGTAGTTGAGGTTAAATGTAGTACAATCTTGGTGTAACCATCTTTGATTCTAATATATTCCAAGAAGTTGATTTCCATTTTGAGTTTTGTCTTTACTTAATGCTTGTTTTAGTATTGATCAAGTTTTGTATGAACTTAGAATGAATTGTTTAAGTTATTTTTGCATTAATCTGAACTTGTATTACTCAACAAATATTGCATTTTCTAGATATAGACTTGTTTTATTTGCTTTTGTATGCATGTGTTCCTAGACATAGAGGCATGGTTGAAGGTTCTTATATCTTAATTTTATCATTGTATTTACTAGACATAGACTTACCTATGATAAAGTGCTAGCATAGACCAAGACATTGGCGGCTAACACACTTGCAATGTTGCATTTTTACTCAACTTGTATACTTGCATCACTAGACATATGGGTATGATATTGTAAGTCATAAATTTTATTCTTGTGCATCGGAATCACTAGACATTGGTTTATCTTGCACAAGTGACTAATTGACTAAGACATTAGCAATTAATCATCTTGAGGTGTTTTATGGACTGACTGTTCTAATTGGTATAAAATAAAAGAATCAAAGTGGAAACTGAGAGTGAGTGTGAGTTTAACCCCGGCTAAATTATTTATATTATAAAGTACTATCGAAGTTTTTGTGCCACATAACAAACAACTCTAAATTATTGAGCTGAGAAACAATTAAAGAGTTGAAAGAGTATAATTTTAAGCAATTCCATGCGGAGACGATGAAATATTTTTCTATACTTGTTTGCAACACCGAGGTAGTATTTATACACCTATTTATGGGTTAGTACCTGTCCAACATGTAGAGAGATATTACCAGTACCTATCTTAGAGCGTGACTGAGCACCTGAGTCCTTATCTCCATCATAGTCTCAATCCAATACGTGGACTTCTATGTTCTGGATCTAACATACTATGGTCCCCACCATGGTTCCACATGTTTCCTTCTCCTTCAACTCATCTGGTTTATCATTGGATGTTACCTTTAGCAGACCTTGCACAACCAACACATCCTTCACCTTTCTTTGCCATAAACTGGAGCAAGGGCTTAGAGCCGTATATCAATTGGCTCTGATACCAATTGTTTGTGTAGCATTAGCGATTGTTGCACAACATTGATCATAAGCAATCAAATACATGGCATAAAATAAATTGAGGAGAAGATAATAGAATTTATTATCAGGTCAACCAATTTGTGCTTACGTCTATAAGAGCGCTCAACGACTACCAATATATTATTAGAAAATAAAAAATTACAAGCTATAGCTCACTCATGGACCTAAGTGCCCACAATATGTTTTTATATGGTGCAGTCCATTATAACAAGAGACTTTGGTCTAATATATAACATTGATTACTCTACTCATTCTAATATTAGACAATATGAAACTAATACAATAATATATTCAAACCTTCATGAACATTCATTCACTTTTTTATTAGTAAAACCTTTGACTGATAGCCAGATGGAGATATCACGTGTACATGTTTTATATTTCACAACTACAACAACAAAACTAATTCTTTTTGACAATAAATATTCATTCATTAAATAAAAAAATTCATGCACACAATGACTTTCTAGGTTGTTCTATCCCGATCAACTAGACACCGCATCTGCCTAGAATAGGATCCCTTCCGACCAACCAGGGGTCAAAAAACACAACTTGAGTGCTTACATCAAGTTGAAAGAGTTTTCCTTGCTACTTGTTGAGGCAAGTTTCTGATTGATTTATTTGATGACAAGTCGATTCTTTGATCGTCATCTCGACTTTGTTGGAATAAATTTCATCGCCGGTATAATGGTTTTAAGAATGTTCTTATAATCAAAAACTTAACTTTATTGAATTATTAAAAATTTCATACCATCTCGACTTTGTTGGAATAAATTTCAACGTCATTATAATGATATGAATTTAGCAATTTAGCGCAACTGATAATGAGTGATATTTATTTTTCGTTTTCCTTTATTAACTGAACTACTTCCTTATGAAAGGTTGGTAAAGAATAAATAAATAAAACAATAAATAAATGTTAGTTGGAGAATTTAAATAACATAAAATAAATGTTAGTTGCAGAAAATAAATGACAGAAAGTAAAAATTAATAGTTAAATCACTCATTATGACTATGTATTTTTCCTTTTCACAAAGATACAATTTATGAATTAAATTGCTCTTTGATTCAATGTTTCTTTTTCTTGTAAAAAAATAAAATTTATAAGTTAACACTTTACTATTTTACATTTGCATCTCTTTCAAGATTCAATTATAGTGTAGTATAGGGTTTATGCTGAATCACAAGAAATTGCCTAATAGAACATTATTATAAACATGTTATATTACTAATAAAGTTTGAACATATTTTTGGTTTAATTTTTTTTATGAAAATTTAACATGTAAACAAATAAACACAAAAAATTAATATGCACAAATTTTTGAGGAGAAAATTGGTTTGAAATATGGAATTATTTCCAGACTCAATTGATTTGAAAACATTACAAGTTATGTGTTATACTTTTGGTTGATTTCACACACCATTTCTAAATCCTTCATCTAGTATCCTAGAATGATAAGATGATTTTCAAACCTTATGTGATACACTAAATAGTAGTTAATTATCACTCGCCGGAGGTTGTCACACCCTACTTCAGACTCCATTACATCATTTAGTCTTGAACATAAGTTACTTAAAATAGATGTTTGATGTGGCAAGTGAACTAAAGCGTAGGTTATATTTTTTAGTTCCCTTGTCAACTCCTTGAGAAGAAGTATTTTTGGATCTTTAAATCAAGTTTTAGGCGATCAAACTAAAATCAAATTAAGAGCTTCATAAAGAATCAAAACTGAACCAAAAATAATAACTTGAATGAATTGAATTCAAAAGATGATACAATTAAAGAGAAGAAATAATATTACACCATAATCCAAATCAATATGTAAGAGCATGAGTCATCTATCCAAGGATGAGATGCTTTTGGACCCAAATGAGATTACAAAATTATATTTCTGTATCACATTTGTCATCTCCTTTCTCCTTTTGAATTAAAGAGAAACTACAAAATAAACTTACCTAAACTACTTTGGAGTAGAAATTCTCCAAGAAATTACGAAGAAAAAGATGTAGAAGAAGAGAGGATTTCAGATTTGAGAGAGTATGTGTGAAGTGGAATTGTGTATGAATGTCTTTATTATGCCTTGAAGTGCCTCATATTTATAGGAGTTTTATGTCACCGCCAAGCTCCTCTCTTCCATTGCCAAGCTGCTGACCAAACCCTTCAGCATGGGTTTGGTCACTAGGCCAAGCAACTTGGTCATCTGCTTGTGGATGAATCACCTAAGCTATTGTGAGTTGCTTGCCCAGCTCTTGTGAGCTACCTCTGAGAAGCCTATGGGGGCTACTTAGAGTGAGGTCATGCATAAAGTCATGGTTGTTTGGTGGTTCAGTTAACTTGACCAAGTTGTTTGGTGCACACTGCCAAGCTCCTATGTGGCACCGGTAAGCTGCCTGTTTAAGCAGCTTTGACTGTGCTGATAGTGAGGTGGCTTGGTGCTTGCTGATTTGGTCAGGTGTGTGGTTCCAAGCTTGGAGGTGAAGGTGCTACGCTAAGCTTCCTGCTTGAGCATGTCGGCTTGTGCCAGGCTGGTGCTCTAATCGTGCCAGGTTGGTGTCTAGGTCAGGTAGGCGTGGTTTCAGTCCAAGCTAAGCTGCTTAGTGAACAGCTTCATGTTGACTCCATGCTTTCCGCATAGGCCAAATTTTGTAGAGTCATGCTTAAGGCTAAGCACATAGTTTGTCACATCAAGCTTAAGCATGTCATTTTGGCCTATATTGAGCATTTTGCTTGCATTTGATTAATTCTTCTCTTTTCCACCTAAATCCTAAAAAATATAATAAAAAAGAAATACACAAAGCATATATACAAGATTGTGATATTTTATCCAATAAGTGTTGAATTAAGTTGGTTTTCTAAATTTTGCCATGGATAAGCGCCATAAAAAGTGCATGAAATTTAGGCATTTTTTATACTTGACACTTCATAATTACCCTTGACACTTCATGTAATGCATCCTCCAACTAGACATTGACATGCCGCCTACAGATCCAGCATGTCCCTCTGACATTACGATCAAGAGTAGACCTACTACAAGGTGGGAATAGACGCATATGACACCTGCTGTCAATCACCATCAGCCAATTGACAGATGCCACATCACCCATTTCACTTACTATAAATAGGGGGTGTCTCCTTACAGTAAGTATATTTATCTCATTTCATCCCTTCATTAACTCACTTACTCACATTTATTACTTGAATTTACTATCACTTGTTCTTCAACAATTCTCGTAAGTCTCATACTGACTTGACTATTGGAGAACTTTTTCAGGTACCTCACCTGGCAGGACTAGACTCAACATCATCCAGACTTAAAAGATGGCCACTACAACAGAGCACCAGATCCGATCATACGGTCAACCACCAAAGAACATTAGCGCCATTTGTGGGGACCTACACCATGGTAACCACTTGAAACCAAACACATCCTCCCAACCAAGTGGAACCTGCAACAACGAATATGCCTCCCAACCACCTCACTCCCTCCATTGACCCCCCAACACAAATACAACCATCCCAATAAGCCAACCAAAGCCATCCTCATGCCTTAGAGCAACAACCACCAACCACCCAATAGCTTCTCCAAATGATACAAACCCAGGGGCAAATCATCCAGCAACAAGCTCAGTTTTTGGCAGAACTGTGTCAACCTAGACCGTAGCCCAACAATAGAACGTCACGACCCATAGCTGACGAGCAATGTGACAAATCTAATGGAGAATCCCGCCCTAGACACACAACCCCCATAAACACAAAAACCACAAACATTAGTCGTCCATCTGACCACAATTTCGCCTAGGCTAAACACCTTATAATAGAGGCAATCATGTCATTTCCCTTACCCAAACACTTAGCCCGCCCTAACAATATCGACCAATACGATGGGAATTATGACCCACAAGACCACCTTGATGCCTTTGAGGCAACCATGCTCTTTCATGGAGCCTCAGATCCTATTATGTGTCGAGCCTTCCTGCTCATCTCAAAATGTGTTACCCTCTAGTGGTTCACACGATTAACTCCCAATAGCATAGACTAGTGGTCTACCTTGGATGAAAAGTTTAACATCTGATTTACGACGAGTAAGGAACAATCAAGGTCGTCTTATACCTTGTCTGGTATTCGGCAAGGAACACACGAGGCCATTAGTGCGGATTTGGACAGATTCAATGCAGAGGCAATGAAGGTACAGACCCTAAGTCCCAATGTGATAGTACATGTGTTAGTCATGGGCCTATAAGATGGTCTTTCAGACAAGAGTTGGCCAAATACTCTGACATCATAATGGAGGATCTTCGCTCGAAGGCATAGTAGTTCATTAACTTAGAGAAGACTCACCACCTTCAATCACCCGCCCAATAATACGTATATTGCCCCTCATGGGAATACAAAAGACCAAAGTTTCACGACCCTCCCAGAATTGACCCCTCGAAGTAGCCCCGAAAATCCAAATACATAATTTATACTCCCCTTCATCCTAGCCGATCCAGGATCCTACTAGAGGTTATCGCGACACACCTAGTCCAACTCCCTAAACCTAATCCAAACAAGAGGACGGGAACTAGGATCGATCCAGGTATTGTGATTTCCATAACATGTTTGGCCATCTATAGCGCTTCATCACCTAAGTTAATCAGCAAAGAAAGTCACCCCCGTCTCATCGACCTAGCCCACCCTGAGAGTGTCCCATACCAAAAACTCAGCATGGGCATCGTCCGACCAGGGACCAGGCTGACCAATACTACCGAAACAACCAAAGACAGAAAAGCTTGTTGACATTAATACCATTTCTGGGGGCTTCGCTGTATGGGGCACCTCTCGGTCGGCACAAAAGGTATGTACAAGAGATTATGCAAACAACCACTAGAGATACTCGCCATCAATGTCCTAATAGGATCACTCCCCTAATTTCCTTTGACGATCGTGATTATGAAGGTGTCATCTAAGGACACGACGATCCATTGCTCATCATTGCCAAGCTTAACAATAAGAAAGTCAAAGGCTTTTTGTCGACCAAGGGAGCTCGACATATATTATGTTCCAGTACTTATTTGAGAAAATGGGGTTGAGCAATCGGGATCTCCAACCTTATGATGGACAACTGGTGGGTTTCGCTGGCCAGGGAATTACTCCACGAGGATATGTGGATGTATGGTTGACAGTCGAGGACCAACTTTTGAACTGAACACCACATGCAAAATTCCTGGTCATCAACTACAAATCAACATATAACGCCATTTTGGGTTGGCCGACATTAAATCAGTTAGAGGCAGTGGTCTCCATGCCACACCTGCGTATGAAGTTCCTCTCCTAAAATCTCTGCATATGTACAGTCTTGAGAGACCAACATTGTGCGTGGAGTTGCTATCAAATGATCCTCAGACTAAGCCAAGAAACATGAAGAGGACCATCCCCAACGAAGAGGCCAAGGGGGGTGCATTTCGTAGAACTGGATGCATGTGCTGACGACGGAGAGCTCCTCCCACAACCCGAAGCGCAGAAGCGTCATAAGATGGGGGTTGAGGGAACAGAAAATTTCGCCTAAAAAACCACTAAGCTCCTTGAAGCCAGATTCACCCGGGAGATTACTTGCACCGCCTAGTTGGCGAACATGGTGTTAGTTAAAAAAACCATCTAGGAAATGACGGATGTGTGTGGACTATACAGACTTGAATAAAGTATGCCCAAAAGATCCATACCCTCTCCCGAACATTGACCATCTGGTGGAAAACTCGTCAGGCTATCAGTGTCTATCAGTCATGGATGCTTATTCAGGTTACAATCAGATCTCTATGTACCCACCCGACCAAGAGAAAACTACTTTCATCACTGATAAGGCAACTTATTGCTATACGGTCATGTCGTTTGGCCTAAAAAACTCGGGGGCGACCTACTAGAGAATGATGAAAAGGTATTTGGTGACCAAATCGGACAACACATGGAGGTTTATATGGATGTCAGGATCTCCAAAAGCCTCCCCATAGAGGATGATGTCTCCATCCTTGAAGGTATCTTTGACCATCTTCGTAAGTACAACATGCGTCTTAACCCCGAGAAATGCACATTTGGGATGGAGGCCGGGAAGTTCCGTGGTTTCCTACTAACAAGCTGATGAATAGAAGCTAATCCTGTCAAATGTCAAGTCATCATCAACAACTGAATGACTGGTTGGTAGCCTTGTCCGAGTTCCTCCGAACAGCCGCCAAGCACTCATTCCCACTCTACAAGCTGCTTAAAAAGAGTAAAAACTTTGAATGGATAGAAGATTGTGAAGAAGCCTTCCAAATTATCAAACAATATTTTACCACCCCTACAATTCTCACTAAACCAGCACCTGGTGAGGTGCTCTATGTTTACATAGCTATAACAAATGAGGTCACGGCCACCATCCTTATCCGAGACACCATGGAAGGGAAAAACCCAATTTATTTCACAAGCAAAGCACTGCAAGACCTAGAGCTTCGATATCAATGGCTGGAAAAGATAGCATACACCCTCCTGATAGCCACCAGATGCCTGCGACAATATTTTCAGTCTCATCTGATTGTAGTGCGAAAAACCAACCTATCAAGAATGTTTTGTACAAACCAGAGCTAGTCAGTCGCATGATCTCCTAGTCCATCGAGCTATCACAATTTGATAACCAGTATGAACCCGAGACAACCATTAAAAGTCAGAACCTATCAAATTTTGTTGTCGAGATGACCACACAGCCGGATAGCCAAGGCGAGGCTTTGACCATTTAAGTTGATGGATCATCCAACCCAAAGGGTAGTAGGGCTAGAGTATTATTAGATAACGACCATGGGCAAAGACACATTGTTGGGCAAGTACATGGCGAAGGTCAAAGTGTTAATGGCTAAATTCAAAGATGTCACTATATAACATGTCTAGAGAGAGCAAAATACTTGTGCAGACATTGTCTCCAAACTGGCCAACATTGAAGGACCAGGCAACAACATATCAATTATTCGGGGTACGATTCTCAACTGAGCGTCATGGCCATCAAACAAGTCACTATTCCAGATGAATGGACTAGTCCAATCATCTAGTATATTTTGAACAGTGATCTTCTCTCTGATCAGATAGAAAGAAGAGATTCCTTCGACACTACTCCTAGTATACATTGCTCCAAGGCTCATTGTATCTACAGGGTTTCTCCACCCCACTTCTCAAATTCCTCAGCCCGGATAGGGCACAATACGTGCTTCGAGAGGTTCTTGAAGGAATTTGTGGGCATCACCATGGGGCGGACTCATAGTAAAGAAAGTATTACGGTCAGGATACTATTAGCCTACTATGGTGAAAGACACGTCAAAGCTTACCAAGAAATGCACATGGTGCCAATTGTTCGCCGACTTCCACAAAGCTCCACCCGGGGAACTGACCACCACCATGACCCCTTGTCCATTTTGTAGATAGGGCATGGACATCTTGGGACCCTTCCCTCAACGATCAGACAACTTAAATTCCTGATAATGGTTGTGGACTACTTCACAAAATGGATAGAGGCTGAAGCTTTATCAACCATCACATCCGCAAATATCTATAAGTTTACATGGAGGAACATCATTACTTATTTCGGAATTTCAGCCATCATCGTAATAGACAATGGCAGCCAGTTTTCAGATCGAATGTTCCAAGAGCTTCTATCTGGTTTACACATCAAACAACATTTCACTTCAATTGAACATCCTTAGACGAATGGACAAACCAAAAAAGCCAACAAGGTCATCTTGAAAGGAATTAAGAAAAGACTAGATGAAGCAAAAGGCGCTTGGCCCGACCAGCTCCACTATGTACTATGGACTTACTAGATGAATCCTCATTCTACTAATGGGGAATCACCATTCAGTTTCAGAAAACCATGAATCTGGGAGTCGAGATAGGCGTGCCCACTTGGAAGACCATGCAATTTGATGATAAAACCAATCCAATTTTCCTATGTCATAATCTAGATTAGATTGAAGAAAAAAGGGACCATGCTCAGATAAGAGAGGAAACCCTAAAAAGACGACAACAAACATATACAACTCGTTCCTAGTTCCTAGACGCTTTGAGGCAGGAACTCTAGTCCTTTAAAAAGCATATATTGGCCGGACCAAAGGAAAGTTGGCACCAAATTGGAAGGGACCATACTGGGTGATTAGCAAGATCAGAAAGGGCGCCTTCTAGTTGGCGGACCTAGCAGTGAAGGAGATTCCACGAACATGGAATATTGTCAACCTCCATGTTTTCTATGCTTAAAACAATTGTAATGTAATGTCGACCTGATTCGAGGCCGGACAAACCCATGTAATCCAAAGAAAAAACACTCATATATGTTAACGAGGTATTATTCATCTCTTTTGATTGTAGAATCTAGAAATCCCCCCGCCCAAATAACAGCACCTCTAAAAAGGCAGGGACCATATCCTACTTTGATGGCAGTCTCGCTCTCAAACATCCTAAGGCGAGGATCACGTCCTCTAGTCGACGATTGAAATAACACCCCTCAAAGGCATGGAACCTGTCCCACTTTAACGACGGTCTTGCCCTCAAACATCTTAGGGCGATGACCAAGTCCTCCCTGGTCGACGATTGAAATGACACCCCTCAAAAGCGTGGACCATATCCCACTTTGAAGACAGTCTCACTCTCAAACATCCCAGGGCAAGGACCAAGTCCCCCTAGTCAACGATTGAAATGACACCCCTCAAAGGTGTGGACCCTGTCCCACTTTGACGGTAGTCTCGCTCTCAAACATCTCAGGGCAAGGACCAAGTTCGCCCTGGTCAACGATTGAAATGACACCCCTCAAAATTTTAGACCATGTCCTACTTTGACGGTGGTCCCATCCTCAAACATCCAAGGCGAGGACCATCTCCCCCTGGTCGACGATTAAATAAACATCACCAAAGGCGTGGACCTTGTCCCACTGTGACGACAGTCGTCTCCCTCGAATATTCCACCTGAATCTGCAATCTATTCAAAACTACTTGATTAGCCAAGATCGGGTGGTGAATACTTCAGATTAAAAATGGGTACTTTGGATTAAAATTTACTTGGTCGTCGATTATCCATTCCCAAGACCGAATGGTGACTACTTCAAATTAAAAATGGGTTGCTTTGGATTAAAATTTACTCGGTCATCGGTTATTCATTCCCAAGACCGGATGGTGACTACTTCAGATTAAAAATAGATATATTCGACTAACCGCTTATTCTTTTGTTTATTAATTAGCAATGTCTGGGAAGAATTATTCTATTTTACTTTTTCAAGTTACTTATTATCTATGCTTCTAGTCGTCAGATGCTTAGAACCATTTAACAAGAGAAAAAAGTGGTCAAAAAGGAACAAGATGAGAAGAAAACAGAAATTTCATTCAAACATCAGATGAGTACAAGCCCTACATCTATTACATCAAAAGAGACAAAAGGGACACTCAGGACGCTCCTCCATCCTTGCCCAACATTGGTAGCTTCATCAGGGCCTCATCTTCCTCAACAACCAGCTCCCCCTCCCTCATAACCCTAGCATCCAGGTGAGTCTAGGACTAGTCTTGGTTCGAGGACACCAAACAGCCTTATGCCAAGGCATTGTCCCAACCGACATTGGCAGAATTATCAGCTTCAGCCTCCATCTGCTTTCGCTCCTCTCGTAAGAGAGCGACCTCTCGGGACAAGCAAGCGATCTCTGCCTGGGCAGACTCCTCCTGCCCTACCGACAAACTCAACTTATGAGCAAGTTGAAGCTTCTCCCCCTCAAACCTCTTGAAGCGATCAATTAGGGCGGTTAGCTCCCGCTCTGCCACGCTATGATTCTCTTGGGTAATTAGAGCACCTTCTCGAGCATCCTGAACCTCGGAGGTCAGCTTCGATAGCACTTCTTCGACGATCAGTATCTAGTTCTCCAAAGACTTCACTGCCTCCACATGTTTCTCCTTTAGTTCATGGAGCTCAACCGAGTGTTGTTCCTGGAGGTTGGACAGGGCCTCATCCCCCACCCCGGTTGCCATTACACCCTCGCTCTCCATTTACTTGGTGATCGAGGCGGCCATAATGCTAGTCTCCTAGACCCGCTTCAGCAACTTCGGCAAGGAGATATCATCCAACACCTTGATAAACGGGTTGGTCAAATTGGCGTCGTTTACGGTCGAGATGACAAAAGTATGGTGGGCAAGGGTACTTGAAGCTTTGCCTTTGCTTGAACGCGAAATGAACTTCCCCTTTTTCGGACCAGAGTGAGTCGGAGTAGAGGATCCTTCCTCAGCAGATGTTGCCGCCGACCCAGATGAGTCTGCATCAATCAGGTCCACCGCTGGGCCATCTCAGTGAGTTGAAGGCCCAATCAGAGCAACTTGGCTTGAGCTTTTCCTAGAAGGAGGAGGAAGCTCTGATTCCTGACGAGGAGTGGAAGTCTCCCCGATTTGATCAACAAGTAGGGACGATGAGTTTAGTCAAACCCTTTGTTCGCCATGGCAACCTCCTTGCCTTTCTGAGCAGCCCACTTCAACAATTGGTTGCAATCCACCCAGTCACTCATTTTAGTAGCTAAAAACAGACAAAGACAGGTCAGACATATATAAAAAAACACAACTAAGCTAATGCAAATCCCTGAGAAAGATACTTACCGACCAATCCCTCAAAAACAGAAACGCCATTTGCTAGGGAATAACATTCTCGGGTCCTCCCCATCTCTACCCAATCCAACATCTCCTCAGCCGCTACGACTTCCCGAGCGTCTAGGTCAATGGAGTAGCTGAACTTGTCAACAGGTTTCTGATGAATACCACCCTCTTAGGAGAAAGGGAATATGGGCTTCTCTCCTAGCCTACGCCCACATGTGGCAAGTCCCGCGAGCTTCTACTCGATAAAAATCGGCCTCGTAGTTTTTAACCAAACCCTCAAAGGGATGGAACAGGGTGTCTTTGTTCTTGGACTAAAGGCACGTCCATCCCCAGCGGTCATACTAGTTCCTATCCTTGTTGGTGTTGAGTCATCTAGAAGAAGAGCCGGATGGTGCAAGGCAACTCTATCACCTCACAAAAAAAATCTTAAAAGCCTGGATGAGTCCCCAGGCATTTGGATGCAGTTGGGATGGGGCCACCTGGAGGTGACTCAGCATGGCGACATACCACCCGTCCAAGGGTATCTTCATGCCAATCCTATATGTTATGTACTCGTACATATAAAAACTCCACATATTCCCTGTCTCCGCCAGGAGGTGTAGACACACCTTATCATCAGCCTCAATGGTGTACCAGCAAATATCGTTAATCGGCTTGATTAAGACGTCCACGTTTGGCCAAGTAGGGCCCACATAAGAACTAGGCATGCCTATCACCTCTCGGTCGACCCACAAATATCGCAAGTCTTGGTGAATTAGGACCTCTAGGACCGTATACTAGTCAACTCGATCAGCAAAGTTCCTCCACGTTGTCAAGTGGTTACCAAAAGAAACATCAGAATCCAAACTGGATACTCCATCTAGGATCAAACGTTACTTCTCAAGAAAAGCTGCCCCGTCCTGTGCAGTGGTGTGAGCACCAAATTTCTTCCAACCTATATTCATAAAATAAAAAAGTAAACAAAAATCTCAAAACAAAGTGCAAATTTAAAAGAGCATGAATATGGTTATAGTGTGTATGCAAGCATCGGCAAGAAGTCAACAATACCCTTAACTTGGATCAATTGCATTGTTTTTGTGTAGCACTCATATTTCTATGGTCGCTTAATTATTAGTGGGAAAGCAACCCTCTACCTATTAATTTGAAAAATCTCCACCACCACAGCTACACATTTTTCACGTTTGTATGTCATAATTATGTTTTTCTATTAAAACTCGTATAGCCAAATCTCTTTGTATCAGCCTCTTCAAACAACTTCGTTATGAAATTACACGAACGAATCCTTCAATGACAACAAATATTGATGTTTCTTAAAAGCATGTCCCATTTAAGTTTCTTCCATAACCATGCATATAGATCAAACATAGACAACTTCAATGGAATGCGCCAAGCATTTGGATGCAATTGGGATGGGGCAACCTGGAGGTGACTCAGCATGGCAATATACCACCCGTGCAAGGGTATCTTCACACCAATCCTATGTGTTACGTACTCGTACATATAAAAACTCCAATTATTCCCCGTTTCCGCCAGGAGGTCTAGACACACCTAATCATCAGCCCCAATGGTGTACCAGCAAATATTGTTAGCCGACTTGACCAAGACGTCCACGATTGGCCGGGTAGGGCCCACATAAGAACTAGGCGTGCCTAGCACCTCTCGGTCGACCAACCATTACCGTGAGTCTTGGTGAATTAGGGCCTCTGGGAGCGTATACTAGTCAGCTCGATCAGCAAAGTTCCTCCACATTGTCAACCTGTTACTAGAAGAAGCATCAGAATCCAAACTGGATACTCCACCTAGAATCGAACTCCACTTCTCAAGAAAAGCTGCCCCGTCCTGTGCGGTGGTGTGAGCACCAAATTTCTTCTGGCCTATATTCATAAAATAAAAAAGTATACAAAAATCTCAAAACAAAGTACAAATTTAAAAGAACATGAATATGGTTATAATACGTGTGCAAGTTGTGGCAAGAAGTCAAGAATACCCTTAACTTGGATCATTTGCATTGTTTTTGTGTAGCACTCATATTTCTGTGGTTGCTTAATTATTAGTGGGAAAGCAATCCTCTACTTATTAATTTGAGAAATCTCCACCACCGCAGCTACTACATACTTCACGTTTGTCTGTCCTAGTGATGTTTTTTTATTAAAACCCATATAGCCAAATCTCTTTGTATCAGCCTCTTCAAACAACTTTGTTATGAATTTACATGAACGAATCCTTCAGTGACAACAAATATTGATATTTCTTAAAAGCATGTCCCATTTAAGTTTCTTTCACAACCATGCAATTTATTCATTTGGCTTCATGCCATAGTGTTAAACCAATACCTTTTCAGAGGATCTGTAATAATATGGTTTGGGTATTAAAACATTTAAAACCAATGCTTGAACGTGACTTGGTACAGTGAATATCAAAATGTTGTTGTGAAGGAAGAATATAAAGCCATATATGCACAATGGAATTACATTTCCTTATCAAGAATTTGGAAACAATTATCAAATAAATGGGTGGTTATCACACTTGTGCAACACCAACATGATATGGTTTAATCAACTAGGAAATCATCATACATATAAATGTGACTACTGACCACATATGAGAAAAGTGTTGGTGTCTAAATTTTATGAAAACTTATTGGACAAAATTCATGGTAGGACTTGGCATGGGAACTTTAAGTAGGTTAGCAGGAAATGACAAAAGCAATGGGGACACCAAATTAGGCTCTCCTCAGATGACACACATCAAACATCTCTACTACTTAATATTCAGCAGTAAGTGTAGGATCAAACATGCTTAATAAAGCCTCAACATCATGAAGCTGAGGAATTGCCCATCGGACAAGAAATTGTTCCCTCGAGGACATGTACTCCAATGAAGACCAAAGATCAGATATTTCAGACAGTTACACTTTCAGGCATTAATGAAAATATATAAGAAGGGGAAAATGAAATCAACTGTGGATTATCAAACAATTTAGATATCAAATGATGGCAATAAAAGGATGCAAACGAAATAATATATTCCTTTTTCAGTTATATATTCTGAATTAGCCTAATAGAGCAATGAAAGTACTCAAGGAAGAAAAGATTTCAAAAGAAGCAATTAAGGTGCTATTAACAGGGAATCATGACTGTTACAAATTCTAATCAGCCAAGAGATATATGTGAAAAGCAAACCAAAAAAATCCTTTCAATAGTTACAAATGCACATAATCAACACTGATGAGCAGTTTTAAATGTAATAATCAGAGAGCAAAAGTCATGGTACCTTGCTAAGTTTCAATTGGCAAGTCATAGGATTTTTATAAACCATTATTAAAGGCATTCTAGCAACAAGGACAAAGATATTTTTTGAGAAATCACACACATATTGCAAAGAACTCAGAAACAGTAAGTTGAAAAGAGAGAAGAAAAGAGAATACACACATCATAACAGTCATAGTAATATACACATATCACACCCATACACAGAAACAAAAGAACAGTTAGTGGCTATAGTCTTGTCCTTGAGGGAAATGTATGCCATACACTCATCTTCTTATCAACATGCAGTCGGTGTAATCTGAATTCAACAATTCCAGTGTCTCCAAAAACAAAATAGGAGCAAAGCATCAAAGGTAATGCATCGGTTATTTATTAAGGCAATGGATTTTCTATGCTAAACCTATGTTTTGTAATGCATTAAAAAAATTGTATTCATAGAAATATGTGTTACCTTAAACATGCTATATCAGCATGACTAAAATGATCATCTCCCTAAAATGCCATAGTAAATCATTTTGGGTAAAATTCAGTTGCATATCAATTGTTATAACTAGTTACTCATACCTTGAATCTGAGAGATAACTAAAACCAATTCAGTTGTGCACTTTTTCATCATAAATTTAACCCCAGAGGGAACCAATCCCTCTAATCCCCCAAGTGTTGGCTTACCATTTTGTGCTTCTATTTGGTTTTCCCTCTCTGTCGGCAACGACCTTCGGCGTCGTGCATTAAACACGGGCCTTTTTCTTCTTCCGGTATCAACTGAGTCGCACTAGATAAACCATATCACCCACTAACGGAGTGCCATTGCTGGATGACGAATTTCTGTTTGTGAGAGCTGCAGGCTTCTCTTGGTTTTAGTTGTCAACATGGTGAATTATGTTCGTTGTGAAGATCAAGAGTGAGAGGAAAACTAAGATTTCATATGAGATTACAAGGAGAAATGAGAGGAGATAGCGAAATCAAGCTCACCTTAGCTTCCATTTCGTTTCCAACACAAAAGGAGTCGAGAACCGCTGCGAATCGCCGCCTCCGCCTATCGATGTGTTTCAACCGTTGTTGCTGGAATGGAGAGGAAGAGGAATGCGTGAGGTGGAAACGGTGCAACATCCATACCATGAGACTTGCTCACGGCTGAGCAACGACTGCAAACCACCACCAATAACCCATTCGCGCCGCTGGAGAAGAAGAACGCACCACCGCCACTGCCAAAATGAAGAAGAAGAAAGGAGAAAGGAATTCTCTTCGGCTCCCTTTGTCGCCGCCGCCTCCTTCGAGATTGAGCCGCTGCTGGAGAGGAAAGGGACTGAAAATTAGGGATAGAGATCCCTTTTCCTGGTTTCTA
The DNA here is from genome assembly GCF_001865875.1 of Lupinus angustifolius. Taxonomy (NCBI): domain Eukaryota; kingdom Viridiplantae; phylum Streptophyta; class Magnoliopsida; order Fabales; family Fabaceae; genus Lupinus; species Lupinus angustifolius. The sequence goes on along the minus strand of NC_032023.1, from coordinate 9,353,224 downwards.
ACGTGAAAAATGGGGAACCATCTTAACCCCTTTCCTTTTTCACTTAGTATCATTTTTTATTCATATCATTATAGCAACATAAAATCCACTAAATTAACTATACCCCTTTATATTCAAGTACTAATTAAGAAGTGGAGATTTATCATGATAGGTTATTTTGGTTAAATATATGTAACAATATAATTAAAAGATATTTTTGGTTTTTCAACAATATTTCAAAAACACTTCGAAAGTCCATATGGTGTGAATATTAGTTCATGTTGATTCATTTATCTTAACCAGAATAATATTTCAATTACTTTTCAAAAATTTATTTGAGATTTGATGCGGTGTAGATATTAGTTTCTGCTACTTCATCTATCTTGAAGCGGATAACATTTCAATCACTTTTCAAAAATCTCTCAAACATTTGATGTAGTATGGATATTAGTTCTATTGCTTCATCCATCTTGGAGCGAATAATATTTCAATTACTTTTCCAAATCTCTTCGAGATTTGATGCGGTGTGGATATTAGTCTTTGTTGCTTCATCTATCTCAAAGATGAAAAATTCAAATTATATTTCAACGAATCTATTTTTAAACCAGAGCTTGATGTGTTTTCAATTATAACTTTCCAAGACCACGAGCCTGATGTGAATTTCGAGTTCCGATAGTACCTGACCTACGTTTTCGTATTAAAAATCTTTGTTTTCCTGGATCCAAGCCTGATGTGCTTTCAATTATAATTTTCCAGGATCCTGAGTCTAATGTGAATTTCTGAGTTCTGGTAGTACCCAACCTGCGATCTCGTATTAAAAATATTTGTTTTCCTAGTCGCCAAGACTGATGTGCTTTCAATTATAACAATTCAGGACCCCGAGCCTGAAGTGAAAATCCGAGTTCTGGTAGTATCCGACCTGTGTTTTCGTATAAAATCTTTGCTTTCCAGGACCTCGAACCTGATGTGCTTTCAATAACTTTCCAGGAGCCCGAGCCTGATGTTAATTCTGGACTTCCAGAAGAACCCGACTTGCATTCTCGTTTTAAAATCTTTGCTTCCCATGACCCTGAGCCTAATGTGCTTGCAATTATAACTTTCCATGACACCGAGCCTGGTGTGAAATTCCAAGTTCTAGAAGTACCCGACATGCATTCTCATTTTAAATCTTTGCTTTCCAAGACCTCGAGCCTAATGTACTTTCAATAACTATCCAGCAACCCAAGCCTGATGTTAATTCTCAAGTTCTGGTAGTTCCCCACCCACGTTCTCGTTTAAAATCTTTGTTTTTCAGGACCCCGAGCCTGATGTGAAATTCCAAATTCTGGCAGTACCCGACCTGTGTTCTCGTATAAAATCTTTGTTTTCCATGACCCCGAGCATGATGTTAATTCTCGAGTTCCAGCCGTAACGGACCAGTGTTCTCGTTTTAAATCTTTGCTTTCTAGGACCCTGAGCTTGATATTAATTCTCGAGTTCCGGCAATACCCACCTATGTTCTCGTTTTTAATTTTGATTGTCTCATGTTCCATAAGTATCCAAAAAATTTAATTTCTAAAATAGCATTATGACCATTTTCTCGGCCTTGACAAAATTAATGTTGATTTCTTTACTAGTTATTTACTATGATAACACATACACTTCAGTTTGCCTGCTATCAAATACTTAATAAGTAAAGAGGGACAACTGTGAACACCCAATTTCACCCAGCCTATATTCATAAAATTGTTAGGTATTAGTGGTCTAGACACACCTAGAAGGGGGTTGAATAGGTGTAGTGGTTATCAATTATCGCTTCTCGCACCCAAACCCCAGTTCTAGAAAACAGCTCAGGTAATCGATTAACGAGTGGGCTTAATCGATTAAAACGTATCAGAGACAGAATTGGCAGATTGGCTTCTTGCACAACAAGTTACCAACCAACAAGCAGAGATACATCATATATTTTTATGCACAATTAACAAGGATATGGCGCAGTAGCAATATGCAAAATATCAGCTTAATACACGAATTAAAACAGCTTGATTTATAAAAGAGACTGAGAGAGAACATCCTGGTTCGTTTGCAGGTCCACTTGCAAACTACATCCAGGCCTCCCCTTCTGATCTTGGGAGATTTCTCTTCACTATATTGAAAACTTTGTATTGTTACATACACCAATTCAATTACAAGACTCTAGACGCTTCTTTCTTGAATTTCAAGAACCTCTAACCTTGGTTTGACTATCCCTATCGCCCAAGAAAACCTTTCTCGCGATCCAACCCCAGCCAAGATTCTCGCTCTAAATTCAAGACCTCCAAGTCTTGGTGAAGATTCACTAAATCTCAATGGTGGTAAGACACCAAGAGACAACACCTCATGTACAAAACAATATACAAAAATATTGTTTTACTAAGTACTAATATGCTCAAATTACAACAATGAAAACTTAAGGATTAACCCACACTCAAGTAACACAAGTCATCATGAATGTATGCGCGTTAATACAAAATACAGATAATGCAGAATCTTTCTCGAAAATCTCTAAACAAAATGCACAAACATGTAAGAAAGTATGAATGAGAGTTAGCACATTAAAACTACATGCAATACATCATGAACAATATCAACTAAGCATGTTAATCTCTCTTTCTCACACATGCATCTCTCTTCTTCCCAAATGCAGTAAATCACGAAAATATGCACTCTAATAGTTCTAACAATGACTATGCAATGCCACACGTTTCTACAATTTACCAGAATTTATACAAAACGGATTTGGCTCCACAAACCGTTTTTTTAGTTACGCAGTTAAAACAGAAAGTAGTTAAAACATAAAACATACACTTTAATCGATTTAGACTCCACGATAATCGATTAACCAACATATTTTAATATATGATTAAATGGTAAACTACTTATATGTTATGCTTGATACATATACATGTTTTAGCAATTATGTTATGCCTAATATGCACATATAACATGTATGATCAATGCATGAACACATAATAAACTAGATGATATGCCTCATAAATATGATATGCCAATATTTATGGCTTGTGAAACTTGCATCTAGGTTTAACTAACCTAGACTCACTAACTAAGGCACACATCCCAGACTACTTAGAAATATAACTCTATTGATATAACCTAGTCTAGATATGACCCCTTGAGTTCTAGGCATGTTGATTGTTGAGTCATCTTCAAGATTTTACTAACTCCTTGTTGAAAGTGTGAATGTCAAGAGGAGCACTTTGGAAAGCTTTCTCACTATATGTTTTGGTTTTGATGAGGACAACTTGTGTTTATAAGAGCTTGAAGATCATCA
>NC_032023.1:9347223-9349835 GCF_001865875.1 Lupinus angustifolius | reverse complement strand
TTTTGACATTATCAAAAAGATACGAATAATTCAATTCTAGTCAAAAGTCAGAAGAGTTATATGGTTAAGACAGACTGTAATTAATAAATTAATTTTGGGCATTTAATTAATCAACCAGCTGTAAGAAAATTGCACAAATGCTCAATTGTATAGGATTTAATCGATTAAATACAGTACATAATCGATTAAATTGACAGTAAACAGTGACAAGACTGATTTAATGGCATGAAAGGCTATGTGAAGTCAAATTAGACATGGAATGATTAAGTAGTGATATAATTGAACAGTAAATAGCAGGCTTAATCAATCAACAGGGGTCCATACACCAAACATGATCAAGATCCATTAAACATAATTACATACTATTTACGACATAATTAACCATTAAGTATGAAATTGACAATTGAAAACAGTAACACATTACTTCCAATTGTAAACAACAAGGTACAATTAAGCATAATACCAACAAAAGCTTAGTAAAAGATAATTAGTTAGCTATTACAATCTGTATGCAAAAGCAAAATAGAAAATGAAGTTCTCAAGAGGAAAACAAGAATCAACATAATCCATAAACTAGGAAGGATAAACCTAAGGAATCCTATGGATCTAAGGTCTCATAACTAGGGATGAGATGGGGGGGTTTATCGTCAGGAATGATAGTGCCACCATCACCCATGATGAGGGTGCTCAACTTGTTGAACTCAACACACAACCTCTTACTTTGTGAATCAGCAGTGGTCTGAACGAAGTTCCTCAAGGTTTGATAATGATTATATATGTAGGCAATCTGACGCTCTTAAAAGTGCTCTAAATCAGTATGGTATGTGTCCTTCAAAGACTGAAAATGTAGATCCATCCTGTTGTTAAGTCGCTGTTCCATAACATCCAAGAGAGCTGGTCCAAAGGCTAGTTCTTGTGTTGCATTTTCAGAAGACTCCCCCTGAGTTGTAGCGTTCGGCTCATGTGTTTCGGCTTGATCATCCTCACCAGATGGGTCGAGGTTCATAGTGTTGAAATCCTCCTAGTATTGCCAAGTGTTGCCATACTTGTAGATGCCCATCTTGTAGATCAAACATTCACCAACCAAGTGATCTTTATCAGAACACTCCACAATAATAGTATCTGAAACATCAATATTCAGATAGTCAATGATGTGCGAGATGAAAATACTGTAGGGAAGCAACTTCAATTGCGATGTAGAGACACTATACATGACCTTCAGGATCTCTTCAGGCCAATTAATCATCACATTTTCCTTGACAGCTTACATGAACCTCAAATCATTCACGGTAGGTTGTGCATGATTTGTGTTCCTTTGAATCAATATGTAGGCAATCAGATAGTGCATGAGCCTATTCTCTACGGATAATGACCTGACTTTTGTCAATTCTCCTTGAACATATAGTTGAGGTCTCCTCAAACACGACTTATACACTTCAGCATCATCAAAAGAGTTGTTAACCCAATCACAATCTCCTAGACTAGCACCATTAGTTGATAATCCACCCACATTCATGAATATGTCATCACTCAACTGTGCTTGCATTCCAAAAAGGGGACAACCCCTTGTGCTTGCATTCCATGTGGATAATCGAAGTTTTGTTCCACTAACCAAGTTAAGTTGGCATAACTTATGTACGTAGGCTTTCTTCCCTGAAACTTGGACAACCGAGTCTCTTGCAAAATCAAAGAGTAATATGGGTCTCCACGGTCTTGTCTCACATGTTGATTCGAAGATACGACTTTTGGAGCACGTGGTGGACGTTGACCGGTTGTTTTAATCCTTTTTGAACGACCTCTTTCCATTTATAGCTGAAAGACCAAGTTGATTTGGAGGTTTAAGGAGGGATTCACGGAAAACCTATCTTAGGGTTCGGAATTGGGGGTAAAGGGATTTCTTGGAAATCAATGATGGAGATGAAGGTTTATGGAATGGAATGGGGTTGGATTATTCGGTTTTAGGCTAAGTTAAAGCTTAGGATTGACATTGAACTTGTTCCTTTGGAAGTTGAGAGAAAAGGAGATGAGAGAGGTTTTGAAAAATGCCTAGAAACGCTTCTGTTCCTATTTATATGGTGTCGTTAATCAATTAACTACCAGACTTAATCGATTAACCAAGTAAAAAAATAGGTTTTTTAAAAAATGTGTCCTGGTAATCGATTAAAATAAGGAGTTAATCGATTAAATAGCATCAGATGTACAGAATTGATCGAGGCCGTACCCGATACAAATAATATAACAATTAAAACTGCAGTACTAGGAAGTGACTCCTAGGTCATTTCCCAAGGATTATCTTTAGGGCAAAGCTTCAAACACCTTATACTCACACACACACAAGGGGGGTTTTGCTGTTGGATAGTATGAACATAAATTAAATTCAGAAAGAGTAGTTAAACAATGTAATAAAACGGCTAAATCCCTTTGGTTCATTTGTTCACAACTCAATCCTCGGTTTCAAAAGATTATTTTCAGATTCCAACCATTAACTTCCGAATTTGTTGAGAATCAATTAACTAAGCGATAATCAATTCAAAGTTCCAGAACCTAAACATCAAACTAAGCGAAATCAGTAAAATTATGAAACGATTAACAAATTCACACGAACTAAGCAT
>NC_032023.1:9346618-9347123 GCF_001865875.1 Lupinus angustifolius | reverse complement strand
TGCATAATTAGAAGCATCACACATCAGCTCAAAAGGGACTGTCCAATCAAGTGTCTGGATAATAGGAGTGGTGGTCAAGGCTGTCTTGAGGCAATCAAATGCCTCTTTACTTCTCTCATCAAAATCAAAGACCACCTCCTTTTGCAACATGTTGGATAGTGGAAGAGCCTTCTTGCTAAAATCTTTAATGAACCTGTGATAGAAACCTGCATGACCAAGAAAAAAGCGAACCTCTCGCACGAAAGAGGGGTAAGACAATTGTGAAATAACATCTATTTTGGCAGGGTCTACCCCGATTCCCCTATTTGAGATCACATGCCCGAAAAATATACCTTGCTCTACCAGGAAATGACATTTTTCGTAATTTAGAACAAGGTTAGTTTTGATGCATTTATGAAGAACTCTATCCAGACTATCCAAACATGCATCAAATGAAGATCCATAAACTGTAAAATCATCCATAAACACCTCTATGCAATTCTCTAAAAAATCACTGAAAATGCTC
>NC_032023.1:9345852-9346518 GCF_001865875.1 Lupinus angustifolius | reverse complement strand
GTGCCAAAGGGGCAGGTGAATGTGGTCTTCTCCTGATCCTCAGGAGCAATATGGATCTGGAAGTACCCAGAAAAACCATCAAGAAAATAGTAATGAGATTTAGCTGCTAAGCGCTCAAGCATCTGATCAATAAATGATAAAGGAAAGTGATCATTTCTTGTTGCTTGGTTGAGCCTCCTATAATCAATGCAGACTCTCCAACTGTTCTGCACTCTCGTAGGAATCAACTCATCTCTCTCATTTCTCACCACTGTAATTCCTGTCTTCTTTGGAACCACCTGAACTGGGCTCACCCAATGACTATCAGAAGTGGGATATAAAATCCCAGCTTGTAAAAGCTTCGTGACCTCTTTCTTCACAACCTCAAGGATGACTGGATTGAGTCTCCTTTGTGGTTGTCTCACTGGTTTAGCTCCATCTTCCAAGAGTATCCTATGCATGCACATAGATGGGCTAATACCAGGAATATCAGCTAAGGTCCAACCAATTGCATTCTTAGGCTTCTTCAACACTTGCAACAACTTCTCCTCTTGATCAACATCAAGGGAGGTGGAAACAATAACAGGAAGCTTCTCATCACCCTCTAAGTAAGCATACTTGAGGTTTTCAGGCAAAGCTTTAAGCTCCAATATAGGTGTCTGCAAAACAGATGGAACCAAAGTAGCA
>NC_032023.1:9312477-9345752 GCF_001865875.1 Lupinus angustifolius | reverse complement strand
GTAGACATACATCAAGAATCAAGAGCATTTTGGAAATTTAAAAGCATGCAAAGATTTCTAACTTATAGAAGGCGATATTGAGCAGTCACATATATACATAGAGCTTATTTATAGAATCATGGATCATATAAGGAATAACTAGCATTCAACATATTTGCATTTTGAAGCACACAAGGTAAATAATCATGCAAGGCAATAACATAAACTCACTCAAGATATTTTTCATCAAGGATTCCTAGTTCTCTTCGAAGAACATAGAAGGTATCTCGTTAGAGGGGCTTGGTGAAAATATATGCTAATTGCTTAGAGGTTTTTACGAATTCTAGCACACAATCGCCTTTTTGCACGTTATCACGTAAAAAGTCATGCCTAATCTCTATATGTTTGGTTCTCGATTGCAAAACGGGATTCTCGGAAATGTTGATAGAACTCGTATTGTCGCAATTAATGGGGATCTTTTCTAGTTTAAGCCCAAAGTCCTTAAGTTGCTACTTCATCCACAGGATGTGAGCGAAACACACGCTAACGGCGATGTATTCCGCTTCTGCGGTGGACAAATCAACGCATGCTTGCTTTTTGCTGTGCCATGCCACTAAGGAACTACCTAATCAATGACAAGTCCCACTAGTGCTCTTCCGATCCAACTTACACCCAGGGAAGTCAGAATCAGAGTAACCTAGCAAGGATAATGAGGCATCCATAGGATACCATAATCCCATATTTATTGTTCCTTTTAAATATCTCATGATGCGTTTAACATCACTATAATGTGAATCTTTAGGCAAAGCTTGAAACCTAGCACACATACAAACACTGAACATAATATCGGGGTGACTTGCAGTCAAATATAATAATAAGCCGATAATCCCACGATATTTGGTTACCTCGATAGCTTTTCCCTTTTCATCTTTATCTAGATAGCATGAGGACGCCATAGGAGTAGATGCATCTTTACATTGCTCCATATCAAATTTCTTTAGTAATTCCTTGCAATATTTCAGTTGATGAATGAAGATGGCACTTTCCATTTGTTTAATCTGAAGCCTAAGGAAGAAGGTTAGCTCACTGCCTTGCATCATCTCGGAAAATTCCTTACAAAGAATGTCATTAGTAGATCCGAAGATTATATCATCAACATAGATTTGAGCAAGTAAAAATTATTATCTAATCTACGGATAAAGAGAGTGGTGTCGACCATACCTCTTTCGAACCCTTTCTCTAATAGGAACGAATTCAATATATCGTACCAGGCTCTAGGAGCCTATTTCAGGCCATAAAGGGCCTTCTTGAGTTTATAAACATGGTTCGAGTATTTGAAGATTTCAAATCCTGCTGGTTGGTCTACGTACACCTCCTCTTGAATATAGCCGTTTAGAAATGCGCTCTTAACATCCATTTGGAAGAGCTTAAAATTCATGATAGATGCGAAGGATAAGAGTATCCTAATGGCCTCAAGTCTGGCTACAGGAGCATAGGTCTCATCACTTAGCATGGTTCTTGCGAGCTCCTCTAGGACTCGATTTTTCCTCTTAACAACTCTATTTGTTGAGGGGTACGAGGAGCCGAGAACTGATGCATGATGCCAGACTTATTACAAAATTTATTAAACTTATGGTTTTCAAATTCTCTGCCATGGTCGGATCGTATGTAAACAATTTTAAGGTTAAACTGGTTTTGAATTTGTTTGGCCAGACATTTAAAAGATTTATATGCATCGCTCTTAGACGCCAAAAATAGGGTCCATGTGAATCTAGAAAAATCGTCAACAATTACCAAAGCATAAAAGCTTCCACCAAAAATCATCATATGTGATGGTCCAAACAAGTCCATATGGAGAAGCTCCAAAGGTCTATTAGTGGATATCACATTCTTTTTACCAAAATAATTCTTAACTTGCTTGCATTTTTGACACATGTCACAAGAATCCTGAGTTTTAAAATCAAGTTTTGACAGACCAACAACCAAATTATTTTTAGATAATGTTTCTAGATGCTTCACATGAATGTGAGCGACCCGCCTATGCCAAAGCCAAATGTCATCTTCTTTTGAAATAAAACATTTTGAGAAAAGAGAAGTGACATCCTCCAGGTCAACCATATATATGTTATTAACACGATAGCCGATAAACTTTACATTATTAGATAAAACGTCACGAATTATACAACATTCAGAATCAAATGACACACGATTACCTTTGTCGCAGAGTTAGCTAATACTCAAAAGATCATGTTCTAGACCTTCGACATAGAGAACATTCTCGATTACAGCATGAGTTGAGTTGCCAATTGTTCCGGTGCCTAAGATCTTCCCTTTGTTGTTGTCTCCGTATATGACGAAACCTTTTTCCTTCAATGATAGGTCTAGGAATTTTGACATATCTCTTGTCATATGTCTCGAACACCCACTGCCAAGATACCAATGTTGTCCATGTGTTCGTAGACATACCTACAAAATAGATCACTTGCTGGTTTCAGGTATCCAAATTATATTGGGTCCTTTTCTGTTAGTAACCAGGGAGTTATCTCCCTTTTTCACCCAAGCGTAAATACCACTCGGTATCCCATATTTCCTGATGTAACAGGAGTAAGAGGTGTGGCCATGTGTGCCACAATAGAAACATGTAGGAACTCTATTTTTATTATAAGGCTTTTTATTAGTACGAGTTATAGGTTTCCTATATGGTCTATTTCTACATAATAGGGGGATATACCCTAATCTAGTATGATCACTAACATTTCTTGTTTTACTTAGCAAGGTATCTAATTGGTTTTGACTCTCTGTAAGTTTTGCGAGTTTTTCATTAAGTTTTAAATTCTCATTTCTCAAGTCCTCGCAAGACTCACAGACAGTTGTTTGACATAATTTATCGTTAGAGCAGTCGCATGAATTATATGAAAAAATTAGATCTAAAGTTTCATTTTCAAGTTTAAGTTCATATAATTCTTTCTATAGTGTTAATATTTTTTGATCATTTAGTAGGATTACCCGTTTTCTATCGGCACTAATCCTAGCTACTTTCTTTATTTCTTCATGCATTTCGACATACACATCATATAAAACCTCATACGAAGGAGAATCATTAGAAGAGGATGAGGTGTCAGAATATACCTCATTATCAGCATCCTTTGTACAACCTGATCGCAAGCATCATCTGTTCTAGTCATTAAGCATAGCTTGGCGGTCTCCTCTTCATCAGAGGTGCTTGATGTCGTCTCCTCCTCCAATACATCCCAGAAAATATAGGCTTTCTTCGACTTATGTCCCGGGGAGTGCTCTTTTCTGAATCAACCTTCTTTAGGTAAGTGGGACATTGAAATTTCATGTGTCTCGGCTTACCACATTCATGGCAAGTGAAGCGTTCTTTATTCTTGCCATTTCTTGTTGATTCACACGTCTCTTTCTTCTAGAAACGTTTAAAACCTCCTTTCTTCTTCAAGAATTTCCCAAATTTTCGTACGAGAAGGGTTAACGTTTCATCGTCAATGTCAGAGTCAGAGTCATCATTATGTATCTCCTCAGTAGGTTGTGATGTTGTTGCTTTGAGAGATATGCATTTCATTTTACGGTCTAAGTCTTCATGCATGGTCAGATGTCCAAGCTCGATCTCGTGCTCTTGAAGCTTTCCAAACAATGTTGCAAAAGGCATGGAATCAAGGTCCTTAGATTCCATGATAGCCATTACTTTAGGTTGCCATCTCCTGTCAAGACAGCGTAAAACTTTGTTAGTAAGTTCTCCTTTGGTAAAAAGTTTACCTATAGATTCACTTGAATATGAGTGAATCGTTTTTGCATATCGCTGATAGATTCACTTGGTAACATACGAAATAATTCGTATTCATGTGTCAGCACATTCAGTCTGGCACGCTTGACCTCGCTAGTGCCCTCGTGAGACACTTGTTAAGTGTCCCACATCTCCTTAGCACTTTGACACTGAGATACCTGAAAGAATTCGTCACATGATAGGGTCGATGTGATTATGTTCATAGCGCGTAGGTTGTACAGAACCTTTTTGCGCTCCTCATCGATCCACAAACTTTTAGGTTTTTCTTTCGGTTCATCATCCACTGAGTGTAGTGGGACGAAGGGCCCGTTGATAACCGATTCCCAAATATCTGAATCAATGGCCTCAATAAAAAATTTCATCCGGACTTTCTAGTAGGTGTATTCCTCGCCAATGAATACGGGATGATGCTTAATGGATGCGCCATCACTACCAAAGGGGTTGGTGGAACCCATTTAATTCCCTTATGATCACGCGTATGCAATTGAGCTAGCACATCGTACTAGCTCTGAGACCACTTGTTAGATATCAGTGGTCTAGGCACACCTAGAAGGGGGGTTGAATAGGTGTAGCGGTTATCAATTACCGCTTCTCACACCCAAAACCCGGTTCTTGAAAAAAGCCCAGGTAATTGATTAACGAGTGGGCTTAATCGATTAAAACGTATAAGAGACAGAATTGGCAGATTAGCTTCTTGCACAGCAAATTACCAAAAAACAAGCAGAGATACAACATATATTTTTATGCACAATTAACAAGGATATGGCATAGTAGAAGTATGCAAAATATCAGCTTAATACACGAATTAAAACAGCTTGAATTATAAAAGAGATTATAGCTTGCACAATAGGATTTTTATCCTGGTTCATTTGCGGGTCCACTTGCAAACTACATCCAGGCCTCCCCTTCTGATCTTGGGAGATTTCTCTTCACTATATTGAAAACTTTGTATTGTTACATACACCAATTCAATTACAAGACTCTAGACACTTCTTTCTTGAATTTCAAGAACCTCTAACCTTGGTTTGACTATCCCTATCGCCCAAGAAAACCTTTCTCGCGATCCAACCCAGCCAAGATTCTCGCTCTAAATTCAAGACCTCCAAGCCTTGGTGAAGATTCACTAAATCTCAATGGTGGTAAGACACCAAGAGACAACACCTCATGTACAAAACAGTATACAAAAACAGAGTTTTACTAAGTACTAATATGCTCAAATTACAACTATGAAAATTCAAAGATTAACCCACACTCAAGTAACACAGGCCATCATGAATGTATGCGCGTTAATACAAAATACAGATAATGCATAATCTTTCTCGAAAATCTCTAAAAAGAATGCACGTACATGTAAGGAAGTATGAATGAGAGTTAGCACATTAAAACTACATGCAATACATCATGAACAATATCAACTAAGCATGTTAATCTCTCTTTCTCACACATGCATCTCTCTTCTGCCTAAATGCAGTAAATCATGAAAATATGCTCTCTAATAGTTTCTAACAATGATTATGCAATGCTACACGTTTCTGCAATTTACCAGAATTTATACAAAACGGATTTGGCTCCACAAACCGTTTTTTAGTTACGCAATTAAAACAAAAAACAGTTAAAACAGAAAATAGACACGTTAATCGATTAAGACCCCGCGTTAATCGATTAACCAGCATATTTTAATACATGATTAAATTGTAAACTACTTATATGTTATGCTTGACACATATACATGTTTTAGCAATTATGTTATGCCTAATATGCACATATAACATGTATGATCAATGCAGGAACACATAATAAACTAGATGATATGCCTTATGAATATGATATGTCAATATTTATGGCTTGTGAGACTTGCATCTAGGTTTACCTAACCTAGAATCACTAACTAAGGCACACATCCCAGACTTGCATCTAGGTTTCACTAACTCTATTGATATAACCTAGTCTAGATATGACCCTAGAGTTCTAGGCTTGTTGATTGTTGAGTCATCTTCAAGCTTTTACTAACTCCTTGTCTTTATCAAAACATCAACAAAATATTGCTAGTGCAATTCTTGACACTTTACACTTTCAAAAATAAAAATGTATAAATCGCAAAATAACATACAAATTTAAAAGAGCATGAATATGGTTATAGTAAGCGTGTTGTAGTGGCAATAAGTAAACAATGCCTCTAACTTGGATCAATTGCATTGTTTTTGTATAGCACTCATATTTTTATGGTCGCTTAATTAATAGTGGAAAGCAACCCTCTACTTATTAATTTGAGAAATCTCCACCACAGCAGCTACTACATTCTTCACATTTCTTTGGTCCTAGTTATGTTTTTTATTAAAACCCATATAGCCAAATGTCTTTGTCATAGCCTTCAAACAACATTGTTATGAAATTACATGAATGAATCCTTCAGTGGCAACAAATATGGATATTTCATAAATGCATGTCCCATTTAAGTTTCTTTCACAACTATGCATATAGATCAAACATATACAACTTCAGTGGAATGCGTAAATCAACAAAGTTTCTCAATTTATTCTTTTGATTTCCTACCAAAGAGTTAAACCATTACCTTTTCAGAGGATCTATAATAATATGGTTGGGGTATTAAAATATTTAAAACCAATGCTTGAACGTGACTTGGTACAGTGACTATCAAAATGTCGTTGTGAAGGAAGAATATGAAACCATAGATGCACAATGGAATTACATTTCCTTATCAAGAATTTGGAAACAATTATCAAATAAATGGGTTGTTATCACACTTGTGCAACACCAACATGATATGGTTTAATCAACTAGGAAATCATCATACTTATAAATGCGACTACTGACCACACATGAGAAAAGTGTTGGTGTCTAAATTTTATGAAAACTTATTGGACAAAATTCTTGGTAGGACTTGGCATGTGAAAGTTGAGTAGGTTAGTAGGAAATGACGAAAACAACGGGGACACCAAATTAGGCCCTCTTCAGATGACACACATCAAACATCTCTACTAGTTAATATTCAGCAGCAAGTGTAGGATCAACCATGCTTAATAAAGCCTCAACATCATGAAGCTGAGGAACTGCCCATCAGACAAGAATTTGTTCCCTCGAGGACGTGTACTGCAAAGAAAGACCAAATATTAGATATTTTTCAGAATTTCAGGCATTAATGAAAAGATATAAGCAGGGGAAAAGGAAATCAGTCGTGGATTATCAAACAATTGGATATCAAATGATGGCAAATTGGCAATAAAAGGATTCAAACCAAATAACATATTCCTTTTCCAGTTACATATTCTGAATCAGCGTAATAGAGCAATGAAAGAACTCGGAGAAGAAAAGATTTCAAAAGAAGCAATTAAGGTGGTATTAACAGGGAATCACGACAGTTACAGAATCCTAAGCAATCAGCCAAGAGATATATGTGAAAGCAAACCAAAAAAAATTCTCTCAACAGTTACATATGCACAGCATTGATGAACAATTTTAAATGAAATAATCAGAGAGCAAAAGTCACCTTGCTAAGTTTCCATTCGCAAGTCAAAGGATTTATATAAACCATTATAAAAGGCATTCTAGCAACAAAGACAAGTATAATTTTTTGAGACATTACACACATATCATAGAACACACATACATCACACGCATACACATAAACAAAACAATTAGTGGCGATAGTCTTCCTCTTGAGGGGAATATTTGCGATACACTCATCTTCTTATTAAGAAGGAGTCGGTCTAATCTGATTACAACAATTCCATTGTCTCCAAAAACAAAATAGGAGTCATGCATCAAAGGTAATGCATCTGTTATTATTAAGGCAATGTATTTTCTATGCTAAACCTATGTTTTGTAATGTATTAAAAAAATTCGTATTCCTAGAAATATGTTACCTTAAACATGCTATATCAACTAAAATGATTATTTCCGTTAGGCCTTCTTTGGGAGACCTATTTTGAAGGGGAAGGGGAGGGCTTAGGAGGGGATTCCCTTGTTTGGGAGTTTAGTTTGAGAATGGGAAGGATTTTGGAGAATTTTTAAAATCTTCTAAAGCCCTTATTATACCATTTTTTTGGTATTCCCCCAAATTGGAGGTTTTTGGGAGGAAAATAAGGTTAAATACATAATCACTCTTACTAATATTTTCTAAATACATTTATGTCATTATGTTATATATTATATAATACGATTTTTTAAGGGAAGGATAAAATAATATTTTTGTATTACATTAACCCTCTATTTACCTCATCTAAATTTTACACTTCTAAACAAGGGAAGGATTTACTTGAATTTGCCTTTACTTCTCATTCCCTTCCTCCCCCTCCTTCCCCTCTTATCTCTCTCATTTCTTTTTCCTCCTAACTCCCAAACAAAACCTTAAAAGTAATAGTAAATCATTTTAGGTAAAATTCAGTTGCCTATAAACTGTTATAAGTAGTTACTCATACCTGGAATCTGATATATACCTAAAACCAATACAATTGTGTATTTTTTCATCATAAATATAACCCCAGAGGGACCTAGACTCAGCATCATCCAGACTTGGAAGAAGGCCACCTTGACTGAGCACCAGATCTAATGATTCGGTCCGGTCAACTACCAAAGACATAGGTGATATTCATTAGTTTAGAACTCTCTATGTCTTGTTATAATACCTCCCAATGTTTAACCATGCATAACACTTAAAATTAAAATATTAAAGCTTTTCAAAAAATTTAGGCTACTGAGTTACTGAGTAACAGAGTTCCTTTTTGGGAGAAATTAAAATTGACAAGTTAAAAGAGATGCAGATTTTTTTCTATTAGCAATTTAGGACCTAACATTTGAGTCAAATATCCGTGCAACAAGATAAATTATGTTTACACAAGCTTCCATTCTGTTATCATTTTTTTATCTCTTATTTTCTCCATTATTGAGACTTTTCTTCCATCAAAATGACGCTCACTCATATTTTTGTATATTTTCTAATTTATTTACTACAGATATATTTCACAAAAAAATAAAAGGTGTCCATGCAAATTAGGATTATTAACCAAATTATTCTCTATATAATAAGAGAGTAAGTTAGACATAGATTCCAAAACTACCCGAACCTTTGTTTTGTAGCAGTCAGTAGCAGCCACCTGTTCAGTAAAACAACTTTTTTTTCTCTCTCTCACTCCCTTTCTCTTTCTCTTTCTCTATCCCTCTCATTTTACTATGTAGGAGATTTCATTCCCAAATTTTCCTCTTTGCCCTTTCTCTTTTTTCCATCCCTCTCGTTCTCTCTTTCTTTTCCAACATCTCTCTTCTTTTTCTATTATCATGCCATTTCAAATGTAGGAGTTAGACTTTCTATATTTTATCGTTTTAGATCATCGTGTAAAGGGTAAGAAATATGTAGGATTGACTTAGGCAAATTGGACGTAATTTTAATAGAGTTTAGGTAGAGTGGTCTCACATGTTTTTTAATATTACCAAATTACTCTTTGATAAATTAAATTACCAATTTGGTCCCCAACTATTTCAACGAGGAACCACGTTAATCTTTCTATTCATATTCGTAAGTTAATGTTAACGATTTGGCCTACGTGGGCCGTTAACTATTGACTTGGTTAGACGTCTTCTATCCATGATGGTGTGTTTGACACGTCACTAGACAACATGTATTTTTATTTTTTTTCAAATTCTTTATTGAAAACAACACATTTTTTTTATTTTAACAAAACTTCTTTTACCAAACGACATCATTTCAGGTTTAATTTTTGTTTAAAAATTTAAACCCAAAACAAAGTCATTTTGGGTTTAATGTTTTTATATAAGTTTTTAATGAAAATAAAGACATTTGTTTTAAAAAAAATCCTCTAACAAAATAACGTCATTTTGCGCTGAATTTAAAAGAAACTCAAAACAACATTATTTTGGACTTCTTCTTCCAGTTAAAAATAGGAAATGAAAAACGATTATTTTTTCATCTTTGGCTTCTGCCCACCCATATATATTCATCCCTTATTATCTTTGTTCATCCTACCTGGCTTGTGATCATTCTTGTTTGTGTTCATCCTGGCATGCTTTTGGTCCCAGTTTGTGTCCATCCCTCAAAACAAGAAGATCAATATTTCTATTGTTGTTCCTTTAAGGTATGTGGTTTCGAAATATATGTTGTTTGTCTTTTTCGATTGCATGGGTTTGTTTTTGTTTTGCAATTAGTGTTTATGCATGTATTTTTTTTTCAAAAGCTTATTGTGGTCCCAAATATTTATAATTATTGTTTAATGTTTTTAACGTTTCTGTCTTAGTGTCTAGTCAGTTACTGTGTTGGGTTCGTTTTAATATTGTCCTTCTTTGTTTGGTCGGTTACCTTTTTGTCTTAGTGTCTGCCATTTTTTGTCACATAACATTAAATATCATTTATTCCATGTAGATATATGAATACATTGTTCTTACTTATCCCAATTGTGGTTTTTTTACAAGAGATAGTGAGGGCAATTTCTAGTACAAGTATGAAAGGATTGAAAGATTGCCACACATGGATATGAACTTTGTCAAGTTCAAGGATATGAAAACATTGTTCATTGAGAGTGGGTATCATGACTACAAAGCTATGTATTGGCTAAACCCCATAGATTATTATTTGGAAACCGGGTTAATGCTAATACAAGGGGACAAGGATAACAATGACATGATTTCTGCATTGTTGGAGTCTAAGAAAGTCAATAAATTGGGGAATTATGAAATGCACATTTATTTTAAACATCTAGCATTGGAGGCATAACACACTGAATTTGTCAGAGGTCCGTCATCTGTTGAGGATTCCATTTACAAAGTTCCTCTAATTATTAATGTTGAAGATGATAACAATGTTGAAGATGATAGGAATGCTGAAATGATTAGTGTGCCTGAAGAAGATGTACCTTAAGAACATGTAGGTCAAGAACATATACATGAGGAACATGTATGTGAAGGACATATAGCTCAAAATTTACCTTAGTTTACAGCTGAAGCAACTGATTTTACAGCTAAAGAAGAAACTTTAATGTAAATGAAAAACTTGTTGAAGAAGGAAGCATTAACAAGAAAAGAACCCCCAAGAAGAAGAAGCCAACCACAAACAAAAAGGATAGAACCCAATAGAAAAAGGCTACAAAACCAAGTAAAAAATCTACAACTCCAAGGAAGAAGAATACATAGATGAAGGATATGATGATGAATAATCTTTTGAGGAACATGGATTTCCATCAAACATTGAATATATGCATACTACTGTTTTTACCAATGATGAAGGAAATACATTCAATGTATACACAATTTTCAATGAACACAATGCTTTTGGACATAAGCATCTTGAGATTGGAATGGAGTTTTTCAAATTCACATTGTTTAGGAATGCACTGAATGAATTTCACATGTTTCTTGGCAGAGAAATCAAGTGGAAGACGAATGATCTAAGGAGGGCAAGAGCAGTGTGGAAATGCATATTGTGCTTGTCTAGCATATTACTTACGAGATATTAAGTTCAATACTTACCAAGTGAAATCATTTAACCAAGAACATACATGTTGTAGGACATTATAGAACAAGTCAGAAAGTAGAGATTGAGTTGCCAAAAAACTAGAATCAAGATTGGTGACACAACCAGATCTAAAAAGGAATCAAGCTATAAGTTTGATGAATGAGGATTTGATGCTCCAGTTGGAGCTTAAAAAGGTTAGCAGTACATTGAAGCTTGCTAGAGAGGAAATTGAAGAGTTTGAGAAGAAATAATATGGTCAATTGTGGATTACCTTAAAAAAGTACACATGACAAACAATGGATCAAGTGCTACAATGGAAGTGATCCCTATTACTGATTCACCCCTTTTGTTTAAAAGATTGTTTATATGTCTGAATGCTTGTAAATAAGGATTAAAGAATGGGTGAAAACCAATGATTAGACTATATGTTGTTTTTGAAAGAGTACTATGGAGGACAACTCTTGTCTACTGTTGGACATGATACTAACAATCAATTTTATATGGTTGCTTGTGATACGGTCGATTTGAAGATCAAAGACAATTGGTAATGATTTTTAGCACTTCTTGAACATGCTCTGAGTTCACAAGACAAGTACATATGGGACTTTGTTCCAGATCAGTAGAAAGGATTAGAGTCTGCCATTGCTGAGGTTATGCCGCATGCGCATAACATAAATTATGTGCTGCACATTTGGAAAAACTTCATAAAATGTTTTAAGATCAAGGAGTTGAGAGTTGTTGTTTGGGAACCATGAGTATCCTTCAAATATCTCACTCGTTCTTCTTGATTTCTCAACCCCACCTTTGCAATGAAAGCAAAATATATTGGTGCAGTAAAACTAATCGTTGTGCAATATTAGTCACAAGCAATCAAATAAAGCACACATATAATTAATAAAAGAGAAGATGACAAAAGAATTTATTCAAATGAGTGACAACAAAAATAAAATGATTGTTTCATTCATGAGAAGCTAAAAGAGAAGCATACGACCAGAGGAGAGATTGATCGTGAAACCATTTGATCTTTCTTGATCAAATATTAGAAAAGAATGGGAGAACATTGAAAACTTTCTTGGAGTTCACCAAAATCCTCATCCGAATTTCTCCTCCAAATTATGAGACCAAGAAAACTAACATATGTCATTAGTAAACCAATCATTAAACAAAATATTATTTTATGACACGTGCAACTTTTCTTATAATATAGGAAGATATATCATTTTTCTTTTACCATGCAAGGGTTGATATATGTGCTATGCAACTATGAACTGTATATTTCTTACCTTCTTGCTAACACTTAATTAATAAGGTATTCTTGTGGAGATGAAAGAAAATGCTTGTGTTTGTCAAAATCGGGTTAAGACTAAAAAGTTTTTTGAACACTTCAAAGCCGAGGGATGAATGTATAAACTAAGGTGTAGAAAAACTAAGTACGTTAGTTTTTTCAAACTATATACGACGATAGGTTTGGTTTGAAATTTTATATTTATGATGAGTGTGAAATTATGCCACATTTGTATTGCATTTTAGGACATAATTAGGACTTTAGGATTGTTTTTAGCTTTTATTTCTCTTTGCCCGGGTTGAGTGGGTGTTTTTAGTTATGTTGTTCAGTTTGGATGAATTAAAGCCAAAAAGAGTAAAGATTGAGTGCATGAAGATGAAATTCAATGTTGAGGCTATGCGAAGACCAATTGAAGGGCCAGAAGAAGTCATATATGTTATATTATATTCTTATTTTTAGATTTGTTTTGTTATGCTTAGTCCAATATTTTGTAACTAGGATAAATGATGATTCTCCCTCAAGGATGATACACTTTTACACTTTACATTACAATTCTCTAACTTAGAATTTGGTATTCTCTTCTCCATCATGAGTCAGTAATTCCCTTTGTTTCTAGGACTGGGGCTATGCCCTTTTACATTTAATAAATATTTGTTCTTACTTCTATTTCATTGAGTGTTGTGATTTGAATCGTTAAACTGAGTTTTATTCGTGTGAGTTGTCTGACCAACAAATTACACCTCTTAGATACATTGGGGAAGGACCGAGAGGTGAACCCAACTTTCTGATCACTCAGTTATTCAAACTAGAATCCTAATTTATGAGAGCAATATTAGGATTCTTGGGGTTTATGGAATTCACCTTGGGTTGCTACAAAGCGATTGGATAGAAAGATCCAAGTAAATGATTTGATTGATAATCATACCACGAGAGTATGTGCGACTTCAATTGAGTACACGTGTCAGAGCTCGAGAGAGGATGACTCATATCAAAGAGCAATTCACCCTCACAACTTAAAGTTAATGAAAAGGAGCAAGGATTTGCGAGTGTAAAGACGGTAACCATTATCCTGGGAACTCTTCCTAAATTAAATTTCAATCCCTTTTTACTATTTTCATAATTATTCTTGTCAATTTGTTCAATTGTTCTAAATTCCCTTTTAATTCATATTTGAGTTAATGATAAATTAATTGCTATAATTAAAGGAGTTTTCTAATCCTTATGGGATCGATATTTTATTACTTGACGATATAATCCTGCAATTGTGATTTGACCTATCAATTCACACTGAGTAAGGATCCTCTTAACTATAAAAGAAAATTTATATGTTAGGACACAATTATTCTTTTAATTAGAATGAAATAACATTTTTAAAGTTTAAAGTACTTGTCTATCCAATACTAGAAAAAATCCCTATTCATTACCTATATGTTGTATACAAAAAATTTATACCACGTGACTAAGTTTTTGCCATGTGGAAATTATTTTTTCCATATGCCATTCCGTTTGGCTAAATCAAGCTGCCATGTGGTAGATTATGGTTGTCTAGTATTTTTTGAAAAACACTTGACCTAAGTGCCACATGATGTGCTATGGTGAGTTGAGTCTGGATCTTCTCCAGTAATGGAGAGGCAAGTAAGATCATGACATGTGGTGGGAGAAAAAATTAATGGTTGTGATTGTACAATGAAAATAATTAAATTTCAATTAAAAAAAATCAAAATCCCTAAACCCCTTCCATCCTACAACTCATCTCTAATGTTACTGAAGAAACATCTTTCTTTTGAAAGATTAAAAATTTCTTCATCCAGAAAATCAAATCACAAAGCTTCTTCTTACTCGTTTAATCTCTTTTTCACCATTTTATATGATTCTATGAGGGGACCTTTACTTGATAACTGAGTTCCCTTGATTATTTTATATTCTTCACCTCCATCTATGGTTATGATTGATTATGGTTTATTAGTTTCAAATTTGAACTGGGTTTTACTTTACTGATTTTAGTTGGTTTATATATGAATCTTATAAGCCTATAACCTAACCGATGCTTGTACTTTCTGAGAGATTGAGACCATCTTAAAAATTATGTCTGAATCATCTCTTTACCAGGAAGAAGAAAGTAGGAAGAGAGGGTAGAGAGATGAGTTGCAGGATGAGAAGAGATTTAGGGATCTTTAACATTTTTTAATTGACATTTAATTAATTGCATTGTACAATCATAACCATTCATTATTTTTCTTGTCATATGTCACAATCTTATATACTGCCCTCTCCATTACTGAAGAGGATCCAATAATTTTTTTTAAATAAATAATTAAATTAACACAAGCACTATGTGGCGTCCAGTGGAGTGCTGAGTCACTTTATCTAACTCAACACAATTGTCACATTGCTCTCTCTGGTAAGTTGAGTCACCCGGTGATGAACAATAGCTATTTGTGATTTTGTATAGTATATGTGAGTTATGATATAATTCACTCCTAAGCCTATGGTTACATGATTTTCCTATGATACGATTAGTTCTCTAAGACAATATGTTCTAATCATATGAATCTGTGTTAACCTTGTTTATGATCACACCATTAAGATCAATGGATAATACTAAGTTGCAATGAAAAATGGGCACATGCTCAAAATATACATTGGATGATGCATCCAAAGCTTTAAGCCTTCCAATCGGTATTTCTGTCCAAAAGCTAGTCCATAAGGATAATGTGTTTAGAGGAAAAGGTGCATCAATAAGTTAGACTTATGCTTCCAACGCAAAGTCATTTATGAGCTCATATTTGTTTGTCCAACACAAAGTCCTCCAAAGCGTTGTCTTGAATTAAACTTGTCCAAAATTTTAAGTTATCAACCTCTTCTACACCTTGTCCACAACTTGTACTTTTTACAATGTGAATCTTATTAAATGTTCTTATTATGAATTGACTGATTTGTAAATGAACGAATATTTGTTAACAAATGTTTATCATTAAATGTAATGTTTATGGAAAGATAAACTTTGCAATTCTAACGACTATCCTGCAATAAAACGTAGTTTTGTTGTTTACTAGAAAAGGAAACAAATGATGACAATTTACAGAACATTAAATGCTTATAATTTCTTTTGATGACATATTCTACCACTGAAGCAACAAGATCTGATAACATATCGAGGCAAACCCAAAAGCAAATCATTGCATTAAATGCTATCTCGAAACAAATACAATCTCAAGGATCGGAAGATCTTTTGGAGAAGATCGTTAAGCTTTAAAAGGCTGAAGGAAAACTTGCTATATAAATATCAATACTTGCTTCCACATTTGTTATCACTGTAGCTTGCAACAATTATAAATGACACGAAATAATATTTATTGGCTGAGTCATGATCAGGTCGCTCTTTTTAAGACGTTTCATAGCAGTATCCAAAATGTGCTAACAGACTATCAACTATGCCGTCCCCATGATAAAACAACCCAGATCTATGTTATCAAGTTCTTACTGCACTGTAAGAACCGATCTCAAATACACCCACCACAATATGGCTATCGATGCCAATTCTCGAAATATCCACAATATGGCTACTCGTGACAATTGCCTTCCCACAATACTGACTACCAGTGTCAGTTCTCGAAATGCCCACAATATGATTATCTGTGCCAATTCTTTTCCCTCAATACTGACTACCAGTGTCAGTTTTCGAAATTCCCACAATATTGTTGTATGTGCCATTTCTTAGTGCCACGGAAAGAAATGGGGAGAAGTTTGCCGGAAATGCATCCGCAGAAAATATGAGGGAGAAAGAAAAGGTTGAATAAAAACGCATTCAACTTGGGGCGAGTTATAATGAGGGGAGAAGACCTATATTTATAACATGAAATTTTTTCCAAGTTCTTCATCTCTCCAACGTGGAACTTGGGAGTTGTTTTTTTTTCAAAACTCTTCTGTGTGGGACTTAGGAGTTTTTTTAGATTTCACACCCAAAAGTTATCACTTATGTTTTCAATAAACCATGTTCCAACAATCCCCCACTTGAAATTAAAAAACGATTTCCGAGAATATTTGTGGTTTCAATAAGATTGTGCTTAAACAAAGGTGCCACACGACTAGAACTTTTGCATAGTGAATAAGATCCAGATTTTACTAGAGTGACTCGTAGTCTTGAACTCTATCTTCGACATCAAACAACACACAACCTTTTCAAAGGTGTATTCTGTAAAGCCCAAGCGTTAGAGGTCATGCATGTCTATCCAGTATAGTGAACGCTCTAGAAATTTATGCCCCAAAATATCATAGGAAGCGGCCCCCACTTCCACATTCACATAGGTGAGTCTATCAAGAGTACTCCTATAGCCTAGGTACTCCACTCCAATTGGAGTATAAATATCATTAAGAGTTTAACTCATCCTTACATATGCTACAGGAATCATGCTTCTCATAATTTTATAGCATGTTCATTCTCATATCACTTCACAACTTGTTATTACTCATTGACCTATTTCTTGTGATCTCCAGTCAGTTAGGTCGGGTTACCATCATGAGTGATCCTCGTTCTAAGGGTAATAATCACATACTCTTAGAAGCATTATAGACTTTCTCTCTAGCTAGTCCTTTCATCAAAGGATCTGCTAAGTTATTCTCAATGCGTACATGATCCACTTTAACAGCTCCTATAGAGAGTAACTTTCTAATGGTGTTGTGCTTACGACAAAATTGTTGTTTCTTACAGTTATAAAAGTGTTTCTCAATTTTTGCAATAGTCGCGATACTATCACAACGGATCAACACAACTGCTATCAATTTTTTCCGTAGGGAAATCTCTGCAAGCAAACTTCTCAGCTAACTTGCTTCTTCATTGGCTGTTGCTAATGCTATCATCTCAACTCTCATAGTGGATTGAACTAACATAGTCTTTTTCTTGTTAGAATCTAGATAGTTCATCTCATCATTTATGACTTATCGCCACAAATCAACATTTAAAGAAGTAAAAACTTATTGGAAAGTTGATGGATTATCCTCCAATATATAGACCATACAATCAGGTCTATACTCTCTAATAATTATTGCTATCTTACTTCTTCTAGGTTCTATTTCAACCTTTTATTTTATATCATTATCTCTAATCACAAGTATGTGACTAGTTGATGCACCCCCACTATTCCTCAACTTAAAAAGGAATTTCTCTTCATTGAAGTCAACATCGTTAGACTCAATGATCACTTTTGTGTTAAGGTCGTAAAACCTGTACGCCTTGCTGTTTATAGCATACCCAATGAATGCACATTCATAGGCTGTGAGTTTAACTCTCTAGGGTCATACCATTAGAAATGATTTCATGAGCAATTTTATGTATCTCATAGGACTGAGACTCTACTAATTTATTATCAGTCATTTGATACTTGAGGTAGTGATAACATCATATGTATATATATATATATATATATATATATATATATATCTTAACTTCCTCAGTATCATATTTCTTTATTTCTCAAGTGCAAACCAAATTAATTTGGAAGACTTATATGAGCTATAGTAATCATATAGATCATCTCACAACTTATTCAGAATGAAATTATTACATATGTAGTCATTTTCATTCTATAGAGCTATATTAACAATTTATCATTCTTCTTTTTTCCAGCTTTCTCCAGCACCATTAGGACATTGATTTTCAAAATATGTGCAACTTTTCTCATTGTGAGGAAAAATTTCATCTTATATTGCTAACGTTTGAAATTTGTCTCATCAAACCGAAATGGTTTGTTCAGGTCATAGTTGTTCGGTCCAGTAATATTATCTACGAATGCCATTGCAGTAGAAACATCTTAAAATTGTTGTTACCATAGCTTGCAACAATTATAGATGGCACGAAATAATACTTACTGGATGAGTCACGACCAGGACGCTCTCTTTAAGACGTTTCGTAGAACTGCCCAAAATGTGCAAGTAGACTATCAACCATGCCGTCCCCAGGATAAAACAGCCTAGATCTCTGTTATCGAGTTCTTACTATACTGTAAGAACCGATCTCGAATACACCCACCACAATATGGCTACTAGTGCCAATTCTCGAAATATCCACAATATGGTTACTTGTGCCAATTCTCTTCCCACAATACTGACTACTAGTGTCAGTTCTCAAAATGCCCATAATATGTCTACCTGTGTCAATTCTTTTCCCTCAATACTAACTACTAGTGTCAGTTCTCGAATTTCCCACAAGATGACTGCATGTGCCATTTCTTAGTGCCACGGAAAGAAAGAGGGAGAAATTTTCTGAAATGCATCGGCAGAAAATATGAGGGAGAAAGAAAAAGTTGAATGAAAACGCATTCAACTTGGGGCGAGTTATAATGAGGGGAGAATGCATCTATTTATAACATGAAATTTTTTCCAAGTTCTTCATATCTCCAATGTGGGACTTGAGAGTTGTTTTTTTCTTTCAAAACTCTTCTATGTGGGACTTAGGAGTGTTTTTAGATTTCACACCCAAAAGTTATCACTTATAGTTTTCAATAAACCATGTTCCAACAACACCCAATAATAATCTCCATTTGTTAGTGTTTCAGAATTAATCTTATAATTTTATTCCTAGTTTGGGGAAAGTTTTTTATTATTTAATCTTCATTTTATTGTCTGATTTTTGGCTTTGGCATCCTTTATGCTCGACTTGCTTTCTATATAGCTAGTTTTGAGGAAGGTTTATTTTCCTTAATCCTTTTTTGGCGCTAAACCTACAATTCACATTCTAATGACAAAAAGGATACAAAATATTTGTACATACCTTGACCAATGATTCTTACTAGAGTATTTGTTCCAATATGACGAAATTAATCTCCTTTCTTGTATTGTTGGCCGATGAGAAGAGCTCTTGGCAATGTTGAGACTTTTGACATAATATTTTATGGTCGTTTGTTGGTCTTTTTTACCGTGCACAATGGCAATGAATTTCATTTTGTGATGGGTTGTTGAGTCGAGCTTCCAAGGCAATCAATGTTGTCCTGCCAATGATTGCGCTAGAAGCTGATTTGCATCTAATGCCAAGAATCTGGTTTTGGTCATCTTGGACAGGGTGCCTTTTCCAAAGGTTAGGCATACGTTTATTTATACTTTTAGGAGTTTTACCTTGCAAAGCTTTTAAGTTGACCTCCATATGGTGTAAGCTCTAATAACAAGAGCTTTGAAAGTCTTGAACCATGACGTTTATCTAACTTCCCGCATAAGTGAGAAGCCTTTTTATTATTCTATTATTAAATTTCCATTGGCAATCAAGGAGTTGTTGTGACCCCAAATGATATTGCCATAGTCTTGGTCGTCAAAGGTTATGGACAACTCTTTCGTGGATGAATGTTTCGGTTTTATGGTGGACTTAGAAGATTTTCCTTATGTGAATCTTCTACAGATGGCATCGATAGTGCCTCTCGGGCTTGTTGTCTGTCGCTAATCCTCTTTAGTTCGGCTATTGTGCCCTCACAATTGTGATGTCCATTATGGTCAAACCCTTATCGACCTTCTTCGCGATGTGATCCATTTGGGAGAGTGTCATAGGCAAGGCGACCTCTTGAACCTTATTCTCTGTCTCTTCCATCGGTGATTGACTATTTGATTTCTTTAGACCTATTTAATCTTAAGTGACAATTGCATCCAGTAACACATGCATCCAATGATAAGTATGTCCAATGAAAATTGCATTAAAAGACAAATATGTGCAATGACCTCCATGCCCAAGACTTTAATGCTTTGTATGAATCTTCTTCACCCATCTAATTACAATAATTTATTTCAAATAATTGGTAATGTGTATTTTTGTCTTCTCAATGTTTATTCTTCATATAAATATTGTATTTGTTTGTAAGATAAACTTAGTATTCTTAAGAACAAAAACATTATACTCAAACATATTTGAAGCCAATAAGACTGGATCACACATACAAAGAGAAATCTGAAAACAATTTTATATTATACAAAGCTATACTTATTTATGATCAAAGTTAATAGCAAAGTTTATGTACAACAGATTTATTTATGAAAATTTCAACCAAGTAAAGAAAAATTAAATGGGATGAATAAGTAAAAGAAGAGTACATAGAGAGTTTTTATACCAGTTTGCCTTCTTGACCATCGAAGTTACATCCAGTACTCTTGTCACACAAGAAATTTTTCTACTAGATAATTTGAGTTGTATTTACAATTTCTCTCCCCGATACTTTTGTACCTGACACACTCACACCTTATCTACCCTTGAAAATTTCTTTCAAGTGAACTCTTTTCCCCTTATCAACAAATCCTTGTGATGAAAAGTTTACAACCAAGATGAAGAATATAACAATAACATGATTGTCTTTACAAGTTTTGACAATTCTACAACTTGCAATCCTTAATCTCACAATATAAGTACTTAGTAATATAAATACTTAGTATACAATGCTCCTAATCTTTGTAAAGTTTAGAACAAATGGACTTTGGAAGCAACTTCAGAAAATCTGAAAGTTTAGGAACAAAGTTGCCAACAAAATGTGCATAATTTTGTTTACTAAGTTGTGAATGTTTTTGTATGATTGTGTCAAACTTGTGTTTTTGTGTGTTTTTAATTTGGATGTCTCAATGCCTTTAAATAAACTTCCAATCAGCCAAGATATCCTTCCATGAAGAGGAGACACGATTGGAATGAAACCTATTCACTTTGGATGAAATTTGTTCATTTGAATTTGAAAATTTGGTTTCAACAGCTCTGTGTTATCGATTGTCATGAAGTGGTAATCGATTATCCAAATGTTCTGTCCAAGGTGGTAATCGATTAATAAATTGAATTAATTGGTTACATTAGCCGGGTTTGCTTTGTAACTGTTTTCTCAGTTAGGCAACCTATTACACAGTTCCAGTAACCTGTTACCAACTACCTCACAGTTCATGTAACATGTTACCTAGTTCTGGTAACCTGTTACTCAGTTCAAGTAACTCATTACTTAGCAATTTTGACTTTGCATTTTAGACATGTCAATTCTTTTAAAAATGATTTTGATCTGTTTGAGCATTGCTAGTAAATATTAAAGTGAATGTAAGGATAGAAATACATATATGAAGACTTTAATCTATAGACATCTTGAAGCTTGAATCTTCTATATATTCATGGTCTTCTTCCTTCTTCTTTTTGTGATATCTTGGTGTCCTCATCAAATTGTGTCATGGTCAGGAGAAAGACCTTCTTTATAATCTCCCCCTTTTTGATGATGACAAACCAATATCTTTTGAAAATGGAGATATGAATTTTTCTGAGGTTCATCATATGTAGATGATATAACTTTGTTGTATGTTCGAAATGCTCCCCTTATCTTGTATATCCTCCCTTTGTTTTATTGAATGTGCCTGAAATTTTGTTACATAAAAAAAACAACTCCAACTTTTCTCCCCCTTTTGACTTCCTCAAAACGAAGAAAAACTAATTTTGTCCATCACAATATACATATATATATAAAGGGTAACAAGATATGTTGACTTATTTACAAGTCAAGGGCATAATTTTTCAAAATGTAAATTTTGAATAATATCAAATGCTAGAGAATGATATATCATGTCATAGCATAATATTGAAATAATAGTATAAGAAACATAATTCATATATCACAAATAGTTAGATAGCAAATAGCAAGATGTTTGGAAGTTATATCTGAATGCATAAATAAAAACAACAATAGAAACATCAGTTTTGAAATAACAACGACAACGACATCATAATACTTAAGTAAAATCCAAGATTGCTACACTACTACTCCTGATGATTTGGACCAGCTTTTTGAGAGTCCAAGTCCATATAGTCCAACGGATTTGATAAGCGTTTAAGCTTTTCTTGGACTTGATTCGTTGTATCAAGAGCATCCATGTGTAGTGATGTAGTCCTTAAGTGAGAACAACTTATCCATTATCATTTGATTGGTAGGAGTGGAGTCAGAAGAAGATGATTCAACACGAAATAAGGGATAAGTAGGAGGGTCACCAGAAGGATTTTCTAGATTTGCAGTCTCTTGATCACTATGATGCTTGTAGATCATGTCATTGGTATCTCGAAAGAAACTCATTTTGTGGATTATATCCACATCAATCTTATCGTGAGCATCGAGTGTGATTTTAGATTCTCCACTAAACGAAAAACCAAAATATCCAAGTATAATAATTATGAGAATGGCATATGGCAATGGTCCGTACTCACTTCTAAAGGTGTAGATTTGTCTCGTTATCATTAATTTCCAATTAATTGGAACATTGTGTTTCATAGCATACATCAATTGCATTTTCATATCATTTACTTGTGAATAGTTTGAAAGTTTTGGAACTACAATATAGCTTAACATGTAATGAATCAAAAGGTTCTCTAAATTTAAGTTACCGACAGATAAAATATTTCAGTTTCACGCAGAGTCACCGAAAGATCTTTGCTTACACATTTCAATTTCCCGTTTGGAGTATCTACATAATGAGTAGTAGAAATCCATTTTTTTGAACCCTTCTAAGTTTCATTGAATGTCAAAATCCATTATTGTTCCTATATATGGTATATTACCGCAAAGTGAACTCAAAGTTTTGAAGTCTATGCCAATTTCTTTTCCTTTGACATAAGAGAAGATTTTATTCTTCTTAAAACTCATATTGCACTAAAATACATGTACAAGTTCCAGATAGGAAGAATAGTGCATTTCACAAAATTCAGAGAGTTTTTGTTGTTCAAAAAGGGTTGGGAAAATAAAATTATTATCCTCAAAGGAACTTAACATACCATACTTCGGATGAAAATTGGTCGTTATAAGAAGTGCTCCTTGAAGGTTTTATGTTGATCCTCGTTTTCCAAATGACATATCAAATCCAATATGTTGAATTCATTCAGGTTTTGTTGTCTTCCTTCAGTCACATTTGTTTGTTTGTTTTTGGATCTAGAGGATGAGGCCATGTTGTTGAGTTTTGAAGATTTTGATATTTGGGGGGTTTTGATTTAGAACTCTAATCACAAAAATGATGGTAGAAATGTGTTTAGGAGTGAAAATGTAGTATGAAACACCATAAAAATCAAGAAAAACGGTTTAAAAAGGAATTTTTTTGAAGTTATGGGGGGTTACCATGGTTGGAAGGAGGGAAAATGAAGAAGATGAAGTTTAAAAATCTGATTTTTGCCTTAAATAGTGCATAGTGTAACCAATTACCACGAACGGGTAATCAATTACTCAACTTTTCTGTTTGGGAAGTTAATTGATTAATGCATTATGTAATCGATTACATTTGCTGAATTTTGAACAATTTTTGTCATTGATGCCTTGTAATCGATTACCCTTCCATGGTAACAGAATACATACCCCAAAATAATAAAAAAGATAGATATACTTCAACAATGATGCCTTAGTTCTCATCTAAGTTTATAAAAAGATTCTTTAGCCAAAAGTTTTGTAAAGATATATGCTAGTTATTCATGTGTATCAACGAATTCTAAGGAACATCTTTCTTTTGGACATGGTCCCTAAGAAAGTGGTGTCTTATATCAATATGTTTAGTTTGAGAGTGCATAATCAGATTCTTTGTGAGATTTATAGCACTAGTATTATCATATCTTAGGGGAATGCATCCTAGGTCTATTCTATAATCTCGCAATTGTTGCTTGAGCCACAATATTTAGACACAAAAACTTCATGCATCTATGTATTTTTCCTCACCAGTACTTAGAGCAACACATGTTTGCTTTTTACAAGACTAAAAGACTAGGGCATTTCCAAGAATATGGCAAGTACTACTTGTACTTTTTCTCTAGTATTTGCATGTAGCGAAATTTGAATCCGAATATCCTACCAGATTACATATACTTCTTTTAGGATACCATAGTCCTACATCAAGTGTGCCTTTAAGATATTTCAATATCCTTTTCACGGGACCAAGATTTGACTCTTTCGGCTTTGTTTGATAACGTGCACAAAGACAGACACTAAACATAAAATCAGGTCTATTTGGAATAAGGTAAAGATGGGAACCAATCATACCTCGATACTTAGAGATGGCAACATATTTTCTAATCTCATCAGCATCAATGTATGTTCCAAAACCCATAGGAGTGGCGATAGGTTTGCAGTCATCCATTTCGAAACGTTTCAGTAGATCCCTGCATTATATATATTAACAAACAAAAATGTCATCCTTGAGTTGTTTGATATGTAGTCCATGAAGGTACTTCAATTTTCCTATCATGGACATCTCAAAATCCCCTTGCATCATCTTACCAAATTCACTATACAAAAGATCATTAATAGAACCGAAAATAATATCATCGACATAAATTGGAACAAGTAAAGTATGATGATTTATTGTTTTAATGAATAATGTAGTGTCGATCTTTCCTTTAGTAAAAACTTTACCAGTTAAAAAGTTTGTTAGACGATCGTAGAATACACGTGGAGCTTGCTTTATGCCATAGATGGCTTTCTTAAGCTTATAGACATGAGAGGGATGCTCGTAGTCTTCAATCCCAGGGGGTTGTTCGAGATACACTTTTTCTTGTATATAACTATTCAGAAACACACTCTTTACATCCATTTCATATAATTGAAAATCCATAGAACATGCATATGCAAGCAATAGCCTAATAGCTTCAAGTCTAGCAACATGAGCGAAGGTTTCATCAAAGTTGATACCTTCTTCCTTGTTGTATCCTTGTGCCATAAGTTTTGCTTTATTTCTTATAATAATGCCATTTTCATCTGATTTATTCTGGAAGACCAAACGAGTTCCTATAACATGTCTTTCTTTAGGTCGGGAACAAGTTCCCAAACTTCGTTTCTCTCAAACCGGTTAAGCTCTTCTTGAATAGCAACAATACAGTGTTCATCCTCGACTGCATCATCAATTTTGGATGGTTCCACTTGAGAAACAAAAGTCATGTTTAGACATGCATCACTCAATTTCAGGGGAGTAGACTCTCTTACTTATATCACAAATGATGTTGTCAATATGATGATATCGATGGATTCTCCATTCTTTAGGTAAAATAGAGTGAATATGCTCTTCTCGTGAAGGTATATTGTCATCTATTTTCAGATGCTCTGTATTGGCTATTACATCAATAATGGATTCTTCCAAGGATTAACTAGAAAAGCCATCATCATCCACAATGGATTTTTCTTCCAAGGTTGGATTAGTCTCATCAAAGTTCACATGAAGAGATTCTTCCATGGCCACAGTTCTCTTATTGAAAACTCAAAAAGCTTTGCTTGTAAGAGACTAGCCAAGGAAAATTCCTTCATCGAATTTTACATCAAACTTTTTTAAGTTTTCCTTTCCATTATTTAGCACATATCATTTGCAACCGAACACATGCAAGTGAGAAATACTTGGTTTTATACCTTTAAAGAGTTTATAGGAGGATTTCTTTAGAATAGGTCTTATTAGGACTCAGTTGGAAACGTAGCATGCCCTACTAACTGCATCTGCCCAAAAATAGTTTGGTAGATTAGTTTCATTCAACAATGTACGTGTCAGTTCCTCCAACGATCTATTCTTTCTCTATATAACACCATTTTGTTGTGGTGTTCTAGGAGTTGAGAAATTGTGAGTGATACCATTATCATCACAAAATTCCTCAAAATAAGTAATTTGGAATTCTCACCCACGATTACTTCGTATAGCAGTTATTTTCAAGATTTTTCATTTTGTACTCTTTTAGCATATTTGCTAAAGGTATTAAATGCCCCATTCTTGTGTACTAAGAATAGAGTCCAAGTATATCTTGAAAATCATCTACTATCATAAGATCATTGTAGTTACCACCAAAACCTTTGGTCCAGCAATGGTCGAATAAGTCCATATGTAGTAACTACAATGGTCTATCAGAAGAAACCATATGTTTTGGTTTGAAAGAAGTCTTTGTTTGTTTATCCTTTTGACAAACACTACATAGTTTGTCTTTCACAAACTTCATTTTAGGTAAATCAACAACCAGATCTTTCTTTACTAGTTTATTCAAATGATCCATATGAATATGAACAATTCTCCTATTCCATAGCCATACATCATGATCATTAATAGCTAAACATTTTATGGGAAGAGAAAAATTATTTAAAGCAACAATGTAGATATTATTTATTCTCTTACCAACAACTTTAGAATTTTCAGATACCTTACTATCAATGATGCATTTGTTGAGGTAGAAAGCCATACACAACCCTTTGTCACAAAGTTGACTTATACTCAGTAGGTTGTGCTTGAGTCCCTCAACATATATAAATTCTTCTATTATAGTAGAAGGTGGCTTCCCGACTCTACCAACTCCAATGATATTTTCTTTGTTATTATCACCATACACAACGTAGCCTTTGTCCCTTGGAGTGAGGACATATAAATTTTCCTTATCGTCTGTCATATGTTCTGAGTAACCGCTATACAAATACCATATGTCGCTGGCGGCTCCCAAATACTCCTCCTCCTCATAAGATAAATGAGACACCATTAGAAAGAGATGAGCCTACTTTTCATTTTTTGTTTCTGAAGTGGAACTAGAGTCATTATCCTCCCATGCAATTTAAGCTCGTCTACTGGTCTTCTTCTCAAATTTTTCCTTGAAAGGATTTTTCTTCAATGTAGGACAACTCATCTTCATATGACTAGGTTTTCCATATTCAAAATAGTTGAAGCTTTGATTTGAAGTGGAAACTTCATTTCTTTTGGTGAATCTCCTTAGTTGTTCAGGCTTACCACTTTTATTCCTTTTTAGGAATTTACTGAACTTCTTCACCAACATGATTATGTCTTCTATTTCCTCCTTTTCCGACTCATTTGCTGAGGATTCATATGCTTCTGCATTAGCTTTGACATAAATATTCCTTCTCTTCTTCTCTTACTCTTCATGCTGTTCAAGGTGGATCAATTCCAACTCATGCTCTTGCAACTTTCCAAAGAGTGCAACCAATGACATCTTTGCCATTATATTGACACCTTGGTTTGACAATACTTTTCGAAGTGCAATCAAATGATTTGTAAGGTGAGTAAATCTCTTTTGGAGATCTAGAATTTTCTCTCTTAGCTTAATACAAAACATTTCATATTCCTGGGAGAGATTATTGAGTCTCGACCTTTTTACTTCTTCAGTTCCTTCATGTGTGGTCTCTAGAGTGTCCCACATTTCTTTAGCAGATTTCCAACTTGACACTCTGAAGTACTCGTCAATACCAAGTGTTGAACTGAGGATGTTCTTTCCATTTCACCATTAACAAGGGTGAATGGTTCATAAGGCCCTTCCTCAATTGCGTTCCAAATATTCAGGTCTTGAGATTCTATAAAGATTCTCATCCTAGTTTTCCAAAAGTCATAACATTCTCCAACAAAGCATGGATGGTGATTGATGTTGAAACCTTTTTCCAGAAATGATCTTAAGGCCATCTTAAATACAAGATCTAATTTGAGAATAGATTACTCAAAATAAGCTCTAGTGCCAATTTTAAGTTGAAGATGCCAACTAAGAGGGGGATCAATTAGTTGTTGGGAGATTACAGTGAATCTTATACAGAATTTTTCTCCCTCAACTTTTCTAGTTGAGTTCTAGGAAGGTAAGCCATTGTAGGGCTGCTCTTTTTCGTATGAAGGAAAAAGCATGACACATGGTCGATTAATATGCCCCATGGAATAACATAGAGGCTTCAATAATGGAGAAGAAATAAAGATTAATTACTAACTAAAGGAACATAATACTCAATTTAAGTGAGGTCATTTCTCCATGTTTGGAAGTCGGGTTAGGGTTACACTTTGGCTTGTAGTTCGTGGACATGACAAGACATGTTATTTTCCTTGAGATTCGACCTCTTGGGTCATTTTTAGGCAGGTAAAGGGAGTTTGGGGTAATATATATGTTGGGTCATTTTTATATTTATTGGATCGTTGTATCTGGACAAGATATTGGTTATTGTTGTTCTATATGTGCTAATAGCTCTAGATTGGATGGTGTTTAGGCATGGACAATTTCATTTGGTAGTTCTCTTGCAAAGGTTTAAGATGTGATTTCTAATGATAGGATAAGACATTTAGTGAGGGAATGGAATTTGTCTGGACCCTATTGATATAATTGTGATGACGGATTTGGTTTCTAGTGGTAACCATGATTTGAGAAAGCTAGAGACATGATTAGTGTGCTTTGTGTATAATTGAGGAGATGACATGACACTAAAAATTTTAGTTGAGTTGGACTGAGAATTGGCCTTCGACTACCATATGTGGGTTCTTGTAAAGAAATTATGACACTCTAGTCCATATTTATTAACGGAAACATGTAATTAGAGAGGGGATATAGTGTATGGTAAGAAGATACTTCATGTGGAAATGATCTCCTCTATTATATCGAAGGGGTGGACTTCCCTTGTACTAGAAGAAGTTCCAATGATGTTATGGATGACCCCATGCTTATGTCTTATCAATTAGTCATTATATGTGCCTGTGTATATGCATATGGTCGCCTCTAGATTCCTTAGGGGAATTTTAAATTATAAGTTATCATGTATGTCATATCCTTAACCTTGTTGGTTATTATGGGGTTAGTTTAGATAATGGTGCAATTTTGGGTTTCATGGATTCTGGACCTCTTATATCGACTGACTCGTTGGTTATCTAGATCTTTTGTGGTTGGTCCAGTATGCTTTAGATCTACAAGTATGAACTTGAGTTAACAATGAAAATAATTTTTTCATGCACAATTGAGCACCATATAAGTTTTAACTAGAAGATATTGATGCTTATTGTAATATGTATATTTTCTAGAGTTAGCTAGCTTCTTTATCCTTTCTTAACTACTACTCTTGTTTACTCAAAGTTTCTCCTTCATTTGAAGATTGTGTATCACTATATTAATACAATAATTATATCAAATTGTGGACTGTATCCTTTAATGTGGCTGTAATATTGTGGTTGTGAGACTTCCACAACTATATAACCTCATAGTTGTGGTGTCACACTGAATTACAATAATGCAGTTGCATGAAATCACAATTAAATTGCACTAGGGACATATCGGACCGTACCATAATGATTACAAAAATTTTATGCTGCAATGCCTGCAATTTATATTGCAATAACCACAATAACTATAATTACGCTAAGCACAATCAAAATTTGAAACAAAGACTAATTATAACGACAATGAAAGTGCCTAGCCTTACACTCCATTTTCGGTTTTCATCTTTAATAGCTTGAATTATCATTGCAATGTTACTTTTCGAAACTTGAAGATAAAAGCCAGTTATTTTCTCATCACTTTTTGTCATTTGGCCCGAAAACCAATAATCGAGTATATAAAATGTGATAAATTTGACAATTAACATTTATGCAAGCATTTATTTCATTACGTGCACGTTATGCACTCTTCTACTAAGTAAAGCAAATGTAAATGACAAGAATAAGTAGAAGAGTACGCGTAGAGTTTTTATACTCGTTTGCCTTCTTGTCCACCAAATGTTACATCCAGTACTCTTGCCACACAAGATATTTTTTCACTAGATAATTTGAATTGTAATTACAATTTCTCTCTCCATACTTTTGTATCTAACATAATCACACCTTATTTACCCTTGGTAATTCCATTTTCAAGTGACCTCTTTTCTCCTTCTCAACACACCCTTATGATTAAAGTTTAGAACCAAGATGAAGAATATAACAATGACAAGATTGCCTTTACAAAATTTGATAATTCTATAACATGAAATCGTTAATCTCACAATATAAATACTTAGTATATAATGCTCTTAATATTTTGAAAATTTAGAACAAATTCACTTTGGAAGCAACTTCAGAAAATTTGAAAGTTTAGGAACAATGTTGCTAACAAAATGTGCAGAATTTTGTTTACTAAGTTGTGAAAGTTTTTGTATGATTGTGTAAAACTTGTGTTTTTGTGTGTTTTTAATTTGAATGTCTCAATGCCTTTAAATAGGCTTCCAATCAGCCAATATATCTTTCTGTGAAGAGGAGATACGATTAGAATGAAACCTAATCTCTTTGGATGAAAGTTGTTCATTAGAATTTGAAAATCTGTTTCAACAACTCTGTGTAATCGATTGTCACAAAGTGGTAATCGATTACCCAAATATTCTATCCAAGGTGGTAATTGATTAACACACTTAATTAATCGGTTACTTAATTCAGTTTTGCTTTGCGATTGTTTTTTCAGTTAGGTAACATGTTATGTAGTTCTAGTAACCTATTACCAACTGCCTCACGATTCAGTTAACCTGTTACCTAGTTATAGTAACTTGTTACTCATTTCAAGTAACTCATTACTTAGCAATTTTGACTTTGCATTTTAGAGATATCAAATTCTTTAAAAATGATTTTGATTTGTTTGAGAATTGCTACTAAATATTAAAGTAGCGTAAGGATAGAAGTACCTATATGAAGACTTTAATCTATAAACATCTTGAAGCTCTAATCTTCTATGACTTCATGGTCTTCTTCCTTTTCTTCTTTTTGTGATCTTGGTGTTTTCATCAAAATCGTGTCAAAGTTAGGAGCAAGATCTTCTTCATAATTAACTTGCTCTTTGGATATTTTTACTTTTAATATTTATGGTTGCAAACTGGTTAACAATAGGTGGACCACAATGGATGTATGTAGCACCCTAACTTTGTTTGTCATGTAGTTGAAGCAATCAAGGTAGTTTTGCTTGGATTTGTCCGTTTCTTATGCAATTCAACAATATTATAACAAGAGTGAGGTTGTTCCAAGATCACGCTGAATCTTATACATAAGTTTTCTCCATCTACTTTTATAGTTAAGTTCTAGGACGGTAAGCCATTGTAGGGCTACTCTTTTTCGTTTGAAGGAAAAAGCATGACACATGGTCGAGTCATATGCCCCATGGAATAACATAGAAGCTTCAATAATGGAGGAGCAATAAATATTAGTTAGTAACTAAAGGAACATAATACTCAAATTAAATGAAGTCTTTTTCCCATGTTCGGAAGGTGGGTTAGGGTTACACTTTGACTTGTAGTTCATGGACATGACAAGGCATGTTATTTTCCTTGAGATTCAGCGTCTCGGGTCATTTTTAGGCAGGTAAAGGGAGGTTGGGGTAATATATATGATGTGTCATTTTTATATTTTTTGGATGTAAATGGACAAGATCTTTGTTGTAGATGTGCTAAGAGCTCTAGATTGGAGGGTGTTTTGGCGTGGACAATTTCATCTGCTAGTTCTCTTGCAACTACAACCGAATGAGTTTTGTTGGCTTCGTGGGAAGGTTTAAGGTGTAATTGCTAAGGATATGATGAGGCATTTTGTGAGGGAATGAAATTTGTCTCGACCCTATTGATGTAATCGTTATTACAAGTTTGGTTTCTAGTGGTAACTGTTACACCGTGAAAATTCCATATATTTTATTAATTATTTATTTTTAACAAAAATTAACTTTATAAATTAATCGATAATAAATTAGGCTAAACCATAGTGGAGTGTTAGTCTTTTTTTGTGAATTCGTATCTTGTGGTAAATTTCCGTAATCTTCTGTAAGGAAAAGTTTTTGGACTGCTGTCGGACCCAAATTCGCCTGTATTCGGCCCAAAAACATATTTTTGAGTTCCGTAGCTTGGAGTCGAATTCTGATTGCGCCTTTGGCTTCGAAATATTATTTCGAGTTAGGATAGACATTAAGTTTATCCAAAACGTATTTCCAAATATTTTTCCACTCTGAATTCGACATTTCAAAATTCTGACTGTAATCGGAAGATTTTAATATCCAACCAAGTATTAGCCGAAAATACTTGGGCATGGTCTCATCGCGAATGTTTCACCAAAAAGTCACCTCATTTTCCCGAGTGAAACTTGCGTGGCAAGCAAGTGAAACTACTCATCTTTACACTAAATTTTGTAAACCCTTCACTTACCCATTGCACCATTAATCTTGGAAACCCTTGGTTTGCCTCCATAAATCAAATTCAATTCCCATAATTCTGATTTATTCCACTTAAAAGGACCATAAAACCCCTTGAAACCCTTGGCTTGCACCCCCTAATCTAAACTACTCTACTTAAAGATCCCATTCAAGGTAGAGATACCCTTGGCACTACATTGCATTTCATTCTTCTTTCTTTGGATTTTCGCACGAACTTTAAGGTAAGCCTCATCCCTTTTGTTCTTAATCTTTTAGAAAATCTAGCTGTTCATTGTTTTCAATATTCGAGTATGATGTCTATGCGTATGTTACAAACATTTTTAACCGTCAAAGTTTTCTAAAATACCTTCCTATCTCTTGTTATACGCAAGAACACGAAACATGAGTTTTCGTGAATCTAGAAATTGCTGTTTCAGAAACCATGAAATTTTGTTGTTCATGGGGCTGTTTTAGTGTTTTGAATATATGCATGTTATTTATGTTGATCAAAGATGATGATTTTGAAATCAAAGAAATATTTTAAATCGAAATGTCGTTTTGATCATGAGATTAATCCTTGTGAAAAGGTGTGGAAATGATCATGAACACGATAGGGATCAGGAACGAGATATTATGAATTTTGGACCGAATGGATGAAAGTCTCGAATGTCTTAGAATGGATTAAATTGATGTTTTTATCTTAGAGTTAGTAGGAAAGCGATTTAACTCGTGAATCATTGATTTG
This sequence comes from Lupinus angustifolius, assembly GCF_001865875.1. Taxonomy (NCBI): domain Eukaryota; kingdom Viridiplantae; phylum Streptophyta; class Magnoliopsida; order Fabales; family Fabaceae; genus Lupinus; species Lupinus angustifolius. Next base: position 9,312,594 of record NC_032023.1, on the reverse strand, counting down.
TGTTTTGTGTTAGTTTCGAGGCTTTCGAAGTCGGACAACCGATCCATTCACGGAAAGGGAATCAACCACGCTACAACCCAAGGTGAGAGAGAATACATCGTGACATAGTGGTGTCCG
>NC_032023.1:9308949-9312377 GCF_001865875.1 Lupinus angustifolius | reverse complement strand
GAAAACAGTGGAGAGTTTCGATCCGGTAGCCCAAAAGGGCGAGGAAAATGGTCTTGGTAACTGGACCACCTCGCCCGGGTGAGCCAGCCTCACCTGGGCGAGGGAGAGACAGAGAAGAATGGTCCTAAATAGTGCTTGGGCGAGCCAGCCTCGCTTGGGCGATCGTTTCTCGCCTAGGCGAGGGCCCGTTTTTGGCGTTTTTGGCGCCCGAGCGACCGTATTTCGCCCGGGCAAGACTAGCAGGTATTTTAGCCAGTTTTTGGTGGATTTTTAGCTTGAGCGACAGTCCCCTCGCTTGAGCGAGAACCATGCAGGAAATTGAGTCTGTTTTGATGAATTTGTCGCTTGAGTGACAGTCTCTGGCATGGGCGAAAGACAAACATAAGTTGTGATTGTTTCTGATTAATTTATTGCTCAGGCAATAGCCCTAGCTTGGGTGTGAAGTGTATTTACACTTGGGAAAGACCATGGCTCAGAGGATTGAGTCTGGTGCCTAAATCAACAAACTTATACTATTACTTTTGGTTCTTACGCCTTATGTGGGCAATGATTTCGACGAGGATGTCGTGAGCAAGGCTATGCCTAAAAAGGATTACATGATACCACGCAACGAGGTCGTCTGACCGTAAGAGGCTTGGCCATGTGGCCGTTCAGGGTAAGTCAATGATGGTTCGTAGTGGTAGGGATGTTATTCCTATATTATATGATACCACACAGTGATGTCGTCTGACTGTAAGAGGCTTGACCATGTGGTCGTCCAGGGTAAGTCAGCGATGGTTCATAGTGGCAGGGATGTTATTCCTATATTATATGATACCACACAGTGAGGTCGTCTGACTGTAAGAGGCTTGGCCATGTGGCTGTCCAGGGTAAGTCAGCGATGGTTCGTAGTGGTAGGGGTGTTATTCCTATATTATATGATACCACGCAGCGAGGTCGTTTGACCGTAAGAGGCTTGGCCATGTGGCCGTCCAGGATAATTCAACGATGATTCGTAGTGATAGGGATGTTATTCCTATATTACATGATAACGTAAGATCGGGTCCCACAAGAAGCATTCCTTTGGGAGATGTCTTAGGAAGGGTCGATCATTTTAAAAGACTAATTAAAATATTTAATTGGCTAACTTCGATTAGTGTGCATATTCATTATAAATAACGAAGTAGTGGAGAGGAAATTTACGGAAGACGAACGAGCCCAGCGATGTTGAGAGGGACGGCGATGGCCGTGATTCGTCAGCAAAGTCTTGAGGGATAGTCTAGGTGACAAGTTCCCTGTATTCCTGGATGAAGTATTATGTTGGATCGGACAGTTCTCACAACGCAAACTAGACGATCTCTGACAACCCCTCTTTGCAATCAGGATCAATGAGAGGGATGTCCAGAAAGCGTTTGATACAACACCGTCCTGAAATGGACAGTTCTTCGAAACCGATCGATCATATATATATATCCTTGCGAGGAATAATTTTTTGTGCGATCAAATCGGCTTGTTATGGGACCTGTACTCTTGGTTATTTCCGAATAGTATATTGGGAGGATATTGGGGTTAGGATGGATGAAATATGCATAACATTCATACATTGAGATCGTGGATGTTAAATCCCCATGATCCGAGTTATAACCGCATTCATCATTGTGCATTATGTTTGTGATCTATATTGTGTATATTATGCGTGTTTGTCTGGATGTGATATTCCGTGTAATTCCATGCCGTCAATGAATTATATTCATTAGATATCTTACTCTTTCTTCTTTTCTTTTCTTTCTGCTTGTTCTCGATTCGCGTTCTCGTTCAGATGGACCGTACGGTAAGGATTCGGAGCTACCAATTCTCGATGTCTCAAGAGGGGACATGGAGTAGTGATGGACATAGATATACCTACACAGGCTCTTGTGCCTTAGAGCTAAAGATGGTTTGTGACGGGTCTACGTCTTAGCATACAAACTTGGATGCTTCATTCACCTTGTATGCTCGGAGATTTGCGCCTACTGCATCATCCATTCAGTGTGTGATTCCTCATGGACTCACTAATGTTGGACCATCTGCTCGGAGATGGAGTAGGGATGATATGCTCAGTTCCCCACCGGGGAAGAGAGCTGCTATACCGCCGTCGCCCAATCTTCAGGCAGAGGCGAGAGTGGAAAGAAAGTCACAGTGTTCGTCCAACAACCCGGAAGATGAGCGAGAAGCCGAAGAGGAAGACTGTGTGGAGTTGGTATGTATAGAGGACTCCATTGAGGGGGTGGACCTTTCTTCCGATTCTAAGACGGAGGAGGATCCCAGCGAGTGTAGTACACCGCTAACCCCGGAGCTAGTCTTTAGTGGTCATTTCTATTTCTAGTTGCCCTTGAGGCGAGTATCTGTGTAGGGTACTTATAATGTTCTGAATAAACCAGACTATTGTAAACATTTCAGTTAGGATTAAAATGTATTTCGCTTTGCCTTTGTATATGTTTTCAGTTAGTTCAATAAAGGATCATTCCACGAATTATTGTTGTCTTTTCCGCATTTTAGGTTACTAAATGTGATGTCCCGAAAAGGAGTTAAATGTAAATGAGGAGTTTTACATTATAAAAAAAATTGCACATTTTTGGGCAATATTGTTGGAGTAATTTTTGGGGCGTTACAGTAACCATGGTCTGAGAAAGCTAGATACAAGACTAGTGTTCTTTGTGTATAATTGAGGAGATGACATGACACTAAAAATTCTAATTGAGTTGGACTGAGAATTGGCCTTGGACAACCATAGGTGGGTTCTTGAAAAACAATTATGATGCTCTAGTCAATATTTATTAACGGAAGCACATAATTAGGGAGGCGATATAATGTATGGTGAGAAGATACTTCATGTCGAAATGATATCCTCTATTATATTGAAGGGGTGGACTTCCCTTGTACCAGAGGAAGTTCCAATGATGTTATCAATTAGTTATCAATTAGTCATTTCATGTGCCTACGTATATGCATATGGTAGCCTCTAGATTCCCCTAGGGGAGTTTTATATTATAAGTGTGAACACCCAATTTTCTCCTACCTTTACTTTTTATCTTTGATGCAAAACTCAAAAATTATATAAATGGTTTCATGATTCGCAAGAGCATTTGGGTAATTAAGTTGCAGATTAATATTGTTGGATATGATTCATATGTGGTAATGCCCAAAAATCAACTATGTCTTCTAAATTAATTTACATGCAACACCCAACTTTCCTCTCATTTAGAATAGGATTTTGACATCTTTCAGCAATAATCAAAGTTGGCAAGCCAATAGAAAATAAGTTCATATCACTATGAACACTCGAATTAAGAATTAAGGTATAGTTTGATTAATGCTATCAAAGACCATAACCTGGACATAAAGTTACTCAGGAGCCTACACTATCTATCATACAAACAGTGGCACGAATTTGGAATAAAAGGGTGCAT
>NC_032023.1:9301065-9308849 GCF_001865875.1 Lupinus angustifolius | reverse complement strand
AGTTGTGAAAAAGTTACCCCTGATTAAATTGATGAGCAACCGTGACAAAAGGCTAAGTGAGAAAGGAATCTCACTGCTCTTGCATATGTGCAGAAAACTAGACTACAATTGAAACCTTATTATAGCATCTCACCTGGACACTGGGATTTCGCATCTGAAGCTTGTGTTGCTCTTTGGTACCAACAATTAATGATGATGTAAAATAATGAAAGAGGCGAAGAGATATGGTGAACCAAATGGAACGGACAATGAGTCTAGCACCAAATAGAATCATCCACTGCAAAAACAAACAGAATATATTAGCACAAGAAATAGAGCAATAACAACATCCTTATTAATAGAAGGGGCAAGGGATCCATAACCAAAACCCTTTAGTGTTGATTTTGGCTTTGGCCAACGCCCACAAGCCATTACCAGGTCTGCACTTGAACCTAAAAATCCAGCATTAACCCAAATGAGAAAACAGCCAAGATAACATCAGCTAGAGAGAGAGGATTGGCAGCAAATGAAGACAATGACAATAACGTGATTTGTAGAATCCTCATCAGGAAGATATGCATAGAATTGTTCTTGAATGGACACATTAAACTAGGGGAATCAGTCACAAAAGTTCTTACTAATGTACATACAATGGATACAATCGATACTTCTAGCATACAAATACCTCTTGGAAGATAGTTATAACCATGATTCCCTGAATAAGGCAGATGGTAGTTCAAAAGCAGCAAACCAGAATACATATTCTCTTCTGGTTACACATACACTTAAGTAAATAATAATTATTCCAAAGCATTCACACAAACCAGCCATGAGTTACATGATAAAGGCCAGTTACCATTCTACTCAGATAAGGAGAGATGGTGGCCTTTCACCACCGTTAAGGACGAAAGAGTAAAAGCTTATGCGGGGAGGACCATCGCGAGTGAGATCAAAGAGAGAGCAACGCGAATCGATGGCTATGTCGCATGGTGGAACCTCATTCACCGCTCGCCATTGGTGCGTCGTTCCTCGAAGCTCCTCGCTGCCATAGAAGAAGATAAGAGGTGAAATGGGATTTAGGGATTTACCCCTTTGTACCCGTGAGGAAGGAGGGTAACACGTTCTTCTTTTATGCCTGATTCTAATCTCTTATTAGGTGTTAAGCATTTATCTTATTTGATTAGATCCTTTTTTTTCTTTTTTTAATTCATTTGTTGTCATTACATAACCAAAGTGAGGGAGAAATAATGAGGCATTAGGTTACACATATATTACTGGTAAAAGCCATTAGGTAATTCAAAACCTTTATTTATTTATTTAGTTTTCAAATAATTCTAAAACTATTTTAATACTTAACATTATAAATATAAAAATAAATGTAACACTATAATTCATATTAATATATGTTCTAGCAAAAATCTAATAAAAATTATTCATCATATAATAAAAGATAATAACTACCAATAATAATAATAATTAGAATATTTTCTATGACAAAAAAGATCGTTAATAGAATCACATGAAAATTTTTATAAATGTTTTTGGGAGTTAATCGAAGATAGAGAGAAGGTCGTCTTGGAGGCATCTTTCTTCTCAAATCATCTTCGAAAGGTCGCGCTACGCCGCTTCTTTTCAATTGATTAAATCTCAAAATCGATTAAAACTTTATTTTTCAAATCAATAACGACCGAATCAAACCAAACCAAACCGATCAACCAATTTTCGAGAGAGAACTACGTAAGCCTTGATTCCCTTAAAAGGGATACGTAGAACCAGGGTCAATTTTGTCAGGCATAATAATAAAAAACTTTTTTCTTCTTCTTAATAATTGATTAATTAATCATAAAATTTAATAATAATGATAATAATAATAAAGTCATGTATTTTAATGAAGGGTACCGCTTAAGGCGGGCGGGTAGGGTGCTAATACCTTCCCTACCTTGTAACCGACTCCCGAACCTGGATATCCAAAATCCAAAAGCTCAAGGTAATTGAGCTTAAAAGATTTTTCTACATTTTTAACTATAAAATGTAGTGGCGACTATAAACAAAGTCGTACAGCCGAAAATCGGGGCGCGACAATAAGTTATCTTGTATGTCATATCTTTAACCTTGTTGGTAATAATGAGGCAATTTAGATAATGGTGCAATTTTGGGCCTCATGGTTCTGGACCTCTTATATTGACTGACTCGTTGGCTCTATATATCTTTTGTGGTCGGTCCAGTATGCTTTAGATCTATAAGTATAAACTTAAGTTAACAATGAAAATAATTTTTTCATGCACAATTGAGCACCCTATAAGATTTAACTACAAGTTATTGATGCTTATTGTTAATATGTCTATTTTTCTAGAGTTAGCTAGCTTCTTTATCCTCTCGACTACTACTTTTGTTTACTCAAAGTTTCTCCTTCATTTGAAGATTGTGTATCACTATATTAATATAATAATTATATTAAATTATGGACTATATTATTTAATGTGGCTGCAATATTGTGGTTGTGCGACCTCACAACTATATAAACTCATAGTTGTAATGTCACACTGAAACACAATGATACAGTTGCATCAAATCACAATTCAATTGTATTATGGTCATATCAGATTTCATCATGATGACTACAAATTTTTTATGTTGCAATGTCCCCTATTCACATTGCAATAATTATAATGAATATAATTTTAAGCACAGTCAAAATTTAAAACAGAGAGTAATTACAGCAACAATGAAAGTGCCTAGCCTTACACTCCATTTTCGGTTTTCATCTTTAATAGCTTGAATTACATTGCAATGTTACCTTTGGAAACTTGAAGATAAAAGGCAGTTATTTTCCCATCACTTTTTGTCGCTTGGCCCGAAAACCAATAATCGGGTATTTCAATAATATAATAAATCCACCAAAAGTGAAAAAATTGTTTTTTGAAAGAAGTTGGAGGATTTGGTATGGTCATTATTCTTTGCACTCACAATTCACACGCGGCTTGGGCATCACTTAAAGAATAATAGCTTCACGAATGCTATTTCATTTTTCCAAACGAAAACCAATCAATAAAAGGGGAAGGTTCCTTAATTTAATTTTAATTCTTTTTCCTCAGAAAGAAAATATACATTAAAAATGTGTTTTTTATATATTCTGTTTTTTACTTTCAGCTTATAAACCAATAATATATCGTGTTCAAATTATAATCCTTTATGTTCAGGTACCTTAGGTGAAAACTAAATATTAATTAATTTATTTCGTTTGGGTAAGGTGGAAAAGTTATTTTTTACAAAGTAAATTATAAAAAATATATGAAATTATTTGCTTATGTTATTATTATTTTGATTGTTTTTATATTATTTTTAAATTTTATATTTTTTAATATTTATCATCATATATATTTTTACTATAATTTTTTAAACTTTTAAGACTGAATGACATAGGCTAAAAAAAAGTAAAATAAAAGATAATATAAAAATCAATATCAATATTTTTAAGCAATATGACACATAAATAAATAAAAGTTATTAACAATCCACAAAATAAGTAGTGCATAAATAATAAAATAAGCAATTTAATGAGAGATCAATCAACTATTGAAATTTATAGATAAAATTAGAAGTGAAATTAGTTGAAAAAGTAAGCAATCCAAAAAATAACTCACTATAAAAGAAAAATCATTTTTGTTTATTTTCATAAATAAAAGATAACTTTAAAATTTAGGTGAGTTATCAAATATAGTTATACTACAACTTTAAATTTATTTTTTTAAAAATAAGTAAAAATTATAAACTTTAATCTATATGAAAGAAACACTAAGTAGGACTTGGATTTTTCTTTTATCTCTTTTTTTGCAGGGCTAGTGTTTTCCACGTCCGAACAGCAAGAGACTAATATATCATGTATGATCAGATATAAGATTCTTTCCAATAGGACTTTTTACCTAAACAGAATCTAGAGATCAAACTGTTGAGAACTTATTGTTTAGTGAACTTGTTCTTTCTGGTTGTATCAACAAACATTTGTCTTATATTTTGTTTTGATCGAGAATAAAAACTCATTATAATATTGCATGTTGAGTTGAGATGCACCAATCAAAATTGATGTCTTGCTTGATGAAAATATGGGTCTAAAGTATACTAAAAACATTCCGAAAAAATTGGGATTATCATGTATGAAATTAGTGTTTTATATTAAATAGGGAGTTTGCAAAGTAACCACTTATTGATTATCATAATTAAGTGCATAGTATTTAGGCACCTGAGTCAGAACAATTTAAAAAAAGTTGCAGAAGTGGACTATAAACAACCAACGAGGTTGCCTTACATTCCACGTATCTTTCTATCCAAACACATCATTTTAGGACTTCCTTTTTTTCTCTGTTTTTTTCCACTTCTTAACATCTTCACCCTTTAGTTTACCACCACCTTTCTCTCTTGGTTTCATTTCTTCAATTTTCTATATAGAGATTCTTCTCAGTTCAGTTTTTTAGTTATTGGGAATGGAAAATGTTTCAATGGTTTGCAAAGAAGAGGGTAGGATGGATTTGCCTCCAGGGTTTAGGTTTCAACCAACTGATGAAGAGCTTATAAGTCATTACCTTTACAAGAAAGTAACTGATACCAACTTTTCAGCTAGGGCCATTGGAGATGTGGACTTGAACAGGTCTGAGCCTTGGGATTTGCCATGTAAGTTAAAATTCAATCAAATTTCCAGACCCACTTTTTTTCTCTTTTCTTTTTTCCTTCCAAATGTATTCATTTATTTTTGTTCTCCAAGAGTCTGTTTGCGAGTTGGGTTTTAAATGGAAAGAAGGGAAATGGAAGGCTTCAGAATCATCTCATAAGTATATTTCACAACTCTAAAGCCTTCCATTTCCTTTCATTTCCCTCCAAAACTCAACTTGCAAACGGAATCTAAGTTTCAAGAGGACAGTGTAATCACACATATCTTTGTGTTCTTCAATTTTCACAACATCTTTATGGTTGTAGGGAAAGCAAAGATGGGAGAGAAAGAGTGGTACTTCTTCTGTTTGAGAGACAGAAAATACCCAACTGGTTTGAGGACAAACAGGGCTACCGAAGCAGGATACTGGAAGGCTACAGGGAAAGATAGGGAGATTTACATAGGAAAATATCTGGTTGGAATGAAAAAAACTCTGGTTTTCCACAAAGGAAGGGCACCAAAAGGAGAGAAGTCTAACTGGGTTATGCATGAGTATAGACTTGAGGGTAAATTCCATGTTCACAATCTCCCGAAAACTGCAAAGGTAAATTTAGAATGATCTTGTTTCCTATGTTTTAAGGGTTGCCTTTTACTCCTTTGTTTGTGATGTATTGTTTAAATTGTGATTATAGTTAATAAAATTGCAGAAAATTGCGAATGATACAATTGTAATTGCGATCGTGATGTAGTTGCGAAAATTACCATAACCATAATTTAAAACCTTTATTTTTTTTGGAATTTGTAACTTTGTCTTAGATGTAACGGATCTTGCAGAATGAGTGGGTGATTTGCAGGGTGTTTCAGAAGAGTTCATCTGGAAAGAAAACCCATATTTCAGGGATAATGAGGCTGGAATCTTTGGCAAATGAATTGGGTTCTTCTGGTCTACCACCATTGACAGATTCTTCAGCTTCTCCTATTGGCAACACTAAAGCACCACTGTGTATTACTGAATTGTCTTACGTGCCCTGCTTCTCCACTACAAATGAGGATCAAAGAAACCATCTAGGAGGGATCTTTGATAATTCATTCACCTACAACTCCCTTTTTGGGACTTCTTCAAATCCTTCAAACATTCCTTTTGGTTCATTATACTCAACTACTAAAGGGGTTCAACTTCAAGATCAACCAAATTTGCCATTACCTTGTTCTGTTTATAGCTTCCAGGACCAAACAAACATTAGTTCCTTACTTGATAATAACCATGCATCAAACTTCAGCAATAGTTTCAAATCAGAGAGGGGAATGGCTACTGTCTCACAAGGAACAAGTCTAATTACTGATGTGAACCATGAAATCTTTTCGGTTATATCAAATTTCGGTATGGTTAGAAAGCCCTATGATATTCAGCAACACCCTCCTGCTACTTCAGCTGCACCACCATTAAACCACCTTACTACTTTGTGGAATTACTGAGCCTAAATGAAGTACCATTGGAAAGAAAACAAACTTTTCAGCCAATAATGAATAGAGGAAAGACTCGGTTTGCAATGTATTATCTATGTTTGATATTGCTTTTGTTGTGTGAATGTATATATTTAAATTTGAAATATGAATTGAATCATAGTGAAACATATATTTTGTAATGTAAGAAATCTTGTGGACTTATGCTGTTTTGATTGTTTGATACTTTAGGCACTCACGGCCTGTCATTAGTATGATTATTGGTTTAATGGTAATACTAGAATGTGACTAGAAGCTACCCTACATGGTTGAAAATAGTTGTCTGTATTCTATCTGCAGATATTAAGAGAGTGACATTTATTCTGGTAATGTTTGATTTGCATATATAATCATATGCTTGTGGGGACTGAATTAAGTATAGTTAGAATTGAAAAATCTCCCAAATCTGTGTCCCTTTCCTTGTCTCGTGTAACCATGAGCACACGCATTCGTTGGCATCGACAATAATATTAACAAAGAGTAAAATATCATTTAGCTCCTTAAAGATTCGAGATCAATCAACTTAGTCCATGAAAGTCAAATGTTTACCACGTTTTTTGATTTGTACATTAAGTGCTGACGGTGAATTGAGGTGGACAACCCAATAAACGCCAACCCAAAACTAATCTTAGTGCCGTTTACTAATCACCACCCTCAAAGCCCTAATCAAATTCAAACATTAAATCACATACAAACATATATAAATCCATATTTTTTCGTGTAGTGTGGGAGTTCATGTTCTGCAACTCTTCATTGCAAACCTTCTGTAAAAGCAGAGGCATTTCCGAATGGTGCACTGAATTCATCTGCTCAAAATTGAATACAAACTCTACAGCAATGAATTTATGAGAAAATTGTTCAAGAAGCATGGATGGGATGTTTTGCAAATATTACCATTGAGTCATGAACTCTTTCATTTCTTCAAGTTGGAAGGAATATTATATTACTACGCCTAAAATCAACCCAAACAAGTTGTTGAAGCTACTGGCTGTCACGCCACGATTTTCGGTTACGCGACCTCTTAGAGTCGCCACTACATTTTATGGTTAAAAATGTAGAAAAATCTTTAAAGCTCAATCACATTGAGCTTTTGGATTTTTGATATCCAGGTTCGGGAGTCGATTATGAATTGGGGAAGGTATTAGCACCCGTTCGCCCGTGATAAAACGGTACCCTAACTAATTGCATACATTGAATACCCTTAATTTATTTAAATTAAATTGCTTAAACAAAATATTTTTTTATATTTTTATTTGTGTCTGACAAGTTCATATTGCTCCTACGTATCCCCGGGTGCAATAGGGAAATCAAGACTACGTAGTTCTTAAAAAATTTAATTTGGTTAGATTTGAAAAGAAAGTTAAGAATTGTTTGGATTTATTCGAAGTTGAACTAATAGACGAATAGTCAACATTGATGGCTTACCTTCTCTCACTTCGATAGATAGCAAAAGCAGCACAAATGACCGCGATCGATTCTCAGCTCGAAGTGAAGAGAAAGATGCAATACGAGTCGTAACCTCGGCTATTGAACCCCAAAATAATTAAAACTTATTAATATTAATCTTATTTTTTAAAATAGAAAAGTTCAGAAATTTATTTGAGTTTAATTAGAGTGAAATTAATAGATGAAGAATCAACATTGATTGCTTACCCTC
>NC_032023.1:9283521-9300965 GCF_001865875.1 Lupinus angustifolius | reverse complement strand
AAATTCCAAACAAAACTTAAAACATTTTTTGTTTTTAAATAACTTATATATTTTTAAGAGATAATTAATAGATGAAGAGTCGACATTGGTCATTAACCATCTTCTCACTTCGATAAATAATAGGAGCAGTAGAAATGACCACAACCAATACTAGGTTCGAAGTAAGAAGTAAGATACGACGCGAGTTGTAACCTCACTATTAATTTCTCCTTTAAAATACTTTTTCAATTTGATTGTTTATTGATAAGACATGCTAAAATAAATCAATATAATATCTTGGTCAAAAACAATCTTTAGTAGCTAATAGCATAAACAAATGGTAATAAATTTAATGGTTTTCATTGGCAGCTAAATGGGCTAGAAGCCCATAAACACATAATGACATAAAAGTGAATTAAAGGGAATGAATAACAAATAAATTAAAACAAACAAATGAAAAAAACTAAAACAAATAAAAAAAGTAAAAAAACAAACATTTAGAAAAAAGGGGTACCGTGTTACCCCTGTTGGTTTAAAAAACCAAAGGGAATGAAATCCCTAAATGTAAGACCAGTTTCAGCAGCTTTTATGGCAATGGCGTGATGGACCGAAGCAATAGGATTATTGGAATCTCTTTCTGTTTTAAACCTCTTTAACATAAACTTATATTGTTTTGATACACTTATTTGTTCTATTCTGGAGTACGTATAGGAAAGAGGAAAGGTAACCTCAAATGTTCAAGCACTCAATTCAGCGAGATACACAGGAGAGAACAAATTGCAACAAACTTGTTTTATTATGAATTATCTTATTAACAAGAAGCACTGTTTGCATATTATCATTTAGGCCTAATGATGGAATGCTTTTGAATGCAACTAATAATACATATATATGTTTCTCTTAAAGTATAACTAGGACAATGCTAGACAAAAAACTCTTTTTCATGTGTAGATCTTATGGATGTGGTATGAATGACTAACCTGGATCCTTTGTTTACTGCTTGCTTTGTTGGTTGTACCTTTTTAGCATTCAAATTCCTCTTCCTCCAATCTCTATATACCTGTGTGCATGTGTATGCGCATGTGACAGATCACAGTACTTTTTTTACGTGCTTCTTCTTTTTTTTCTTTTGTGCCAGTGTCCTCTCCCCTCTTCTTTGTTACTCTCTGGTTAAAAAGATGAAGCCTGTCATCTTTTCCTTAAAATTGGGTAACCAACCCTAACTCTCACATACTGGTTCCATGACTTTAGGAAACCACCTTAAGCTGTTATTTCATCATAAAACTGATTTCGAATTAAATATTAATATTTATTTTTATTATCAGAAATCAGTTTATGAGTAATTACTATAATGAGTTTTATTCCAAATGAAATAAATTAAAGAAAATGACCTATAATGTTACCCTAAACAATGTAGTGATCAATAAAATGAGGAATTAGTGATTAAATTTAAGGCCCAACTTCCAGCCCATTGAGATTTTTTTTCAACCAATGCTTACTATAACAAGCTATACACAAACTTTAACATCATGCATATCGATATTTCATAAAATAATTTTAATAAATACACTAGAGTATATTTTATATGTTGAACAATGGACCGAACAAAAGTGAGTATTCACACTGGCCATATTCAATGTCTTGTCTAAGAATATACTTCAATCCAATATTGTGAAAGTTGAGTGGGACATTAAACCAAAAGAGTACGGTATTAGGTGGTGATTTTATATATAGTTAATAATTATCAATAATATGTAATTATATATAAATACAATAAGTATATTAAAGTAACATTTCTCTATTTTTTTCTTTTCAAGGATCAAAATAAAATAATATATTATAGTAGTATTACGCGTTTTATTTTTAAAATTTTGTGAGTTGTTCTGTTTATTACGTGGATTATTGCGGTTTAACTAGGTTTAATATGACCAAACCATAATTTTCCTAGTTTAAAGCAGTTTAACCTCTTATATGATTAAGACTGCAAATCAGAATTGTTTTCAAATCTGATCAGAGTCAGATATGTGAGACTCTTAGTCCAGTTCTTATAACATTGCTTTAATCATTTTTTTTGTCAGATAGCTTTTGAAGAAATCAAAACGGTGACAAAGGATCTTATCAATGAAGACTTGCAGGAGTTGCCATGTCTTTATAAAAGGTTCACACCTATGAGTTAGTGGAGTTGCAGCAAGTGAGTCCCAGGAAAATACATGATAAATGTTTGAATGTGATTTGTGCTTGTGGGTGGTTAGTTGTTAATAAACCCAAGGTTTATTTCGGGTTGTCCACGTCAATGCACCGTCAGCAACCAACACTTCACTTAATGTGCCACATCAACAGACATTAGTTACCTAACATGTGGAGAACGAACCTGGTAGATATTTTACTTTTTCAAGAACTTATTTGTTGAACCTAATCTTTTAAGGATTAAATTGGGTGGTCTTGAATCTTTTGGAGGCCTAAATTATTTTATACTCTAATAACAAACTAATTTGTATTTTCTTTCTTCAAAATAGGAATGTGAACATCCTCCCCCATTCAGTTTTTGTTCTTGTGCATTTATATGGTTGACATGATAATTTATAGGAATATGTAAAAAATGCAAGTATTTTTCTCTGCTATGGGAGGAGATGACGAGGCAACAATGAATCTAATTGAACTGGGTTGGGCTAGCCTCAATTAGTTGGGCGAAGGTTGGGATCAACCTTTAAATGCCTTGGGTAAATACATAAAATGATTTTTGGTGTTCAAGTCAATATTTATAGAAGGCAAGAGAGAGCTAAACAAAGAGTAGAGATATGGTGGATAGATGATACCTCATGTATAGTAGTCTCATCTATTTATAATGCTTAGGATGGACTTACCTTGTCCTTAGGGCTGAAAACAAGCCGAACCGAGTTGAACCAGAGTTCAGTTCGATAAGGATTGAATCAACTCGAAACTCGACTCGAGTTTGATACGAGTTATTTTTTAACTCGAGTTCGGCTCGGTTAAAGTTCGCGAACTGTTCAGTTCAGTTCGAATGATTCATTTGGACAACTCAAATAATTAATTAAATTTTGAAAAATAATGCAAAAGTTATATATATATAAATATAAATATAATCTTGTTTATATATATAATAACCATAAATATAAAAAAATAATGTTTGGGTCATAATAAATATAAAATTTAGTTTATATATATAAATACATACATATATATATATATATATATATATATACATATATACATTTGTATATATATAAATATATCGATCTAGCTCATGAACCTAACGAGTCAAACTATATCCAACTCAAGTTCGGCTCGTTTATTTAACGAGCTCAATTTCCAGCTCAAGTTCGGCTCATTTGGTTCATGAACCAATTTTATCGAACTAAATAACGAATCGAGTTTCGAACAAATACCAAGTTGGTTCAGTTCATTGCCAGCCCTACTTATCCTAAAGAAAGGTCCAATGACATCATGGGTGATGTCAAGATAGTGTCCAATCATTCACTTAGCTTAGCAGTCCCCTTCTGGAGTCTTTCCTCATAGGTTACCTTATAGGTCGAATTGTAGACTACGTTGGCCAAAATTGGCTGGTTAGGATCTTTGGGCCATGATTTGGGTCTTATAGTCCAAGTCCTATTGCGTTGACCTATTGGGTCACTCTTGTTCGCTCCAATACTAATTGGACTTGTGGGGTGGAACATTTCCCCCCAACTTGGTGGTATGTTCGTAATAGGGCATCATTGGAATATTAGTTGTTTTAGTTTTCAAGTGAAAATTCTCTGTGTGCAACCAACTTGTTAATCTCATTCCTTTAGTTGATGTTTTGATGAATAACAAATAATTAAGTTTAGGAAGCATAAAAATTAAATTTAGAGTAAATATCTAATTCAGCTCCTCATGTTTTTCAACCTTACTAGTTTTGTCCCTCAAATATTGAAAAACACAATGTTCCACAAAAATTTCAAATGTAGGTTTGGGACTAGTCATCATCAAGAGTTATAAAACATGCTAAAAATGACTAATTTGATCCACATTTGAAATTTTTGGGACTATTTTAGGTTTTTTCAAATTTGGAGGAATCAAACTAGTAAGGTCAAAAAACACGAGAGACTAAAATGATTATTGACTTATTAATTTAAATCATTATTAATTGCTTTGTATATGGAAATAAGTTATATGAGAAAAGTTATTCAAAGCATATTCAATACTTTATTCAAAGAAAAATCAGTTTTGATGTTAAGTCAAATGCTCTATTAACTAACTTCATCCAAACTAGTTATCACATTCAGAGATAATTGTATCCAATGGCATGTGCATTTAAATCCAAGTCGCATAATAAAGTGCGTCTGAGTGACAACTATCTTCATTGACCTTCACTTCCAATAACATTGGTTGTATCATTTCAATCTTGTATATAATGCTCTACTCATCCAATCATTTGAAATTAAATAATTGTTCTGTATATTTATTGTAAATGATTAATGGCTCAATTATTAGATATTTTGTTTCTCGCTGAGAAAATTACTATTATTAGGGGGAAATATTTTGTTCTTTAATCAACTTGTAGACAAAGAAAACGAATCTGCACACATGAATGAATAAATATAAACTTGTGTGAGTAGTGCATGGAATCTTATTTAATGTATGGAGTCATGATCAAAGAGAGAAGACAAACATCAAAGAAGACGAATACAAAGGATCTAACAAAATTAATGTTTGCTAAATGGATACTTTTTGAAGACTATTTGAACGTTTTATAAAGATATTGGAGTTTGTCTATAAATGGAAGAGAACCCTACAAGATTAATACATGAATAAAAAGAATGCATAGCAAGTGTAAGAAATACCATATCTTTATAGATACTGAAAATCATTTTTGTATAGAGATTCTATTTGTATACAAATTATAGCATAATCATAATGCAATATGAGAGTTTACGATTTTAAATTTTAAAATATTTTCTAAATGAGTCCTATACTGCAGTGACCTTAGGTATTCATATCATTACCTAGTGAGTTGTACATGATCAACTTCAAAAACTTTACTTGAGAGTATAGAGCCTAGGGAGGCTTGGTATCTAAAAAAATACTTTGGAAAAGTTTAGAGCCCAAAAAAGTTTGGCCTAGAAAGAAAAGTTAATTCATAGAGCTTGAAGAGACTTAGTATTGAAAGAATATTTTCTTAATGAGGTGTTCAATTGACGAATACACTACCATGATGCATTATATTTGCAATTAAATCCTATACAAAGTGTGAAGATACCATAATCGATCTCGAATACTCAAATTAGTTAACAATTGAAAGAAGAACAGGTTGATTTGTTTGCAATTAAAGTAAGAAGAATAATGTAGGATTTGAAATCAATTAAAGAAAACAAGAATCCTAAGGATATAAGCATTCATAATTTAGTAGACCATCCTTGAATACAAAATAAATATCAGATTTTTGTTATGAAATCTGTGGGTTGGATCACAATTTACGACCTGGATTGGTGAATCGTGATTCTCTACTAGAAAATCGACCATAATTTGACTTATTCAAGTTAAAAAGTAACAATCATCCCTTCAAAGCACAATAACATTCTTAAATCATAAAATCCCCAAAGCCAACAACCAATCGATGTTAGAAGTTTAAATTCCTGAGGAAGAGTTATTACAATCGTCTATCATTAGTTCCCCTTTATTGAATAAAGAATAAAACCATATTATAAATGCAAAATACTACAATCAATCGGTTAAACTTATTATGAAACATACAAATAATTGAGAGATAGAAAGATAAACCAAATTCAAAGTAATAAATAATATTCCTGAAATATGAGATCTCATATCTGCAAAGATATGAAGTTTGTACCTTCAGATTACTAAAGAGTTTAAAAAGCCATAAGAAGATAAGAAAAATAAGGGTTTAGAATGGATAACGATTGATCTCTTTGGGTTTGAGCTCATTCTATTTATAATAATAATTAGCTTGTATATAAGTCTTATCTTCTCTTCTATTATATTGTGATCCAATATTGTGGTACACTTAATTGCTTAAATCAAGTCATACATGAAAGTTTCACAATGGGTTATTGGGAAATTTTTTACTTGTGGATTATGCCTCAAAACGGGTGGAAAATATAGCCATATGGACTAAAGATTCTAATATTTTAGAATTTGTGAGAATTAATATCTTTTGTAGATTTCGAGTTCTAAGGGAAATAATAAGTGACCGAGACATTAATTTTTGCAACAAAACTATGGAGGGATCGCTAAAGGAAAATGAGGTAGTGCATAAAGTTTCCACATCATATCATTCACAAACAAATAGATAAGCTGATGTATCCAATAGGGAGATTAAGCAGATTTTTAGAAAATGGTCAACCTAACCTCATAGACTAGGCCTATAGGACACTATACAAGTCTCCCATTAGCATGTCCCCTTTATACTTGTAAGCCATAAGGCTTCCTTAGAAGCTTCACCAATTTCCATGTACTCTGCTTCAGTTGTGGACATAGCCACAACAGACTGAACTGATGATCTCCACATAATAGGTCCACCCGCAAGGGTGAAGACAAACCCCGTTGTGGACCTTTTATCATCCAAGTCTCTTGCATAGTCCGAATCAACATAACTAATAACTGAAGGCTTACTCTGTTGTCTACCAAACATAATACCAAGACATGTAGTCCCCTTCAAATATCTGAAAATCCATTTAACTACTTCACAATGTTTCTTTCCTGGTTTAGACATGTACTCACATACTTGACTAACTTTTTGTGCCAAGTCCAATCTAGTACAAACCATAGAACACATCAAGCAACCCATTATACAAGTATATGGAACCTTTGACATGTACTTCTTCTCTTCATTAGTATTTGGACACTTATCTAGCGAAAGCTTGAAGTGATATGTCAATGGAGTGCTTACTACTTTAGCATTGCTCATATCAAATGTCTCTAAGATCTTTTCAGCATAACTTTGCTGGGAGAGCCATAGTTTTCTAGCTCCTCTATCCTTGTGAAAAATAATAGAACCATCATCAAAAACGATTTACAAATATTGTTAATCACATTGGTGCATTAGATAAAGTGTTTTCTAATGGTGAATTAACTAACAAAGTTTTAAGATATCTTGATAGGGCATGGAAACCCAAGTTGACGACTATTATGGAATCCAAGGACTTGGATTCAATGTCAATTGCAACACTTTCCAGAAAGCTTCAATAACATGAGATGGAGCTAGGCCACTTGACACAAGGCTACAACATCACATGCAAAAATTCAGAAGGAGGCACCTTATGATGGAAATTCTAATTCCTCCAATATCAACGATAAAACTATGGCACTCCTTGTAAATAAATTCAGCATGTTCATAAAGAAGAAAGGATCACTCATAAGGTATCAACGAAAAGAACCAAGAGACTCAACCAAGATGAACAAGAATAGAAAGGAGAAGATCACTTACCATGAGTGTGGGAAGGTATGACATATGAAGTTCTCATGTCCTACCTATCTCAAAAGGTTTGAGAATGACAAGAAAGAATCAAAGTACATGAAGGCTAAGAAAGCCTACATTTTTTGGAATGTACCTAAAGAAGAAGCCACTTCAAACACCTCGGACAATGAAGAATCAACCAAACTATGCCTTATGATGAAAAATCATGATTCTTGTGAAACAAGCCAGAAAGACAACTCGAGTGAGATTAGTAAGTGGTCCACCATTGTCAAATCATACGTTTCAATATATTAATTTTTATGAAGCTATTCATTAAATCTTCACTAAATAGCAGATAACTCACACTTAATCCAAATTAAGTGATAATGTAATAAAGATTAATTAAAATCACAATTTAAATAGATACTTGAATATAAAATAAGATAAAATATGATGTATCTTCACATATAACAAACATTCCAACACTTAAACTTTGCTTGTCCTCAAGCGGTAAATCAATCTATAAAAGATAGTATATAGACCAAAGAAACCATCCAACCTTGGACTCAAGTAAATTAAGAATAAAACAATTGATATCCATCTTCATGAGAAACTAAGTTTAAGTAGAGATTTTTAATCATGTGAGTTCAATCGAGTGGTTGAAAAATGGTCACTTTTCTCACCACTCTCAATGTGTTTGAGAATATAGAAATTTCAAGTTCATTATTTTAGAAAATACATTGCCATATACATGGCTATGTATCAATTTGCCACTAAATTTTATTGAATGCATGCTAGAATCAAAAGATCTTACTTTTAGTTGTAATGTGGCCAGGAGATTAAATGTAAAGGTGAGATACAAGAAAGAAATTATATTCATAGGGTTATTATAATAAATCTCCCATAAGAAACTACCCTTTCAATTTATGATTAGAGCATTGAGTTTTTTATAATTCACCTCTGTTGCTTCCTAAATTCCTTTACTCTTTATGCATTATTTGTTCCTTCTCTCTTTCGCTCTTGCACTTTGTGCACTTTAATATTTTATATGTTTTTTGTTTTGGATTTTTGGAAGAGAAAATAACAATATTTCATCTTTTATAACTTTCTTGAATTTCCATTTCCAACACATAATTTTCCTTTTGCTCCAATTACTTATTCAAGGGTACCTAAGTGTGAATTATTATATTTTATGCGGTACGAAATGAAATTTATAATTTAAGCTTAAAGTGAGCAACTAATTGGAAAAATGTGGTAATTAAAAGTGTTGAAGGCTAGAAAAACATCCTTAAGTGCCTTAATCACTTTCTAACATACAAACAACTCACAATCTTAAAACAATTATAAGTCAAGTTCTAAAATGTATAATATAACAAAAAATTCGTTCATGAAAGAGATGGTTGGCTTTTATCAGTCTATAATTCAAATCCTTAGAAGATTAAAATCTCATATTTATTTGCTCAAATTAATGACAAGAGAGAAAATCCATTATATTTGCTATTTTTCAGTTTTCAAATGAAATCTCAATCTAGTCTTACTGAATTCATAAACTATATTTTTTGAAAAAATAATTTCGCAATGAAAAAATATATTCAAAATTATGAATTAAATAAAAGGAATAATTATCACTTATGACAAGCAATTAATTCTTTCCATTTAAGGCTTCAAAATTTTTAATTCTAAAATTGTCTAGCTAAAAGCAGTTTACAAATATAATGTATCCAAACTTAAAATGAAGCATTGTCCTCAATGCTTCCCCACACTTAAAGTATAAATTCAGAAGAATAAACATATGAAAAGAAAACATTAAGTTCAGAAAACTTCCTTCTTAATGTGGTGGCTATAATTGCATGATCATCCAAAATCTTCTTAAACTTGCTCCCAACTTCTTGTGTTCCTAATTTATTGGACTTATTATGCTCAAATTACTTTAGTTGAGATTTATTTATTATATATTTTATCTTTTTATGGTTTTTTTAGTCCGACACAAACAAAAATTTAAGCTAACCAAAAAAATAAAAATAAAATAATCATAAAACTTGGGTTGCCTCCCAACAAGCGCTCATCTGACATCATTAGCTTGATCGTTGACACTTTAAACACCAATAGGGTCTAGGAGTGCATTGTTTCCAAGATTCTCAATTCGCGCATCCTCCAAATAATTGTAAGTCAAGATGGGAAAGTAAGATGAGGCGACTTAGTTTTCTGGTTATTTAGCACTTAATGCAGAATTTTTGTAACTTTAAAAAAGAGTAAGAATATAGATGCAAAAGAAAGATATGTATGCGAATATCAAATACATAATTATAAATATATAAGGAAAAGAGAGACACCGAGATTATCCTGGTTCACCTTCTAGTCCATTGAAGGCTATGTCCAATCCTCTTGCAAACCATAAGAGATTTCACTATGATGAATGTCAATATTTACCAAACTCACCATGAGACTAAACTCACTAACTTAGAAGCACACCACTTCTAAATTTTCATTTTTTACTTCACTATACCCTATGGTGAATTTATAGAAAATGGTAATTAAGAACTTATGTCTAGGTCTAAGGATTGATACAAATTTGTTATGCTAAAACTCACAATCCTTATGTACCAATCACTCTGAGTAATACACAAATGCACAAGTGTTTTCAATGATAAAATTCAAGTTCAAAAACTCGGTTGAGAAAAGCACTTCAACCAATTTTCATAAAAGTTGTTCCACAAAATATATAGAAAGTAGTAGAAATTGTTGTGTTATTTAATATGTACAAATATGAATTCCTAGTGCCTTTGAGTAGTCTTCCAACCAGCCAACATGCCATACCAGAAGGTAGGAGTCGATTGGAGTGACATCCATTCATTTTGAGAGAAGTTGTTTCAGGTTAAATAGGAAAACTGTCGTAAGAGCTATGAGTAATCTATTATTCTAGAGGTATAATCGATTACCAAAAGTTTCTGTCACATCGAGTAATTGGTTATTCGATTACTCTAAGATATTCTTACTTGGTAGCTTGTTACCCTGTTTGAGTAATCAGTTACTCTGTCAATGTAACCCATTAGTCAGTTCGAGTAACCTGTTACTCACCTTTTTCAAAATTTTAAGTTCGTCTATCAAAATCAAGTTTATATTTTCAAAAACCTTTCCTATGAGCATTTGATATTTACTTAAAGTGAAAAGGACTTTAGGATATAAGTACCTAACTTAGAAAGCTAAAAATCTTGATCACCTTGTTGAGCATGCTTCTAAGTCTTCAAGGTCTTCAATCCCTTTTCTTCTTTTTGTGGTTTTGGTATCTTCATCAAAACCTAGCCATGGTCAGGAGCAAGATCTTCCCCATAATGATAATTCAATCTCTTACCATTGACCTTCAAGTTACCTTTTTCTTCATTCTAGATTTTAACAAATCCATAAATGAAGACTTTGATTTTGGAAGGCCAGACCATCTAGATTTCAGCTTTCATGGGAATAACCTTGAGTCTCAATTAAATGTGTTGGAGATGTTTGACATATATTATTATATGAAATCTCACATCGACTATCATTAGAATAGAGTAGAAAATCAATGTTATATATTGGACTCAGGACCCTTGTTATAATGCGCACCAGATAGAAGCATCAAATAGAAACACTCCATTGGAACTTGGGCCCATGGGTGTGCTAGGGTTTGTAATCCTTATTCTCTAATAAATTCTTGGTAGCCGCTCAACGCTTCCGGGATCGTAGGCACAATTGGCCGAACCCCATTACCAAATTCTCTGGTTTCTTCTCTTCTATTTATTCTATGCACTTTATTTGATTGCTTGTAGCCAACGTTGTGGAATGGTTGCTTCCGCTGCACCAACAAAATGAAAGTATCAAATTTCCTACTCGAAGCTTTGGCAGTTTCATATGAATAAGCTGAGAACCGTGACCATAAAATCTAGAGAGAAGAAGTATGGAAGAAGAATGAATGTCTTTTAGCCTTGGAAGAGGCCCTGTATTTATAGGAGACTCGTAACCACCTGGCTCACCTACTTGCCCACGCCAGGCGCACCAAACCCTTCAACATGGGTTTGGTCCATGGCCTAGCAGCTTAGTCAGCTGCTTGGTGTTGACTTACCAAAGCTAGTTGTGAGCTACTTGACTAGGCTAGTGTGAGCTACTCTGAAAAGTGCTAAGAGGCCTTGTTAAGTGAGGTCATGCATGATGTCATAGTTGGTTGGTGGCTAAGTCAAGTTGACCCCTTTCTGGGTCCAGCCCGTCTGGCTTCTTAGGTGGCCACGCTGAACTGCCTACTTGTTCAGCTTGTCTTGATTTAGCCAGGTGTGTGGTCCTAGCTGGGCGGTCCCAAGGTGTACGCTGAGCTGCCTGCTTCAGCATGTTGGCTTTTGCGAAGCTTGAGTTTGATCGTGTAAAGCTTTTGCCTGACCGAGCCAAGTTGGTGCTAGGTCAGCTGGGCGGTGTTAAGTGTCCACGCCAGGCTGCTTAGTGAGCAACTTCATGTTTTTGGTTCATGCTTGTGGCCAAGCACTTAGCTTGCCATGTGTGCATCAAAAGTGGCTTATGTGGATAACTCCTTGCTTGACTAGTCTTCTTGATTGGAATAGAGTGGACAAAATATATAATTAAACTATGGCAATTTATCTAAAAAGTGTTTGAATTCAGTTGGTTTTGCATGATTTGCATAAAATAAGTGCAATGAAAAGTGTACAAAAATTTGGTATTTTTGGCACTTATCAAATCCTCCCCAACTTAAGACTTTGTTTCTCCTCAAACAAATGGTAAAGCACATCCGAATTGGCTATGGCTAATTTTCAAGATTAGATTGACATTATTTCAAATTTTGCTTAAGCATGCTAAAAACTTTCCAAAGAGATTTTTCAAGATTTGTGAATTTTACACATTATGCTTCAAACATCAATTCTATGCTTATGTTCATCAAAAAATGTGTAACAAAATCAAAGCAAATAAATTTCAATCAAAAAGTGTTTGTTGTGCACACAAGTTCGAAAATGGAACTTTTCAAGGGATGTAAGTGTTTCACTCAATTTTCAACTATTTGAATGTAGTAATTTGACCTTGGTTTTTGTCTTACCTGTTCTCTTAAATTGAATTTTCAATCAATAATCACTAAAGACTTGTTTTTGGTTGTAATGAGGCTAGGCTTGAAGAAAAAAATCATGTTTTTTTCTTGGATAAGCAAATTTTATTTTCAAGAGAGCAAACATTTTCAAAAAATTTTATCAATTAAGGACTTTACCTTTTGCTTTTTCATAATTTCTTCCTAAACCTTTTAGCTTTTGAACCATGGCTCATTTTGGGTTTTTCATTCTCTTTTTGTTTTTTCTATTTTTGACAACTTTTGTCGCTTTTGTAAAGAGATTGAAAAATCTTTTTCATTTTTCCTTTTCAAGAAGGCAAGCCTACCAATTCAACTGGTAGATGACAAGCTTTGCCATAAACAAGTTGTTATGGAGTTTTTCCTATTGGTTATTTAAATGCAGTTCTATAGGCCCAAAGAGTATCATCTAGGTTTTGTGACCGGTCTTTTCTTGAAGCAGAGACTGGTTTTTCCAAAATTCTTTTGAACTCTCTGTTTGATACCTCCGCTTGGCCATTGTTTTGTGGGTGATAAGGTGATGCTACCTTGTGTTTAACATTATAAAATTCTAAGGTTCTTTTTAATTGGGAATTTATAAAATGAGATTCCCCATCACTTATCTATACTCTTAGTGTGTCGAAACGAGTAAAACTATTCTTTTTCAAAAATTTTACCACAGTTTTCGCATTGGCTTTGGGTGTGGCTAATGCTTCCACCCATCTGGAAACATAGTCAAGAACCACCAAGATTTATTCATTTGAAAATGATGATGGGAAAGGTCCCATAAAGTCAATGCCCCGACAATCAAAATTTCTATTTCTATGATATTTTGTAAAGGCATTTCACTTTGTTTCCCAAGTCCCCCAGACCTTGGGCATGCCTCACACTTTTGGACATACATTTGGGCATCTTTATAAATAGTTGGCCAAGAGAATCTAGATTGGAGTATTTTTGCGACGGTTTTGTTCCCATTATAATGTCCCCCATAGGCTGAATTATGGCAGTGCCATAATATTTTCTAGGCCTCATTTTCATCAACACATCGTCTAATAATATTATCGGTTCCTTATTTGAACAAGTATGGTTCATCCCAAACATATTGATTTACCCTTTTTAGAAAAAATTTCTTGTGCTTATAATTAAAATGTTCAAGAATTATACTTGAGGCTTTATAGTTGGCCATATCAGCAACCCATGGTCTTGTTTGAAGTTGAAATAGCTTTTCATTAGGAAAATTTTCTGCTATTTCTTGTTCTCTTAACGTGACTTATTTATTCACCAATCTTGACAAATGATCTGCCACTTGGTTTTATTTGCCACTTTTGTCGCAGATTTCTAAGTCAAATTCCTGCAAAAGCAAAACCCATCTAATCAATCGTGGCTTGGAGTCGGGTTTCTTTGGAAGATATTTGATTGCAGCATGGTCAGTATAAATAATTGTTTTTCCCCCAATCAAATAGCTTCTAAAATTTTCCAATGCAAACACTATTGCTAGCAGTTCTTTTTCGGTTGTAGCATAATTGATTTGTGCTTCATTCAGAACTTTGCTAGCATAATGTATTGCATGAAAAACCCGTTCCTTTCTCTGTCCCAGAACTGCACCAACTGCATAATCACTTGCATCACAAATTAGTTCAGAAGGAGATTTCCAGTTTGGTGTAGTAATGACAGGAGGAGTTACCAAGCATAATTTTAATTGTTTGAACACTTCTAAACAAGAATCTTCAAAGTTAAAAAAAACTTTTAAGAGTAAATTGCACAAGAGCTTAGGTGTTTTGGAGAAGTTTTTGATGAATCTACGATAGAATCCAGCATGTCCGAGAAAGCTTATGATTCCTTTAACATTTGTTGGAGGAGGCAGCTTTTCGATCACTTCTATCTTAGCTTTATCAACTTCTAATCCTTTGGCTGAAATTTTGTGCCCGAGTACAATTCCTTCAGTGACCATGAAATGACATTTTTTCCAATTTAGAACCAAATTAGTCTGTTCGCATCTTTCCAAAACTGTTTCCATATTTGTCAAGCAAGTTTCAAAGGAGTCTCCAAACAGAGAAAAATCATCCATGAAGACCTCGATGCATTTCTCCACCAAATCAGCAAAGATAGCCAACATACATCTTTGAAAAGTTGTAGCAGCATTACATAGTCTGAATGGCATTTTTCTGTATGCATAAACACCAAATGGACATGTAAATGCCGTCTGTTGTTTATCCAATGGGTCCACAACAATTTGATTGTATCTATAATACCCATCCATGAAATAGTAGAAGGCTCTTCCAGCTAATCTTTCCAACATTTGATCCATGAAGGGTAGGGGAAAATGATATTTTCTTGTGGCGGCGTTAAGTTTGCGGTAATCGATACAAACTCTCCAACGAGTAACAACTCTAGTTGGAATTAGTTCATTGTTCTCATTTCGGATTACCGTCATCCCTCCTCTTTTCGGCACCACTTGAACTGGACTTACCCATTTGCTATCCGAAATGGGGTAAATCATACTAGCTTCTAACATTTTCACAATTTCTTTCCTCACCACTTCCTTCATTGTCGGATTAAGTCTCCTTGTGGTTGAGCACAAGGTTTGTAATCATCTCCCATCATAATTTTGTGCATGCAATATGATGGAATGATGCCTTTGAGATCTTTTAATGTCCATCCGAGTGCTGCGTGATGCTTTTTCAAGACTTGTATAAATTTTTCTTCTTCCAATTTGGACAGCTTACTGTTGATGATTACTAGATTATTGGCTTCCCCGTTTAAGAAAACATATTTTAAATGAGTCGACAATTCTTTCAATTCCAGTTCTAATTCTTTCTCTGCTGGTCCACTTGGATTTTGGTGAAGAAACAATTCATCAGAAAAGTGTTTGATGATTTCTTCCTCCACTCCATTTTCTTGCATCTCCAAGGATTTGTCAGGTTGAGAGTGTTCTGCACAAATTTCTTCATCAACATCTAGTTGCAAACATTGCCCTTTATCCTTCGGATGATGCATTGCGTGGAAAATGTCAAACTCAATTTCGTCATTTGCAACTCGGACTAATAATTTGCCATTTTCCGTGTCAATCCCCATTTTTGTTGTCCTCATAAAGTGTCTCCCTAGTATGATGGGATCTCCGTATCTTCGGTAATGTCAATGACAGCAAAATCAACCGGGATCAAGAATTTGTCCACTTTGATCAAAACATCCTTTGCGACCCCTTCAGGATATTTAATGGATCTATTCCTCCAATTCTTTTCATCATTGACAACGACATCAAACTCACGCTGACCCCAAGATCAACGAAAGCTTTGCCGACGGACACATTTCCAATAGTGACAGGAATGGTCATACTACCTAGGTCTTTTGATTTATGAGGAATGTTTGTTGGAAGAACAACACTACAATTGGCATTGAGTGAAACAACTTTCTTTTCCTGATGACTCTATTTTTTGGATAACAGTTCCTTCATGAACTTGGAGTAAATTGGCATTTGCTCCAAGGCTTCAACAAATGGGATATTGATTTGCAGAGTTTTGAATATCTCCATGAATCTTGCGAATTGTTCTTCTTTCTTGGCTTTTAATGGAGCTACCGGGTAGGGTATCTTTTTTTGTACTAGTGGTGTTGTTTTTCTTCTTTTCTAACCTCACTAGTCTCTTCTTTTTCTTCTTCTTTTTTATTTTCTTTTTCTTCTTTATTTTTAATTTTTTCTTCTAATCACTCTTTTTGTTTTTCAACTTCACCTAATATCTTCCCACTTTGAGTTGTAATACTTTCTCAAAATTCTGACTTGACTAGATAAGTTCTTGTCAAGTTGTTGATTTGTTCTTCTATTTTAGTGATAGCATCACTGGTGTTCTGCTGATGGTTGATAGTAGTTTGCATGAACTGGTTGAGACTTTTCTCTAGTTCGTCATGATAAGTGTGACTTGATTGGAAGGCATAAACATTCTGGTTGTTTGCACAATCATTACACCAAAAAATTGCTCTATTGGTTTGCTCTATTTGTTTAGGTAGACCCTGAAGTTTTTGATGGACCGTATTGAGCTTGAGTTGAAATTCTTTGATGAATTGCTCAATTTCTTGTTGTAAATCAACATGTTGGTCCATTTCTGAAAATTGAGATCAAAACGAATCGTTTTGTATATTTCCAAAAGAAAAGAGATTAGTATGTAAAGAAAACTTAATTTACATCTTTGTACAAATTAAAACAATTTGTAAAGAAGCAAGAATA
This sequence comes from Lupinus angustifolius, assembly GCF_001865875.1. Taxonomy (NCBI): domain Eukaryota; kingdom Viridiplantae; phylum Streptophyta; class Magnoliopsida; order Fabales; family Fabaceae; genus Lupinus; species Lupinus angustifolius. The sequence goes on along the minus strand of NC_032023.1, from coordinate 9,284,282 downwards.
AATTTATGCACAATTATTTGACGAATTACATATAAATATGAAATGTTCTATTATTTAAGCAATTCCCCGACAACAACGCCAATTTGTTGAAAGGTTTTACTTGGGGGAAGGTTTCCCCTCTCAACAAATCATCCTGGAAGTAGTGCCAATTTGTTGAAAGCTGAAATTCCCTCAATTCAGTGTGTTTTCTTTTTATTTTGTGTAGTAAGTGAACTCAGTTTTATTCTTTGTTTGCCATCTCGGCTTTGTTGAAATAAATTCCGCCAGTATAATGGTTTCAAGAATATTCCAGTTACAACTTACTTCTAATAATAATGTGAATAAGTTATTCTTTCTTTGCCCCATCTGGGCTTTGTTAGAATAAATTCTAACGCCGGTACAATAGTATCGAAGCAATCCCCTATTACATAATTATTAAGTACCTTTGAATACCATCTCGGTTTTGTGGAATAAATTCCAACACCGGTTTAATGGTATTCTAATGTACAAAAGTGATGAATAGTTAGTTGTTAGAAACAAATAAAAATAAAGAACAAAAGAATAATAAATTTGAGTGACCTTTATTTATTTACTCCCTTTCGGGTTTGTTTTATTAAAAAACCAAACTTCTTCCTTAAGGAAGGTTGGTATTAACGAATAAGTAAATGGTGGAATGTAAATAACAATAAATAAAAGTTAGTAAATTAGCTTCATCACTTATGTATATTAAAAGGTGTTTTCAACAAATAAATTTATTGATGACACTTTACTATTTTACAATG
>NC_032023.1:9275888-9283421 GCF_001865875.1 Lupinus angustifolius | reverse complement strand
TTGTTAGGAGCATGAGCCATCCATCCAAGGATTGGATGCTTTAAGTTCCAAATGAGATTACAAAATTGATTTTTTGCATCTCATTTGCCTTATGCTTTTCTCCTCTTGAATTATAAATTAAAATTACAAAACTTACTTAAATAAAGTTCCTAAGAACTAAGAACAAGAAGAGAGAACTTCAGGGAAGAATTTCTAGGCAGAATGTGAATGAAAATGTGAGAAAATGACGTCTTTGATTCGAATGAAATGTGCCCTATTTATAGAAGTTCCCTGGAGCCGCTGAGCTGCTTGTTAGCACCGCTCAGCAGCTGACCAAACCCTTTAGCATGGGTTTGGTCACTTGATCAAGCAGTTTTATCACCTCCTTAAGCAGGACTCATCAAAGCTAGTTGTGAGCTACTGGACCAGCTAGTTGTGGGCTACTTGAAGTGATGTCATTGGTGACTTCATGGTTTGCTTGATGGCTAAGTCAAGTCTGGGTGCACACCGCTTAGCACACCTGTTGCACCACTAAGATGCGTGTTCAACACCTTTGACCGTGTTGACTGGGACATGGCCTGGTGCTTGCTGATCTAGGCAGGAATCTGGTTCTCCGCTGAGCTGCTTGCTTGCACCGCTAAGCTACTTGTGGAGCAGCTAGGGCATGTGCCAAGCTCGTGGCTGACCGTGTCAAGCTTGAGTGCTGACCATGTCAAGACTAGTCTGGTGCTAGGTAGAGCGGCCAAGTAGGTCCGCTCAGCTGCTTGCTTGAGCAGCTTGGTCCAGGTTAGGCTGGTGTCTAGGTCAGCTTAGCGTTGCTTGGTCCACACTCAGCTGCCTGCTTGAGCACATTGCTTTTGACTTCTTTTTCTTTTTGACCATGAGTCTTTTTTTCTCTTTTTTTCTTCTTTCTAAATCCTACAAAATACATAAAAAAGAAATACAAACACAAATATACAAGATTGTGATATTTTATACAAAAAGTATTGTTTTAAGTTGGTTTTTATGAATTATGCTTAAGATAAGTGCCATAAAAGTGTATGAAATTTAAGTATGTTTGACACTTATCACTCACTCCCTCACTTGGTTTAGATACACTTTTTTTGTTTTGAAAAATTGTTTGCAATAACCATGTTACACGAATTTAAAATTCCATTTGCACAAAATTTCTTGTTAGGACAATATGTGATTTCACAAAAACATTTAAGGCTTATATCCCATTTTGCTCAGCAAAAGCTTAAAAATGTGCTTTAGAAAATTTTTCAATCATACAATGTTTGCCAATTAATTTCATTTAGCCAAATTCATTCGGATTTTTGAAATTTGTTTGAGTTTTTATGAACGAAGAAATTACTTTCTAAATAAACGTACATTCGAAAAAAATTTAATAAGTTCTTTATAATTTTCACATATTCATCAACCATGTTCCCCATCTTTAAATGATGGCTTGTCATTAAGCCAATGAAAAAATTGTTTTTGAAAGGAGATGTTTGATGAATACGGAAAATTATGAAAGACATAACTAAACTAACAATTTGCAAATATTTGAAATCACACAACATAGTTCAAACTAAAATTAAAAACAAGAAAGCCAACAACAAAGTTTAATGTATGAAAGCAAGGAAATAAATTTGCAAAAGATCAAATGCATAAAAATAAAGTAAAGAGAAAACCAATTTTGTTGCTTTGCTTAATCCTCTTCATCTTCATCAAGGCCTTGTAATCTCCCTTCCGGCTATTGAGTGTTAGCAACAAACTCCTTAAAGGTTCCACCTTGGAAATTTGGATGAGAGCCATAGATGCTTTGAAAGCTTCAATATGTGCTTGTAACCCCACGAAAGCAAGCAATTTGTTGTTGCTTTTCGAAACACCGTTCTTCAACAATTGCTTCCAAAGTGGCATTACTTGTCCTCCTACGTGATGGTTGAGAAGAGGAACCCACATCTCCAAATTTCTTTCCAAAATTGGCCCTAGCTTGGGCCAACCTTCTTTCCTTGCAATGAGATTGGACATAATATGTGTTGATCTCGGTTTTGAGTGCCGTGATCTCCCCATAAGACCCGGGCACTTCTTGGTACCTACATAAGTCAGTGATAAGTGATGGTAAAATCAAAGAGGCTATACCCCTTATTATGCAGTCATTGATGGCCGCTATGTCAATGGAGCCTTCCTCATAAATAGAGTTGATGAGCTCTGCCTTCCCTAGAGATAGATCCGAGACATGAGAAGCCGACCAAATGTTGGACAAAACAAAGATGGTCCAAAGTTGACATGCTTAAGTCATACAAAATCGAAACACCGGGCCACTTTGGTTGACCTCCAATCCTTGCAAAAATAAGCTCCTTCTTACTTGAGCATCATCATGTGATCCCCCTTCCCCGAAGAAGATGCCCTTATTTTGAGTTGAAATGTGCAGAGGTCATGGTCACAATTCGGAATTGGAGACCATGAATTTCCTAGGTAATCATTGATCATGTACTTATCATAGTACACTCTCTCACCATTGACCCAAGTGTATCTATTAGCTCTTGCCTCCCCCGACACAATTGAGTTTGCATAAAATTGCTTCACAACATCCAAAGAAAACATCTTGTTGGGTGTTGTGAGTTTGTTCCATCCAAATTTGGCCACCAGGAGCATGAACCCATCAAATTCTTATTCTTCCAAGTTGAACAGCTTTTCTAGGACTGTTGTACTTTTGAGGGTGATCTCGTTGAACATATTTTGGCATCCTTAGAGAAATATTTGGTGCTTTTCCTTGCTTCTTTTTCAACTTCCTTGCCTTTCCTTAAGAAAAATCTTCCACTCCAACAAAATATTTTACAATGCAATTTTTTTCCCATTCCTAGGAGTTAGAAACAAAAATGCTAAGGCATGTTGTCAAGTAAGCATACAATTTTTCTAAGGCATACACTTTTTCTCATGCTTTTTGGCTCATTTTAATGTTCCAGTTGTGAATATGCTTTGCTAAGTTTATGATGTTTTTAACACTATCAAAATATCCCCAACATCAAACTTTTTCAATCAACCAAGCAAAAAATCACATAATCACAAAAAGTGTCCAAGTAAAAATTTTCAAAATCTTTGTTTTCATCATATTTTCCAAAAAAGCCCCAAAGTTTAATTAACACATCAAAACATATTTCTTCAATGTTTTAAGGCATTTGATTCATGAAAAAGTGAGGATACAACACAAAGTTCATACAACTTGCAAGAATTCAAAATTTTGTGCATGTATGGACTTTTTCTCCTTTACGAAACATTTAAGATGAGTCTTTAAGCCAAAGCAACAAAATTTTGAAACACGAAACAAATTGTAATGTGGTTAGAATTTGTAATTTTAGAACAAAATTTTGGCTCAAAAACTTATTCAATTTCCTAAACATTTTTAGCCCTTGGTTGAGTCATTTTTTCAAACACTTTGTGAGCAAACCAAGGTCTTAAAAATTTTGCTTTTCCATAATCATGAGTGAGTCATGTTTAGGGATGTTTCTTCACAAAGTTCTTGAATGAACCAAATTTATGTTGGAGAAAAAGTATAGAATTTTTTTCTACTTCAAAACATAGACTTTTTAACCTTAGATTTTTTTTCATATGCACAATATTTCAACCATATTCCGCACACATTCAACACCAATATTCATGAAAGATTAAAGAGATTCAAAAATCACATATGTGTCCGTCAAAATTACCAAGAATGGAAATTTTTGAAACTTTTTGATTTGAGTTTTTTTTTATAAACTTTTGTGAAAAGTTTGACTTGATGTTTCAAAATGTTACCAATCAAAAAGAATTCAAGAAAAACATAACATAAAGGATTAAAAATTTTTAAGAATGAAGGAGATGGGACTTACATGTTTGAAGCTTGAATTTTTGGAAGAAAAGAGAAAGCTTTTGAAGAGAGTTGTTGGAGAACAATTGTTTTGGTTTTACAAAATGAGGATGGGGCTGAATTTTTGGTCAAAGAGGGGTTTTAATGGGATGGGATTTAAAAAAGATAAGAGGATAAGGGAAATCCTCTTTTGGGAGATTTTCTCCCATGTGGCTTCTAGATGGAGTGTTGGGCGCCCTGTCAACCCCGCCAGGCGCACTAGTCAGCTTTGACTGGTTTTGGCTTGGCCCATGTTGGGCCGCGTTGGTTCATGATTTAGGCCCATTTTCACCCCAAAAAATGTTTTACTCATTTTCCTCTTTTATTTGATTTTCAACAATTGTTTTTGTGCATCAAAATAATTTTTCTCAATTTTCTCTTGTAAAAAATGAAATTTAAAGAATATGATAAAATAAATTTAATGAAGAAAAAACATATTTATATATATTTTAAAAATGTACTGGGTTGCCTCCCAGCAAGCGCTTCTTTACCGTCACTAGCTTGACGCATGTTATCAAAGGTTAAGCTTTGTCCAACAACCCCATCCTACTGCTCAACTAAGCTAGATTCACCCCACAAGATAGAATTGCAATGCTCCCTTAGATTGACTTCAGTATTGGCAGAAAATGTTGTTTTCTGATTTTCTACCAATTGTTTGACCAACTGCCCAAATTAAATCTCCATGTTCCTAAGGGAAGCATCTATGTTTTTCTAGTTGGACATTGTCATTTGCATGAATTGGTTTAGAGTGTCCTCTAGTTTCACATTATTGTCTTGGATAGGATGTTGATATTGATTGTGTGTGGGATAGAATGATGGTTTCTGAGGATTGTCCTGCCTCCATGGTTGGTTTCCTTGAAACTGATTTCCTCCCATTGGGTAATTGTTCTAGAAATTTTGCTTGGAGGATTGTTAACAAATTGCGCATGCTTAGTCTGAGTCTGACACTAGCCCCATGTCATGATCATCAATACATTGGTCACATCTAAAAACCTTCTTCTTTGAATACTCTCTGATCTGTCTAGGAAGATCATTAAGCTTCTGAGATACTTCATCTAACTGTTGCTGAAGCAGTTTGTGCTGAGCCAACACAACATTTGTTGGACTCAATTCAAGGATTCCACCTCTCCTTGGTGGGGGTCCTCTCTGATGTTGACTCTTATGATCATTCAGGGCCATAGGCTCAATGACATCAATGGCCTCTTGCGGTGGTTTTGTCAATAGTTGTCCACCCATAGTTGCATTTAGAATCCACTTGTGTTGTTGTTGTAACCCATTCAAGAGAGCAAAAATTTTCAAAATTTTTCTCAATTAAGCACTTCACGTTTTGCTTTCTTTCATAATTTCTTCCCCAACCTTTAAGATTTAGAACCTTGGCTCTTTTTTGCTTTTTCATTGTATTTTTCAATCTCTTTTTGTTTTTTCTATTTTTGACAACTTTTCTTCCCTAACCTTTAAGTTGGTTTTGCATGATTTTCATAGGATAAGTGCCATGAAAAGTGTATAAAAATTAGGTATTTATGGCACTTATTAGCTATATTATAAGTAGGTATTGAGTATCCGAAAGAGACGATTTAGAGGTCAAACCATCATGATGATAGTGCAAAGGGTCAAATATAGCACTATTTGATTGCCTATGTTTTGATGAAGACATAGATTTAGTGAAAGCTTGAAGATGACTCAACAAATCAACATGTCATGGACTCAAGGGTTTCATATCTAGACTAGGTTCCTTAATAGAGTTATTTTTAGAAGTCCTAGATGTATGCCTTAGATATTGAGTCTAGGTTAGGTAAACCTTGATGCAATTCTCATAAGCCTTAAAAATAATCACTTCATTTACATGAGACATGCCATCTAGATTATTATGTGTTCATGCATTAATAATACATGTTACTTATACATCTTAGGCATAATATATTGGTAAAACATGTATAGTTGATAAGTATAACATATAGGTTGTTTACCATTTAATCATTTAGCTGAAAAATGTGCAATTAATCGATTAAGAGAGGTGTTAATCAATTAACGTGATTCCGGTTTTAACATATAACTGAAAACCTGAAAACAATTATTCCCAACAACCCGTTAATCAATTAAAAGGGCACTTAACCAATTAACTAGGTCTCAAAAATGTTTTCTATATAAACTATGTTTTTAGATTATGTGATATACATCATATCATTCATTTTTAGAATTTCTAGTTGAATATTATTCATGCTTAATTGTGTCATATAGGCAGAGTGAAATGCATTGTGAGATAGTGAGAGATAGTACCATGCTTAGGCTTTAATTGTCATCTTATTGCTTGTGGTTTAATATGTTAAACATTCCTATCATTTCTTGAATTTCTTTAAGAGAATTTTAGGATAGAAATTCTGTGTTTCTGCATGTTAATAAACTCATACATATTCATGTTAACTTATTCGTTTTGTATAGGGTTTTTAGTTGAGTTTTAATTCTAATACTTTGAGCAACATTGTGCTTTATAATACTCTATTTTTGTACTCCTTTTGTAATAAGGGAATCTGTCTCTTGGTGTCTTACCACCTAAGAGATTCAGGGAATTAATAAGGTCTTGAGTTTAGAACGAGTTCTTGGTTGGGCCTAGATTGTAAGAAAGATTTTCTTAGGCGATTAGGATAGTCAAACCAAGAAAGTGGGTTCTTGGATTCAAGAATGGAGCATCTAAGTGTTTATATTGGAAGTTTGCATGTAGCTATATATTCTATTCATTATTAGTGAAACAAATTTCCCCATATCAAAAGGCGAGGCCTAGATGTAGTTTGCAAGTGGAGCCGCAAACGAACCAGGATAAAATTTCTTGTTGTAGTATAGTATAGGGTTATGTCGAACCACAATGAATTGTCTAATAGAATGAATCATATGAATATGTCAATGCACAAATAATGAATAAACATATTTTGGTTTTGATTTGATTTTGATATAAACATAAACACTTAACAAATTCTTGAGAAGATAAGATCATTTTGAATGGTGAAAGTATTTCTCAATTTCTAATGTATTTGAACTACTTAGACAAGTTCTTATGTTTTACTTTGATTAACTCCAAACACCAAGGTCTGAAATCCTCCTTTTAGTGTATGTCCTAAAATGGTAGAATAATGATCACTTATATTTATTACTAAACAATATTACATCCACAAAGAGACTAGGTTGTCACACCCTAATCTTGGCTACTCTAATATTGAAGTAGTAATGAATATAAGATCTTAAGAAAAGCATGCTTAACTTGGAAAATAAACTAAGTAGTACAACTACTTCTTAGTTTATTTGTTAAGTGTTTGAGACAAGTAATTTTTCATGACTTGAAATCAGTTTTTAGGTGATCAATCTAAAAAGAGCATTCAGAACTTCTCAAAAATAAAATAAAATTAACCAAAACACCAACTTGAATGATTAAAATTCAAATTTAAAATAAAAGAAGAAATAGAAATACATAACCAACATTCAAAGGAAATTGTTAGGAGCATGAGCCATCCATCCAAGGATTGGATGCTTTAAGTTCCAAATGAGATTACAAAATGGATTTTTGCATCTCATTTGCCTTCTCCTTTCTCCTCTTTAATTATAAACTAAAAACTATAAAACTTACTTACAAAAGCTTATACGAACCGAGCTTTTAAACTAAGAAATCATAAGAGAGAATTGTGTTTTTTCTT
>NC_032023.1:9266868-9275788 GCF_001865875.1 Lupinus angustifolius | reverse complement strand
GGTCCGCTCAGCTGCTTGCTTGAGCAGCTTGGTCCAGGTTAGGCTGGTGTCTAGGTCAGCTTAGCGTTGCTTGGTCCACACTCAGCTGCCTGCTTGAGCACATTGCTTTTGACTTCTTTTTCTTTTTGACCATGAGTCTTTTTTTCTCTTTTTTTCTTCTTTCTAAATCCTACAAAATACATAAAAAAGAAATACAAACACAAATATACAAGATTGTGATATTTTATACAAAAAGTATTGTTTTAAGTTGGTTTTTCTGAATTATGCTTAAGATAAGTGCCATAAAAGTGTATGAAATTTAAGTATGTTTGACACTTATCACTCACTCCCTCACTTGGTTTAGATACACTTTTTTTGTTTTGAAAAATTGTTTGCAATAACCATGTTACACGAATTTAAAATTCCATTTGCACAAAATTTCTTGTTAGGACAATATGTGATTTCACAAAAACATTTAAGGCTTATATCCCATTTTGCTCAGCAAAAGCTTAAAAATGTGCTTTAGAAAATTTTTCAATCATACAATGTTTGCCAATTAATTTCATTTAGCCAAATTCATTCGGATTTTTGAAATTTGTTTGAGTTTTTATGAACGAAGAAATTACTTTCTAAATAAACGTACATTCGAAAAAAATTTAATAAGTTCTTTATAATTTTCACATATTCATCAACCATGTTCCCCATCTTTAAATGATGGCTTGTCATTAAGCCAATGAAAAAATTGTTTTTGAAAGGAGATGTTTGATGAATACGGAAAATTATGAAAGACATAACTAAACTAACAATTTGCAAATATTTGAAATCACACAACATAGTTCAAACTAAAATTAAAAACAAGAAAGCCAACAACAAAGTTTAATGTATGAAAGCAAGGAAATAAATTTGCAAAAGATCAAATGCATAAAAATAAAGTAAAGAGAAAACCAATTTTGTTGCTTTGCTTAATCCTCTTCATCTTCATCAAGGCCTTGTAATCTCCCTTCCGGCTATTGAGTGTTAGCAACAAACTCCTTAAAGGTTCCACCTTGGAAATTTGGATGAGAGCCATAGATGCTTTGAAAGCTTCAATATGTGCTTGTAACCCCACGAAAGCAAGCAATTTGTTGTTGCTTTTCGAAACACCGTTCTTCAACAATTGCTTCCAAAGTGGCATTACTTGTCCTCCTACGTGATGGTTGAGAAGAGGAACCCACATCTCCAAATTTCTTTCCAAAATTGGCCCTAGCTTGGGCCAACCTTCTTTCCTTGCAATGAGATTGGACATAATATGTGTTGATCTCGGTTTTGAGTGCCGTGATCTCCCCATAAGACCCGGGCACTTCTTGGTACCTACATAAGTCAGTGATAAGTGATGGTAAAATCAAAGAGGCTATACCCCTTATTATGCAGTCATTGATGGCCGCTATGTCAATGGAGCCTTCCTCATAAATAGAGTTGATGAGCTCTGCCTTCCCTAGAGATAGATCCGAGACATGAGAAGCCGACCAAATGTTGGACAAAACAAAGATGGTCCAAAGTTGACATGCTTAAGTCATACAAAATCGAAACACCGGGCCACTTTGGTTGACCTCCAATCCTTGCAAAAATAAGCTCCTTCTTACTTGAGCATCATCATGTGATCCCCCTTCCCCGAAGAAGATGCCCTTATTTTGAGTTGAAATGTGCAGAGGTCATGGTCACAATTCGGAATTGGAGACCATGAATTTCCTAGGTAATCATTGATCATGTACTTATCATAGTACACTCTCTCACCATTGACCCAAGTGTATCTATTAGCTCTTGCCTCCCCCGACACAATTGAGTTTGCATAAAATTGCTTCACAACATCCAAAGAAAACATCTTGTTGGGTGTTGTGAGTTTGTTCCATCCAAATTTGGCCACCAGGAGCATGAACCCATCAAATTCTTATTCTTCCAAGTTGAACAGCTTTTCTAGGACTGTTGTACTTTTGAGGGTGATCTCGTTGAACATATTTTGGCATCCTTAGAGAAATATTTGGTGCTTTTCCTTGCTTCTTTTTCAACTTCCTTGCCTTTCCTTAAGAAAAATCTTCCACTCCAACAAAATATTTTACAATGCAATTTTTTTCCCATTCCTAGGAGTTAGAAACAAAAATGCTAAGGCATGTTGTCAAGTAAGCATACAATTTTTCTAAGGCATACACTTTTTCTCATGCTTTTTGGCTCATTTTAATGTTCCAGTTGTGAATATGCTTTGCTAAGTTTATGATGTTTTTAACACTATCAAAATATCCCCAACATCAAACTTTTTCAATCAACCAAGCAAAAAATCACATAATCACAAAAAGTGTCCAAGTAAAAATTTTCAAAATCTTTGTTTTCATCATATTTTCCAAAAAAGCCCCAAAGTTTAATTAACACATCAAAACATATTTCTTCAATGTTTTAAGGCATTTGATTCATGAAAAAGTGAGGATACAACACAAAGTTCATACAACTTGCAAGAATTCAAAATTTTGTGCATGTATGGACTTTTTCTCCTTTACGAAACATTTAAGATGAGTCTTTAAGCCAAAGCAACAAAATTTTGAAACACGAAACAAATTGTAATGTGGTTAGAATTTGTAATTTTAGAACAAAATTTTGGCTCAAAAACTTATTCAATTTCCTAAACATTTTTAGCCCTTGGTTGAGTCATTTTTTCAAACACTTTGTGAGCAAACCAAGGTCTTAAAAATTTTGCTTTTCCATAATCATGAGTGAGTCATGTTTAGGGATGTTTCTTCACAAAGTTCTTGAATGAACCAAATTTATGTTGGAGAAAAAGTATAGAATTTTTTTCTACTTCAAAACATAGACTTTTTAACCTTAGATTTTTTTTCATATGCACAATATTTCAACCATATTCCGCACACATTCAACACCAATATTCATGAAAGATTAAAGAGATTCAAAAATCACATATGTGTCCGTCAAAATTACCAAGAATGGAAATTTTTGAAACTTTTTGATTTGAGTTTTTTTTTATAAACTTTTGTGAAAAGTTTGACTTGATGTTTCAAAATGTTACCAATCAAAAAGAATTCAAGAAAAACATAACATAAAGGATTAAAAATTTTTAAGAATGAAGGAGATGGGACTTACATGTTTGAAGCTTGAATTTTTGGAAGAAAAGAGAAAGCTTTTGAAGAGAGTTGTTGGAGAACAATTGTTTTGGTTTTACAAAATGAGGATGGGGCTGAATTTTTGGTCAAAGAGGGGTTTTAATGGGATGGGATTTAAAAAAGATAAGAGGATAAGGGAAATCCTCTTTTGGGAGATTTTCTCCCATGTGGCTTCTAGATGGAGTGTTGGGCGCCCTGTCAACCCCGCCAGGCGCACTAGTCAGCTTTGACTGGTTTTGGCTTGGCCCATGTTGGGCCGCGTTGGTTCATGATTTAGGCCCATTTTCACCCCAAAAAATGTTTTACTCATTTTCCTCTTTTATTTGATTTTCAACAATTGTTTTTGTGCATCAAAATAATTTTTCTCAATTTTCTCTTGTAAAAAATGAAATTTAAAGAATATGATAAAATAAATTTAATGAAGAAAAAACATATTTATATATATTTTAAAAATGTACTGGGTTGCCTCCCAGCAAGCGCTTCTTTACCGTCACTAGCTTGACGCATGTTATCAAAGGTTAAGCTTTGTCCAACAACCCCATCCTACTGCTCAACTAAGCTAGATTCACCCCACAAGATAGAATTGCAATGCTCCCTTAGATTGACTTCAGTATTGGCAGAAAATGTTGTTTTCTGATTTTCTACCAATTGTTTGACCAACTGCCCAAATTAAATCTCCATGTTCCTAAGGGAAGCATCTATGTTTTTCTAGTTGGACATTGTCATTTGCATGAATTGGTTTAGAGTGTCCTCTAGTTTCACATTATTGTCTTGGATAGGATGTTGATATTGATTGTGTGTGGGATAGAATGATGGTTTCTGAGGATTGTCCTGCCTCCATGGTTGGTTTCCTTGAAACTGATTTCCTCCCATTGGGTAATTGTTCTAGAAATTTTGCTTGGAGGATTGTTAACAAATTGCGCATGCTTAGTCTGAGTCTGACACTAGCCCCATGTCATGATCATCAATACATTGGTCACATCTAAAAACCTTCTTCTTTGAATACTCTCTGATCTGTCTAGGAAGATCATTAAGCTTCTGAGATACTTCATCTAACTGTTGCTGAAGCAGTTTGTGCTGAGCCAACACAACATTTGTTGGACTCAATTCAAGGATTCCACCTCTCCTTGGTGGGGGTCCTCTCTGATGTTGACTCTTATGATCATTCAGGGCCATAGGCTCAATGACATCAATGGCCTCTTGCGGTGGTTTTGTCAATAGTTGTCCACCCATAGTTGCATTTAGAATCCACTTGTGTTGTTGTTGTAACCCATTCAAGAGAGCAAAAATTTTCAAAATTTTTCTCAATTAAGCACTTCACGTTTTGCTTTCTTTCATAATTTCTTCCCCAACCTTTAAGATTTAGAACCTTGGCTCTTTTTTGCTTTTTCATTGTATTTTTCAATCTCTTTTTGTTTTTTCTATTTTTGACAACTTTTCTTCCCTAACCTTTAAGTTGGTTTTGCATGATTTTCATAGGATAAGTGCCATGAAAAGTGTATAAAAATTAGGTATTTATGGCACTTATTAGCTATATTATAAGTAGGTATTGAGTATCCGAAAGAGACGATTTAGAGGTCAAACCATCATGATGATAGTGCAAAGGGTCAAATATAGCACTATTTGATTGCCTATGTTTTGATGAAGACATAGATTTAGTGAAAGCTTGAAGATGACTCAACAAATCAACATGTCATGGACTCAAGGGTTTCATATCTAGACTAGGTTCCTTAATAGAGTTATTTTTAGAAGTCCTAGATGTATGCCTTAGATATTGAGTCTAGGTTAGGTAAACCTTGATGCAATTCTCATAAGCCTTAAAAATAATCACTTCATTTACATGAGACATGCCATCTAGATTATTATGTGTTCATGCATTAATAATACATGTTACTTATACATCTTAGGCATAATATATTGGTAAAACATGTATAGTTGATAAGTATAACATATAGGTTGTTTACCATTTAATCATTTAGCTGAAAAATGTGCAATTAATCGATTAAGAGAGGTGTTAATCAATTAACGTGATTCCGGTTTTAACATATAACTGAAAACCTGAAAACAATTATTCCCAACAACCCGTTAATCAATTAAAAGGGCACTTAACCAATTAACTAGGTCTCAAAAATGTTTTCTATATAAACTATGTTTTTAGATTATGTGATATACATCATATCATTCATTTTTAGAATTTCTAGTTGAATATTATTCATGCTTAATTGTGTCATATAGGCAGAGTGAAATGCATTGTGAGATAGTGAGAGATAGTACCATGCTTAGGCTTTAATTGTCATCTTATTGCTTGTGGTTTAATATGTTAAACATTCCTATCATTTCTTGAATTTCTTTAAGAGAATTTTAGGATAGAAATTCTGTGTTTCTGCATGTTAATAAACTCATACATATTCATGTTAACTTATTCGTTTTGTATAGGGTTTTTAGTTGAGTTTTAATTCTAATACTTTGAGCAACATTGTGCTTTATAATACTCTATTTTTGTACTCCTTTTGTAATAAGGGAATCTGTCTCTTGGTGTCTTACCACCTAAGAGATTCAGGGAATTAATAAGGTCTTGAGTTTAGAACGAGTTCTTGGTTGGGCCTAGATTGTAAGAAAGATTTTCTTAGGCGATTAGGATAGTCAAACCAAGAAAGTGGGTTCTTGGATTCAAGAATGGAGCATCTAAGTGTTTATATTGGAAGTTTGCATGTAGCTATATATTCTATTCATTATTAGTGAAACAAATTTCCCCATATCAAAAGGCGAGGCCTAGATGTAGTTTGCAAGTGGAGCCGCAAACGAACCAGGATAAAATTTCTTGTTGTAGTATAGTATAGGAACCACAAGGAATTGCCTAATATAATGAATCATATGAATATGTCAATGCACAAATAATGAGTAAACATATTTTGGTTTTGATTTGATTTTGATATAAACATAAACACTTAACAAATTCTTGAGAAGATAAGATCATTTTGAATGGTGAAAGTATTTCTCAATTTCTAATGTATTTGAGACAAGATCATTTTGAATGATGAAAATATTTCTCAACTTCTTATGTATTTGAACTACTTAGATAGGTTCTTATGTTTTACTTTGATTAACTCCAAACACCAAGGTTTGAAATCCTCCTTTTGTATGTCCTAAAATGGTATAATAATGATCACTTATATTCACTACTAAACAATACTACATCCACAAAGGGACTAGGTTGTCACACCCTAATCTTGGCTACTCTAATATTCATTAACAAATTCTTGAGGAGACAAGATCATTTGTTAAGTGTTTGAGACAAGTAATTTTTCATGACTTGAAATCAGTTTTTAGGTGATCAATCTAAAAAGAGCATTCAGAACTTCTCAAAAATAAAATAAAATTAACCAAAACACCAACTTGAATGATTAAAATTCAAATTTAAAATAAAAGAAGAAATAGAAATACATAACCAACATTCAAAGGAAATTGTTAGGAGCATGAGCCATCCATCCAAGGATTGGATGCTTTAAGTTCCAAATGAGATTACAAAATTGATTTTTGCATCTCATTTGCCTTCTCCTTTCTCCTCTTGAATTATAAACTAAAAACTATAAAACTTACTTAAAAAGAACTTCTATGAAATAAGAACAAGAAGAGAGAATTGTGTTACCAGGGAAGAAGATTTTCAAGGCAAGATGATGATATGAAGTCCCTTGTGTTTGAATGAAATGCCTCCTATCTATAGAATTTTCCTGGAACCGCTGAGCTGCTTGTTTGCACCGCTCAACAACTGACCAAACCCTTTAGCATGGGTTTGATCACTTGGTCAAGTAGCTTTGTCACCTTCTTAAGCTTGACACACCAAAGCTAGTTGTGAGCTTTGGGACCAGCTATGGTGAGCTACTCCTGAACAGCCTATGGTGGGCTACTTGAAGTGATGTCATGCATGACTTAATGGTTGCTTGATGGCTAAGTCAAGTCTGGGTGCACATTGCTGAGCACACATGTGGCACCGCTAAGCTGCTTGTTGAGCAGCTTTGACCGTGCTGACTGAGACGTGTCTTGGTGCTTGCTGACCTGGTCAAGTGTCTGGTTCACCGCTGAGCACACATGTGTCACCGCTGACCTGCTGCTTGAGCAGCTTGGGCGTGTGCCAGGCTTGTGTCTGACTGTGCCAAGCTTGAGTTATGACCTTGTCAGGTTTTTTCTGGTGCTAGGCTGAGCGGTCAAGCAGGTCCACTCAACTGTTTGCTTGAGGAACTTGGTCTGTGCCAGGTTGGTGTCCAGGTCAGCTCATCGTGGCTTGGTCCACGCTCAGCTGCCTACTTGAGCACCTTGAGTTTGACTTCTTTATCTTCTTGGACCATGAGTCTTTATTCTCTTTTCTTTTTCTTTCTAAATCCTACAAAACACATAAAAAAGAAATACAAACACAAATATTCAAGATTGTGATATTTTATCCAAAAAGTATTATTTTAAGTTGGTTTTTCTCAATTATGCTTAAGATAAGTGCCATAAAAGTGTATGAAATTTAGGTATGTTTGGCACTTATAACCACACTCAACCCACCATCAACGATCTTAAGTTGATGTTCGCCATTAAAGAAGGAATAATAGTTAATTGGCCTACTGAAGTCCTCAAAGTCATGTTTGGGATTGTATCTTCTTCATCGAGACTATTGACATATGGGATTTTTATTTCCCGAATTATTGATCATCTTGGTATTGATACATCTAATGAGGAGATTATGAGTGTGAATTTCCGAAAGAACTTGGTAAGTGACAATCTGATTCACAATATGTGAATTTACAAATATGGTGTAGATTTGAAACTACAAGATGGTCATACTACTGTGGATCTTGAGATGACTAATGATGAAGAAGTTGGAAATCCTGATGAGCAGTACCCTCATTAACCTCAAGCTGAGGCTTCAAATTTGCTTCACGAACCACCATTTGGGTTAGCTCATCTAGACGTTTTGGAACAACATCTCAATGCATGCATTGACGCTTGCTTTCAATCCTTAATGGATGCTATGAAGGCGGAGTTCCAAAGGCAGGAGGAAAGAATGGTTCAGGAAATGGAACGCATTAACTTCATTGGGAGAACCATGGGCGACTACCCACCACAACCACCACCTGAAAACTTGTCTAGCTTAGGATTATCTAGTTTTTCCTAGTTAGGTGTCAGTCTAAGTGTGTGTGTGGGTGTACTTTGAGCTTGTTGTTTCTGAACTAATATTTTGCTATATTTTGTTTGTACAGCTTAACTCTATGGTTGCAATACTACTTCAACATCTTATTTTCTCATATTATAGTTTTTATGTGTAATTTGTTGGATGTCTACCATTTTGTTTCATAAATGCATGGTATATGTTTCTCTTAATCATATTTTATCTACCTAGTAATTCTGTGTGATTTAATATGCAAAATGGATAGTATTATGATTTCAATTGTTATGAAAGTTGCATTCCTTTAAACCATAAATTTTTCTGATTATTGATCACAATAATCAATTACTATCTATATATAATCGATTATTTGTGGTCAACCTATGTATTTTTTCAAATTTTTAACTGCTTTATCAATCATACATCTTCTCATTAAGTTAAGTCAGTATACAAATAAAGAAAATATTTCCTTACTTTTTGCTAAATTATTCATAATAATTCATTGATTTTTTATCATGCCAAAAGGGGGAGAAAATGTTGTTTTTGATATTTTGCAGGTTGTATTTTCAATGCTTCCATAAACCTAGATATAGGGGGAGAATGATCTATGCTACACACACTACCTCTTGCTTAGATTTAGGGGGGG
>NC_032023.1:9239813-9266768 GCF_001865875.1 Lupinus angustifolius | reverse complement strand
GGGGGGAGAATAAAGTGAAGGGGAGTAGTGCTTTCATCCTTACAAACTTAGCAAATCATCAAAGTTAATCATCGTTAAGCTTATCCAATGAGTGAAACTGTTCAAAGTTTGTCATCATCAAGAAGGGGGAGATTGACATTGCAATAGGAGTTATAGATTACAAGTGTAATTGATATACTTAGTTTTGATGAAGACATGAACTTGAAGAAGACAAAGTCTATATGAAATTCAGACATTTCATTCACCCATACATGATTCGATAAAGTTCATGTATTAAACATACATGATTTTATTGCATAAAGTTGTACATATTTTGAAATCATGCATTGTATAATCATTCATCATGTAGGAGGTTCATTTCACTGTCAATGAAACTACTATTTGGCTCTATTAATCGATTAACATAAAGTGATAATCAATTATCCAGTCATGGAATCTGATAATCGATTAGGCAATATAATAATTGATTATTCAGATTTCCAGTAGCTTAAGGTTTTTGTCTTATAGCATCAATAATTTATTATCAAGAGTAATAATCGATTATTTCCATTAGAGATCATGTTTTTAGATTATCAATAATCGATTACTAGCTTAGATAATCATTTAGATCAAATAAAAAATTGTTTTGTGTCAAAACCATTTTTATTCTCATCAGTTCATGATGCGAGTTTTCAAATTTTCATATTTTCCAATAACTCTCTAAGTGAAATCTTCTGTTAATTTGAGTTAGTGTTTCTTTGAGATTCTAAGAGAGAAAAGATATCAAATATTCATATTTCAATAGAGTGCTTATTGAAAAAAAAAACTTGTATAAATCATCATTAGAATCTAGGGGTTCTTGTGATATTTTTGTTATTAGGTTTCAGTCATAGTTCATTTTTGTATTAGCATATTCAAGGTGAAAAGTTACTTAGATTTAGTTTTTCATAAGCCAAGTGAAGTAAGATTCTTAAGGGTCTTGAGAATTAGTGGTAGAATCTAGCTGCAGTTCGGTTTGTATCTTCACACTTTACAAAGGTCTTGGTTGAGAGTGATCAATAGTTGGGGATATACCATAAGTTAGTGTTGAGTATCCGAAAGAGACGGGTTAGAGGTCAAACCATCGTTAGAGACTCTAGGACCAATAATGGAGCAATTGTAAAGGTTTAATTTGAAGTGTGTTTTGTAAAAATACATTGGTTCCCATCAGGAATGAAAATCTCCTGAGATCAGAAGGGGAGGCCTGGATGTAGTTTGTAAGTGGACCCGAGATTAGTGTACTTTTGTTAAGTAATTTGGATCAACAATACTTGTTTTGGTAAAACTTGTTTAGCAAGAAACCTAGTCTTTCAAGATTTCAAGAATCATAATAATTGATTACTTTCTGTCAATAATCGTTTACTGAGTGAATAATCAATTACTCTGAGTGATAATTGATTATCCTGGTATGTGTTTGTGATATTCGCAATTAACTGGAAAAGCTGTTTTAGTAAACCGCTACACCTATTCACCCATCTAGGTATATTTTACTCTGATTTTACCCAACAGGTAGTAGATGGTGGCTTTCTAACTCCACCAACTCCAAGTGCTCTACCTTTATTACTATCTCCATAAGTGCGAAACCTTTGTTCGTTGGAGTGAGGAATGAAAATTAGTTTTTGTCACCCGTGATATGCTTAGACCAGTCCCTGTCCAGATATGATATTTCATTTGCGGCTTGCAAGCACTCCTACAAAACAATTAAACATTTTTATTAGGTACCCAATATGATTTCAGTCGTATGGGGTTAGCACCTTTCTCAGCCTACTTATATCTGCCAGTTGGAACACCAACTTTCTTAATATAACATGAATTAGATGTATGACCTATATATTTACAGTAAAAACAAGTAGGTTGATGTTGATGTATCCTACATATTGGTTTAAACAATGGATTTAGATAAATACTTTCCTTTTTAAAATTTTGCATGCTCTCCTTGCTAGTTTCCACATAGACATTTTTCACTTTACTTTTTGAATGTTGACTATTAGAATAGTCTACACCTCTTTGGTCATCAATATGCCTTTGATTTTTCAAAATGTTATCTATATTGTAACTACTATTTATGAGTCCATGAAGTTATTGACTTAATGATGCAACCTTTGTTTATAGAGTATTACAATTAGGACATTTAGAAGGCTTGACCTTTAAAAGGTCCATATCCTTTCTTAAAATATTGTTATGATTTTCCAAAACTATAACATCATTTTTCTGTTTTAGAAATAATTATTACCTCATCATCATCTTATTGCTGAGATTCCATCAAGGATAGATGCACATGTTCCTCATTCTCCTATTCTGTGTTGGAACTTGTGTCAATATCTTCCCATGTTATGTATGCTTGCATTTTGCCTTCTTTTCTGCTTTTCCCTTGAAGAGATTCTTCCCTAAAGTCGAACAGTCAATCTTAAAATGACCACGCTTTCCACACTAAAAATATATGAGATTCTTCTCAGATGTTGAGAATTCGTTGCTTCTTATAAACATCTTGTTTGGCCTAGTTTAGGCTTTTTTCTTTCTTTTCACATATTTGTATAACTTCTTGAGCATGAGGCTCATGTATTTCATTCCACCATCATATGTCTCATTCAGGATGTTTCACATGAATCTGCCTTTGCCTTTAAGGATATATTCTTGTGATTCTTTCCTTGTTCTTCCTATTCTTCAAGTTGGCTCAATTTCAACTCGTGTTCCTACAATACACCGAATAAAGTAGTCAACTCTAGTGTTCTTCATGTTGTTCTTTATGTTTTTGTGCTTCTTCTCTTTCTAGATATGGCTGTTACATTTGGTTTCCAAGTTCTAGTTTAAGACATATGGACTTTAAGATTAAGATCACTATTGGATAGGACTTTTCCTATATCGATATGGTGATTAGTATTGAGTAAACCTTCTTTGAAGATCAAATATTTTCCCTCTAGGTTTCATCCGAAACATTTCATACTCTTGTGAAAGAGTATTAAGTCTTGATCTCTTGACTTCTTCAGTCCCTTCATGAGTTCCCTCAAGAGTATCCCACATTTTCTTAGCGGATTTTTAGTTAGACATTCTGAAGAACTCATTTATACCTAAAGCAGAGGTAATAACATTTTTGGCTTATAGATTATATTGAACTTTCTTTTTGTCCTCATCATTCCAGACACTTTTAGGTTTGGGTTCCTTAACAACATTAATGATAACACTCAGAGTGTATGGACCCTCTTCTATATAATTCCAAATATCGAAATCCTGAGATTCAATGCATATTCTCATGTGGATTTTCCAGAAATCATAATATTCTCCAACAAAGTTTGGAGGATGATTTACATTGGAACATTCTCTTAGAAAATATTCTCTCAGATTACACTCACCAAAAATTACTAATTTAGAAGCACACCACTTTTAAATTATATATTTTTCCCTTTGCCGCACTCTATGGTGAATTTAGAGAAAAATGGTAAAGAAGAACTTATGTCTAGGGTTAAGTACTAATCCAATTTTGTAATTCTAAATCTATAACACTTGTATATTAGTCACACTAAGTAATACACAACTTCTCAAGTGTGTTCTTTGATAAAATTCAAGTTAAGAAAAACACTTTAACAACTTCTTCGAAATCAGAAAATTGTTAAGTTGTTGCACAAAGTGTATATATGGTTTTAGAAATTTTTTTGTGATTGAATGTGTTTGAATATGAATGCCTTGTGCCCTTAAATAGGTTTCCAATTCCATCATACCAATACAATGAGGTACGAGTCGATTGGAGTTGCATTCATTCATTTTGAGAGAACTTGTTTTAGTTTGAATATGAAAAACTGTTGTAGCAACGATGAGTAACCAATTACTCTAGAGGTGTAACTGATTACCAATAGTTTATGTCCCATCTAGTAATCGGTTACTTAATTGAGTAATCAATTACTCCAAGTTACTTTTGCTTGGTAACACTCTGTTTGGAAAACCAGTTACTCTATCACTTTAACTGATTACTCAGTTCGAGTAACTCATTGCTCATGTTTATGAAAGTTTAAGTTTATCTTTTAAACCAAGTTTGATATTTTAAAAATATTTTCTTGAGAGAATTTGATAATTACTTGGAACAAAACAAAATTTTAGGATATAAGTACCAATCTTAGAAAACTAAAATTCTTGATCACTTTGTTGAGCATGCTTCTACGTCTTCAAGGTCTTCAACAATTTTTCTTCTTTTATAATATTGGTGTCTTCATCAAAACCTAGTCAAGGTTGTGAATGCAAGCATGCAAAATCATTATTTTGATGAAGACTAAAGCTTGAAGATCATTATTTTAATGGAAACATGAACAACAACATCACAAGACTCCTATTCAAGCATGGATCATGAAGATTAAGAGAAATTATTTTCTTTTTAGGTCCTATAAGATGCTTTGAATGAATATAGTCTAGGATGAGTGAACCCTTGATAAATCTTACATAATATGAGCATATTGCATAAAATAGATTTTTCATACTTAACATTATTAAAACATATTTTAGTATGCATACATGATTTTGGGCACTTATAATCATATTCTTTTCAAAGTCATGCATCACAAATACATGATTTTGGGTACTTATAATCATTTTTTTTTAAAAGTCATGCATCATGCATACATGATTTTGGGCACTTATAATCGTATTTTTTTTAAAAGTCATGCATCGTGCATACATCATTCATGTTAGAGGTTCATGCATAATCAACCAAGTCTTTTTAAAAACCATTAATCGACTAAGACTTTGTCTAATTGATTAAGTCTTTGTAAATGAGAAACCCATTAATCGATTAAGGACATGGTTAATCGATTAATTTAGTTTTTTTTGGAATCTTGGAGTTTTTAAGAAACGTAAATTGATTAAGTGGAGATTTAATCGATTATCCCCAATAGAACAGTTTCAAAATAGAATAGAATTTTACCATCTTTCCCATATGCAAAGGTATTATCAATATACATTAATTTTTTAGAATTTAGAAAAGTAAGAATTTTCATACTTGATTCAAGAGAGATTGATTGAGAAAAGAGAAATACTTTTCATGTGAAAAAGAGAAGATATTTACTATCTTTGAAAAGGAGAGCATTTTCATATCTTGAGAGTTTCAAAGATTTTGCTTTTGTGAATCTTATACATTCATTTACATCTCTGTATGTGAGATTCGTGAAATGGGTTGTGTGCAAAATTGTTAGTATATTTTTTAGCACATTCAAGGTGTATTGGAAGTTGTACACATACTTTACGGTCATTATTTGCAGATTTATCTCTTTGTGGGTGTGAGGTATCACCTAGGAGAAAAGAGAGAAATTGGAGAAATCCTCGGTCGTGGTCTAGGTCTAAGAGAGGTCTCGTTGGGATACTTAGTTATAAGAGACATGGTGTCATTAGAAGCTAGGTCCAAGAGAAATCTTGGTGAAGAAGTGTTTGTATCAAACAATCGATTTATCCTAGTGAAGAAAACTTCTCAAGATTAGATGGGGAGGCCTAGATGTAGTTTGCACGTGGACAAGCAAATGAACCATGATAGAATCGACTCTGTTTTCTTCTATTTACCCTACTCTTTACTTACTCGCAATTATCGCTTTCTTGCATAGTTTGATATATTTCTTTAAGTGGTCTATGCATAAGTATTCTTGCTATATTAATTGCACTCAATATTCATCTTATAGAGCATATTAGGTTTAGTATAATCTCTGTTATCTTAATTTATCGAAAGAATCAAGAACCAAAAGATTTTTTAGAAAACAACTTGATTAATCGATTAAGTCTGCATATAAATGATTAAGTTTAGTGTGTTAATTGATTAAATTTTCCTTTAATCGATTAAAATCAATTATGTTTGAAAATATCTTTTGCATTCGAATCGAGTTCATTTGTAATTTGTCCCACCTATTCACACCTTCTCGGTGAAGATAGAACCCTTGCTAACCAACAAGTGGTATCAGAGCTAGTTCGAACATACTAGCTTATTCACTAATTCGTGTGATCCTAGCGATATACACAATGTGCTCTAAAATCCTTTTCGTGGTCAAGAATCCTCTATCAACCCCCCTTGTCGTTAGTTGAGAGAGCTATTCATGTTGGAAAGTCAGAATGAGGATCTTTATTAAGGGCATTGATATGAACATTTGGGAAGCCATACAAAATGGACCTCTCATTCCACTACAGTTGGTGGAAGGTGAAACCAAGAAAAGTCAAAGAGTCTTTGGACCGTTGATGAAAAGAGAAAAGTGCATCATAATTTGAAGGCTAAGAATACTATCACTTCTACACTTTCATATGATGAGTTCTTCAGGGTTTCATAATGCAAAATAACTATAAAAATGTGGGATACTTTACAAGTAACCCATGAAGGTACTAGTGAAGTCAAACGTGCTAGATTGAATGCTTTAACTCATGAATATATTTTGTTTCGCATGTTTCCTAATGAATCAATAAATGACATTCAAAACAATGTTTATGCATATAGTTAATCATCTTGTTGCATTAGATAAAGTGTTTGCTAATGGTGAATTGACTAACAAAGTTTTAAGATGTCTTGATAGGGCATGGCAACCTAAGGTGATGGAACTGGTCTGTTTGACACAACATTAAGAATTAGACCAAAGGAAGAAAGGCATATTTTTCAAAGCTACTATATCGCATGCAAAAACTCAAGAGGAGACTCCTTGTGATGAACATTTCAATTCCGCTAATAATGATGATGAAACCATGGATTTCCTTGTGAATAAGTTTAGAAAATTCTTGAAGAATAAAGGAGGATTCAGAAGGTTTCAATAGAAATAACCAAGAGACTTAACCAAGAACGGCAAGAACATAAAAGAGAAAATTACTTGCATTGAGTGAGGGAATGTAGGACACATGAAGTTCTCATGTCCTACCTATCTCAAAAGAGCTGAGAATGAGAAGAAAGTATCACATGACATGAAGGCTAAGAAGGCTTATATCGTGTGGAATATGCCCGATGAAGAAGCCTCATCAACCACCTCAAATGATGAAGAATCAACCAAACTGTGCCTCAAGACTCAAAATCATGGTACTTGCGAAACAAGCAAGCAAGGCAACTCGAGTGAGGTTAGTATTTCCAATTCAGATTATGATTCTTATGATTCCCTCACGTATGCTGTTTTGTATGGTGCTTATGTTGAATTACATGAAGAGCTTAAAAAGTTGGCTAAAATAAATGTCGATCGAAAAAGAGTAATTTGGGTGCATGAAAAGAAAATTTTAGAAATGTGGAAATTTATTGATGAACTTCAGCTCCAAAATGAAACTTCAGATCTCATTTATTCTAAATCTACATGTGATTGTGCTTCTAAATTGACTATGACACCCTCTTGTGAAAAATGTCCATTTTTAGAAAAAGAGAATGTGTGTTTGAAAGGAAAAGTTGCTAATTTATCTAAGGGTAGTGATTCTTGGATAACATGCTTGCACAACAAATAAATATTGGCAATAGATATGGTTAGGGATTTACATATGCTAAAAAGCAATTATCCAAGAAGTTTGGTGATTTATCGAAAATTTCGTATCATAAGTCTCCTACATGTTTCTATTGTGGTGTGTATTGTCATACTTCTAATTCTTGCCATATTAGATTGCGTGGTGTACCCAAAGGTGAATATATTTGGATAGAAAAGGGACAAGATCCCAAGGAAACTAACATTATGGGACCCAAGACTATTTGGAAACCTAAAACAAGCAAGTGAACATTATTTTGTAGGTGTGCCTAAGGACATTTGGACATCAATGGTATCTAGACAGTGGGTGTTCTAGACACATGATGAGTGATAAGTCCAAGTTTATTGAGCTTTCACCAAAGGAAAAATGGTCATGTCACATATGGTGATAACAATCATGTCAAGATACTTGGAGTTGGTAAGATTGGTAATGCTTCACAAACTATCATTAAGAATGTGCTCTACATGGAAGGCTTGGAGCATAATCTTCTAAGAATTAAACAACTGTGTGACAAAGGTAATAAGGTAACCTTTAACTCCAAGTGTTGCATTATTAAGAGTGACAATGACGATAGATTTAAATTTATTGGTCATAGAACTAATAACATATACATGGTTGATTTGGATGATATCTCCTCACTATTTTCAAAATGTCTTATTTCAAAATAGGATGGTATTTGGATTTGGCATAGGCAACCTGCTCATATCCATTTGAATCATTTGAACATGTTGTCTACTAATGAATTATTAATTGGACTACCTAATTTCAAATTTAAAACAAAAGAAACTTGTGATTCTTGCCAAAAATGAAAACAAATCAAAAGTTCAATTTCTTCTAAAAACATGGTATCCACAACAAGTTCAATACAATTACTTCATATGGGCTTGTTTGGAACATCTCAAATTATGAGTTTTGGTGGAAGTTATTATGCATTTGTTATTGTGGATAACTATTCAAGATTCACATTGACTCTATTTCTTGAACTAAAAAGTGACAAAATCAAAATGAATCATAAAATTGTGACCAAAAGAAGTGATCATGGTGGTGTATTTGAAAAACAAAAGTTCGACAAGTTTTGCTCGAAATATGGTATTGAACACTAATACTCTGCTCCTAGAACTCCTAAACAAAAATGGAGTTGTTGAAAGGAGAAAACGAGTTATTAAGGAGTTTGCTAGAACCATGTTGAATGAGAGCAAAGTTCCCAAGTACTTTTGGGCGGATGCGGTTCATAATGCTTGTTACATTATGAATAAAATAGTCTTGAGGACTATTCTTAAGACAAAGGTAAGATTACACCTATAGGGGGTGAATAGGTGTAGCAGATCAATAATCTTGCTTTTCTGATATTTGCACATAATACAAAGTTGTTGTAGTTAATCGATTATCAGAAGAGTTAATTGATCCAGGACAGTTATGTTAATCGATTATAACCAGTACGTTAATCAATTATATTGGTGGTTACTCTTTGAAAAACAATTTTCTTGCTTTGCAAAACAGTGATGAATCTAGATCTTTACTAACTTAATATTGATTCGTGATTATCAGCAGATTAACAACAATTAACAATTAATCACAAAATGAAATTTCACAACATAAAGCAATAAAGACAGAATCTGAAAGAGATAGGGAAAGAGAAAATTGTTCTCGAGAATTTTATCTTGATTCGTTTGTGGGTCCACGTGAAAACTACATCTAGTTCTCCCGATTGATCTGAGAGATATTTCTTCACTACTAGAAATGTAATTCAGTTACAAACACACTTCCAATATTCCTAGACAGAAACTTCCTTCCTGAAACCGTTGAGCCACCAAGCTCAGTTTGACCTATATCTATGCCTACTTGGATACTATACCGTTCGCACAATTTGGCCCCAACCGACACTCTTTGCTCGAATCAAGACTCCCTGTCCTATGAAGATCCCTAATTCGCAACTTGTGATGATACCATACACCACGATAATTATCCTCAACTTTACTGAATTTTGCCGAGTTACTTTGCGCACAAGATTGTGCGGATAACAACAATTAAATCGGCTCTACTATAACCCTTTACAGAATGATCTCACAAACATCCCTAATAACTTAGTGTAGAAATCATGCAAGGTATTTCAATTGAATGAAAAATGTTGGCACATTGGAAATACTCTCTTCATTTTCTCTCTTTTCACTCATGAAAAAGTTTGCAAGAAAAAATTCAAAGAATCAACACACTAGCTTTGAAAACTTTAGCACCATGAATCTTTGTTTTTGTTTTCTCTTAGTAATTTTCGATACTCAATGAAAGTGTGAAAAACATTGCTTTAAAACTAATTTAATTATGTTGCAAAATAACAGAATCAGTTCATGATTGACACAACTGATATTAATCGATTAACGAGTTTCTTGAAAACAAATTTTTAGTTAGGGCTTAATCGATTAAAAGCTTACTTAATCGATTAATAAGCATAGATCTTGGGAGGTTAGCTTCTGTAACTCCATTTAATCGATTATGACTTTCCTTAATCGATTAAAGATTTCACCATTACTTAATCGATTACAGACTGGGTTAATCGATTAAATTCGTTAAAAATGGTTTTCTAATTTAAATTGTAAACACTCTATATGATGAATGATCATGCAATCATGATTAAACCTTTATACATAAAATCATGTATATATATATATATATATATATATATATATATATGTAGGTGTTATGCTTCATTTTATGTGATTTTTATTTTAGACTCCTTGTCAGACATTTCCATCTTGGGTTTACCTACCCGAAGAATCAATACTAGGCAATCATTTTAAAACTCTAGAATGTAAAAAGCAATCCTAGATTCTATGACGATGACCTTGAGTTCTTGGTATGTTGTTTGTTGAGATGTCCAAGTCTTCAAGCTTCCATGTAAGACCTTGTCTTCATCAAAACTTTGCAGGTCGGTTATAATGGCATCCTTTGACTATTTTCCATTTCACTATAAACTGTTTAAAGGCCGAAAACCGGATATTTCTCATTTTTATGCTTTTGGATGTAAATGCTTCATTTTGAACAATGGAAAAGAACTTTTAAGAAAATTTTATTCAAAGGATGATTTAGGAATATTTCTTGGGTATTCTATTCATAGTAAAGCATATAGAGTCTTTAACAAAAGAACATTGACGTAGAAGAGTCTATTCTTATTGTATTTGATGAATCTTCTATAAAAGAGGAGAAATGTGTAGTTGATGATGTAGGTACTCTTGAGGACACATACTTGAAAGATCAAGAATCTGAAAAAGTAATCCAAGAATATCAAGATTCAAGTCAAGAACATGCAAGGATGCCACAAGCATGGAAGACAAAGAAATGTCATCCTAATCCTATTGACAACGTTATACGTGACATTTCTAAGGGATGGTAACCAAAAATTCTTGGCACAATTTTTTTAATTTTTTTGCATTAGTTTCTCAAATTGAGCCTAAGACCATCGATGAGGCCATTGAGGATGAACATTGGTCACTAGCTATGCACGAAGAGCTAAACCAATTTGAAAGAAATAATGTGTGGGATTTTGTCCCTAGACCGAGTGACCATCCTATAATTGACAGAAAATGGATTTTTAGAAATAAACTTGATGAATCCGGGTTAATTATTAGAAACGAAGCTAGATTGGTAGCTAAAGGTTACAATCAAGAAGAATGTATTGATTATGATGAGCCTTATAATCCCGCAGGAATATTAGATTCTATTAGGATGCTTTTAGCCTTTGCATCTAATATGCACTTCAAACGTTTTCAAATGGATGTAAAAAGTGCCTTCTTGAATGGCTTTATTCAAGAAGAGGTATATATGGAACAACCTCCTGGTTTTGTAAACTATCAATTTCCTAACCATGTTTTCAAGTTGAAAAATGCCTTATATGGTTTGAAGTAATCTCCTAGAGCTTGGTATGATAGGCTTAGCTCATTCCTTTTAGAGAAGCGATTTGCAAAGGGTAAGGTTGATACCACTCTTTTTTTTACAAAAATCTGGAAAAAAAAAGATCTTGTTAGTTCAGTTATATGTTGATGATATTATATTTGGTGCTATTAATGATGTTAGTGTAAGAATTTATCAAATTTGATGAAAGGAGAGTTTGAAATGTCTACGATGGGAGAGCTCA
Organism: Lupinus angustifolius; assembly: GCF_001865875.1. NCBI lineage: Eukaryota > Viridiplantae > Streptophyta > Magnoliopsida > Fabales > Fabaceae > Lupinus > Lupinus angustifolius. The sequence continues at coordinate 9,255,175 of NC_032023.1, read as the reverse complement.
CTTTCTTTGTTGAGCTACAAATCAAGCAGATGGTTAATAGTATATTTGTCCATCAAACAAAGTATTGAAAGGAGCGTTTGAAGAGGTTTGACATGGAAAAAGCAAAGGATATTTCCATATCTATGGCTACTTCATGCTATCTTGATAAGGAAGAGAAAGGCAAGTCTGTCGAGGTAACAAAATATTGTGGTATAATGGGTTTTTTTATTTATCTAACTTCAAGTAGACCCGATATTATGTTTAGTGTATGCATGTGTGCTATATATCAAGCTAATCCTGAAGAATCACATCTCACGACTACTAAAAGAATTATAAAATACATGAAATGAACCTTATGCACGGTGTTATGGTATCCCAATGATGCATCTTTGATATTAATAGGTTATTCCAATTCTGTTTTTATTGGATGTAACATGGATAGGAAAAGTACTAGTAGTACTTGCCACCTATTTGGAAGCTCTCTAGTTTCTTGGAATAGTAAGAAGTAAGCATGTATTGCTCTTTCAACTAATAAAGTGGAATACATTAACACCAGTGTGTGTTGTGCTTAAATCTTATGGATGAAGCAACAAGTTTTAGACTTTGGTCTTGTGCTTAAAAAAATTCCTATCAAATGTGATAACACTAGTGCTATAAATCTGTCCAAAAATCCTAGTTTGCATTCTCACACCAAGCATATACAAATAATGCATCATTTCCTACAAGATCATGTTCAAAAAGGTGATTCTGTGATTGAATTTGTTGGAACTTCAAAACAACTAGTTGATATTTTCACCAAACCTCTTCCTAGAGACACTTTCTTTGTGTTAAGAAGAGAGCTAGGAATTCTTGATGAATCACATATTTGTTAGTTGTATCTAACTTGTTTTAAAATTCATGAACCTTTTATCTTTATGCATGCCTATCTTGTTTGCTTGAATGCATGCCATAATTATTCATATGTGTTCTTATTAGATTAAGTACCCTTGTTTGTGGTTGATCATCATTTTGGATAAGTTATGTCTAGTTAGATCTTAGCATTCCCTATGAAAACGTTGATATGTCTTGATTGATGTGAAAGAAGTGTCAATAATCGATTATTTCCGTAGTTAATTGATTACCTGTGCTTATTGTCAAGTGTTTTAATAAATTAAACAACCCTTATTCTATTATCAGGAAACAATTTTTAATTATGTTAATCGATTAAACTAGCCATTAATTGTTTGTCTGAGGAAAAATTTTCATTTTGTTAATCAATTAACACTACTTAATTGATTAAGTATAGTTCTAGTGACAATGATTAAATACAAATTTCAAAACCCTAGAACTTCATATTTCTCTAGAAATATTCCCTAAACCTCAAATCTTATGTAATGTGTGTCAAATTAGGAACCCTTCTATCGATTTTCATCCACTCTATACCTATTATCCTCATGTTCCATCAATTATCCCTCAAAATCACATAACCTAGAATTTCCCCTCTTTACAAACCCTAACCCTAATCTACGAAATTGATTAAGGTAATCGATTATCTATCAATTAAGTTTCAATTATGAGTGAAGGAAGGCATAAGAGAGTGAAAACTACTACTACAATTCATCGTTCTCTTCACCATCCATGGCATATGAGAAACATGGACGTTGGTAGTTCACCCTCTACACAATGTGGCAAAAATTTCATTGGTACTGATCCCTATTACTCTGTAGCTCTCTGAGCAGCAAGTTTAGCAAAGTTTGTTGGCCAAAAATAGACTACATTCGGTATACAAACATCACTTGGATGGGGAAACAAGGCTTCCAATTCCCTCATGAATTAGAGGCACAAGGGGCTAACACTTTTATGGAATTTCATGGTAATATCTACCCCTCTTTAGTTCGGGAATTCCATAGAAAGTTTCAATTTAAGGATGGAAAATATGTTAGTGTTGTGAAAGGAAAATTGTGTTGAGTAAAATCAGAGTAAAACGCACATTGAGGAGGGTAAATAGGTATAGCTGCTCACTAAAGCCGCTTTTCAGATTGATAGCAAATATCACAAACACAGACCAGGATAATCGATTGTCACTCAGAGTAATCGATTATTCACCCAATAATCGATTATTAACAAAAAGTAATCAATTATTCTAATTCTTGAAATCTTGAAAGATTAGGTTTCTTGCTAAACAAGTTTTACCAAAACAGTTGTTCCTGATTCAAATTACTTAAGAACAGTATACTAAAGTGATAAGTCGACAATATGCTGATTAAGAGTCAATTAAGCAATTGAATGAATCAATACCAAAATACATAAAAACTGAATAGTAAAGATATTAAGGATAGAGAAAAGTGTGTCAAGAGATTTTATCCTAGTTCGTTTGCGGGTCCACTTGCAAACTACATCCAGGTGTCCTCTTCTGATCTCTAGAGATTTTTCTTCACTATGGAAACGAATGTACTTTTACAAAATACGCTTCCAATTAAACCTTTACAAATGCTCCATGCTCCCTTCTTGGCCATAGAGTCTCTCACGATGGTTTGACCTCTAACCCATCTCTTTCGGATACTCAACACCTACTTACGATATAGCCCCAACCATTGATCATTCTCAACCAAGACCTTTGTAAAGTGTGAAGATACCAAACCTAACCGCAACTAGATTCTACCACTAATTCTCAAGACCCTACCGAATCTTACTTCACTCAGTTAATGAAAAACTAAATCTGAGTAACTTTGCACCTTAAATGCGCTAATACAAAAATGAACTCGGGCCTAAAACCTAATAACATAAATTTCACAAGAACCCCTAGATTCTAATGATGATTAATGCAAGGGTTTTTTTTTCAGTATGCACTCTATTGAAATATGAAAATTTGATATATTTTCTCTCTTGAATCTCAAAGAAACACTAACTCAAATCAACAGAAGATTTTGCTTAGAGAGTTCTTGGAAAACATGAAAATTTGAAAACTCCCAATTAACCGGAAAAGCGGCTTTAGTGAATCGCAACACCTATTCACCCCCTCTTGGTGTATTTTACTCTAATTTTACCCAAACCAATTAGAAGAAAAAATGTTTTTATACTAAATAGTTTTATGTTTGTTCTAATCGATTATATAAGTTGGTAGTCGATTATCGATAAGCTAAAAACAAGATAACTGATGGAAATAATTGATTATTACTGTTGATAATCGATTATTGATGCCATAAGACAAAAACCTTTAGCTACTAGAACTCTGAATAATCGATTATTATATTGCCTAATCGATTATCAAATTCCATGACTGGATAATTGATTATCACTTCATGTTAATCGATTAATAGAGCTGAAGAGTAGTTTCTTTGATAGCAAAATGAACCTCTCCTACATGATGCAATGCATGATTTCAAAGTATGTACAATTTTACGTAATAAAGTCATGTATGGTTATTACATGAACATTATCTAATCATGTATGAATGAATGAAATGTCTCAATTTTAAGTAAGTCAATTTTAGGTCTTGTGAGACTTCCATCATAGGTTCACCTAACCTAGACTCAATCTAACCAATCATCTTAGGACTTCTATAAAACATAATAGTTTTCCTAAATCTATGGTAACCTTGAGTATTGGCATGTTGCTTTGTAATGTTGTTTAAGTATTCAAGCTTTCATATGGACTTTGTCTTCTTGAAGTTCATCATCAAAACTAAGTACGTCAATCACACTTGCAATATTTGACTCCTATTGCAATGTCAATCTCTTCCTTTTTGATGATGACAAACTTTGAAAATTTTCACTATCTTGATAAGCTTAACGATGATTAACTTTGATAATTTGCTAAGGTTCAGAAGATGAAAGCACTAATCCCTTCACTTTATTCTCTCCCCCTCAATCTAAGACAGAGGTAGTGTGGGTAGCACAGATCATTCCCCCTATATCTAGCTTTGCGGAAGCATTGAAAGTACAACCTGCAAAATATCAAAAACAACAATTTCTCCCCCTTTTGGCATGATCAAAAAGCAATAAATTATTATGAATAAAATGGCCAAAATTAAGGAAAGACTTTAACAATTTGTATATTGACTTAATCAAATCAGAAATTGTATAATTGATCAAAAACTTAAAGAATTGAACAATTACATAGGTTGATTGCAAATAATTGATTATCTACATATAGTAATCGATTATTGTGCTCAATATTCGGAAAATTTTATAGTTTAAAGACATTGAATTTTCATAACAATCGAAAGCATATAACTATCCATTTTGCATACTGAATCTTACAAAATTACCAGGTAGATAAAATATGGTCAAGAGAAACATATACCAGGCATTCATGAAACAAAATGGTCGACATCCAACAAATTGCACATAAAAACCATAATACGAGAAAATAAAATGTTCAAGTTGTATTACAACCGTAGAGTTAAGTAGTACCAATGAAATATAGCAAAGTATAAGACCCGAAGCAACAAGATCAAAGTACACACACACTTAGACCAACACTTAGCTAGGAAAAGCTAGATAATCATAAGCTAGACTAGATTTCAAGTGGTGGTGGTGGCAGATTCTCGCCTACGGTTCTCCTAATAAAGTTAATGTGTTCCATTTCCTGAACCATTATTTCCTCCTACTTTTGGAACTTCACCTTCACAACATCCACTTAGGATTTAAAGCAAGTGTCAATGCGTGCATTGAAACGTTGTTCGTTATGGATTGAAAGTGAGTGTCAATGCGTGCATTGTGACGTTGTTCCAATGCGTCTAGATGAGATAACCGAAATGGTGGTTCATGAGACACATTTGAAGTCTCAACTTGTGGTTTCTCATGGTGTTGCTCATTAGGATTTTCAGCTTCTTCATCATCAACCATCTCAAGATCCATAGTAGTATGATCCTCTTGTTACTTCCAATCTACACCATATTTTTAAATTCCCATATTGTGAATCAGATTGTCACTTACCAAGTTCTTTTGGGAATTCACACTCATGATCTCCTCATCTAATGTATCAATACCAAGATGATCAATAATTCGGGAAATATAGTTCCTATAGGCCAATAATCTCGATGAAGAAGATACAATCCCAAACATGACTTTGAGGATTTCAGCAGGCCAATTAACCATTATTCCTTCTTTAGTAGCGAACATCAAATTAAGTTTGTTGATGGTGGATTGAGAGTGGTTGGTGTTCCTCTGAACTAAAATATAAGCTAGTAGATAGTGTAGTAACTTTTTTTCGACCGAAAACGCACCAACTTTTGTTTCCTCTCCTTGAACATAGAAGTGAGGCCCTCTAAGATAAGACTTATACATCTCCTCTGTATCATAGGGTTCCCATGACTCATCATGGCAATAACCAAGAGGAGCCCCATCACTTTTAAGACCCCCGACATTCAGAAAAAACTCATTATCCAGATTAAACAATCTTCCTTTCACCAAAGTCATATATACGCCATTTTTATATTGAAAATTAGCATAAAATTTTCTAACTAGAGAGGGATATATCTTACTATTCCACTTGATGATGTCACTAACTCTTTGTATCTCCAAATGGTGTAGAAATTTGAACCCTTGCTGCACAATCCAAGTAAGGTCTACATATCTGATGTAGGTCTGCTTTCTGCCTAGGAACATAGCCAATCTCTCTGCTTGGTGATTAGGAGCATAATATAGATCACTCTTAGTTCAGGTTCTACATGCTCTTGCATTTGATGGACCACATGTTTCAGAAGTTCTATTGCATTTTTCCAAGTGCTTCACACGGTAAGGTCTCTCATCACTCATCTTGCAGAAAGGGGATGGTATAATTGATTATCTAATTGATTTTTTGAATTGAACTTAGGGTTTATGAATTGGGAATTTTTGGGAATAATTGGATTTTTAGGAATTTGGAATAAATTGAACGTAGAGATGATAGATAGAAGAGAAGGGGTTGCATGAAATTTAGCTTAGTACAACTAATATTGGGAATGTAGAGATTCTTTGAATTGAACTTGTGCTTCATATGAATTTACCCTAGATTGAATACTTCAATATGTTTTACTAGTACAGGTAATTGATTATCTGTAGGTGATAATCGATTATCGCTGTGAGAATTTTCAGAATTTAAAAAAAAATCTCCTAGGTAATTGATTAACCACAAAGAATAATCGATTATTTTAAATTTTTTTTCCCAGGTAATCGATTATAGTTTTGAATAATCAATTACTTGTAGTAATAACACAAATTTAAGTACTTTTGGTGTGGTTCTAGGTGGATGCTAAGATACTATTGGTAAAAGCCTATCCTAAGAGTCTAAGACACATTACTAAATAAGCAAAACAATCATGAACTCAATTATAAAAAAGAATGAAGCATTCAACTCAAATAACATATTAGCATATATTAGAGGCATGGCAAAGTCATATATAGAACCTTGAGCATGCTAACTTAGATAAGATTCATCAAGAATTCCAAGTTCTCTTTGTAGAAAAAAGAATGTATCCCTTGGCAGGGGCTTGGTGAAAATATCGGCTAGTTTCTTTAAGGTTTCCACAAACTCAATAACAAAATCACCTTTTTGCACACGATCTCTAAGAAAATGATGCCTATTTTCAGTATACTTAGTTCTTGAATGCAATATGGGATTCTTAGATAGGTTTACGACACTAGTGTTGTCACACTTGATAGGTATTTTATCAAGCTTTAGACCAAAGTCTGACAATTGTTGCTTCATCCATAGAATTTGAGCGCAACACACACCAGCGACAATGTATTCCCCTTTGGCGGTTGATAAAGAAACACAAACTTGCTTTTTGCTATGCCGTGACACTAAGCAGCTACCTAAGATGTGGCAAGTCCCACTTGTACTCTTATGGTCCAATTTGTCGTCGGCTAAATCAGAGTCCGAGTATCCAATCAAAGAGAGGGAGGCATCCCTAGGATACCATAATCCCATGTGTATAGATCCTTTTAAGTATTTCGTGATACGTTTCACGGCTGAAAAATGTGAATCTTTAGGCAATGATTGGTATCTAGCACACATAAACGCACTAAACATAATATTGGGTCTACTAGAAGTAAGATATAATGAAGAGCTAATTATACCACGATATTTGGTTACCTCAATAGCTTTTCCCTTTTCATCTTTGTCAAGGTAGCAAGATGATGCCATTGGTGTAGAAGCTTCTTTTGATTTATCCATGTTGAATCTTTTCAAAGGCTCCTTACAGTATCTTGATTGGTGAACAAAGATTTTGTTACTCATTTGCTTTATCGATAGCCCTAGGAAGAAAGTTAATTCTCCCATCATAGACATATCAAACTCTCCTTTCATCAAATCAGAAAATTCCTTACACAAGGTATCATTAGTAGCACCAAAAATAATATCATCTACGTAAATTTTTAATAACAATTTAATTTTCATATTTCGATATAAAAAGTGCAGCTCTCACAAACCCTTTTTTCTAACAGAAATGAGCTTAGTCTCTCATACCAAGCCCTTGGAGCTTGTTTCAACCCATATAAAGCCTTTTCGAGATTAAACACATGATTTGGGTATTTATAGTTCTCAAAACTACGAGGTTGCTTAACATGCACCTCTTCTTGAATGTAGCCATTCAATAAGGCACTTTTAACGTCCATTTGGATGAGTTTGAAATTCACTATAAAAGCATAGGCTAATAGCATTCTAATGGCTTCCAACCTCACAACATTGGCGTAGGTTTCATCATAATATATACATTCTTCTTGATTATAACCTTGAGCCACTAATTTGTTGTGAAAGACACATTTTGTGCTAATGATAGCATAATCACTTGGATTAGGGGCCAGGTCCCACACATTATTTCATTCAAACTGGTTTTGCTCTTCTTCCATAGTTATATCCCAGTGTTCATCTTCTGAGGCCTCGTCAACATTTTTAAGCTCAATTTGTGAAACAAAAGCAACAAAATTACAGATATTGCGTAATGAGTTTCGGGTTACCACTCCCTTAGTAATGTCACCTATTACTTTATCAATGGGGTGGTCTTTCTTTGTCTTCCATGCTATAGGCATATCTTGATGATCTTCACATTCTTCATGATCTTCTTGTACAACATGTTTTATTTCAATATCTTTTGTATAAGCGTCTTCTAAAGCACCTGGAACATCACAAAAAACAACCCTTATCTTCTCTTATGGAGAATATTCATCAAAATGAACAAAAACAAATTCTTCTACATGCATAGTATGTTTGTTATAAACTCTATATGCTTTACTATGTGCAGCATAACCAAGAAATATACCCTCATCGCTTTTGAGTCAAACATCCCTAAATGATATTTTCCATTATTCAGTATAAAGCATTTACGACCAAAAACATAAAGATGTGAAATATTTGGTTTACGGCCTTTTAATAATTCATATGGTGTTTTAGACAATGAAGGCCTAAGTAGTACTCTATTTATCACATGCATGTAGTATGCAACGCATCGACCAAAAAGTATTTTGGAACCATACTCTCATTTAACATCGTCCTAGCCAACTTCTCTAAGACTCGATTCTTCCTCTCAACAACTACATTTTTTGAGGGTTTCAAGGAGAAATATATTTGTGTTGGATACTATCCTTCTCACAATATTTATTGAACAGGTGGTACTCAAATTCCTCACCATGGTCAATACGAATAAACACAATTTTATGATTAAATTAGTTTTGAAGTTGTTTGGCAAGATTCTTAAAAGATTTGAATGTATCAATTTTCAAGGCAAGAAAAATAGTCCATATAAATGTAGAGAACTCATCGACTATCACAAGCGCGTAGTAGTTACCACCAAAACTCATGACCTATGAGGGTCCAAATAAGTCCATGTAGAGTAATTCCAATGGCCTAATTGTGGATATCACAGTTTTTTAGAAAACAAACTATTCACTTGCTTGCACTTTTGACAAGTGTCGCAAAAGTCATTTGTTTTAAAGTTCAGTTTTCATAAACCATCTACTAAATCCTTAGATGACACTTTTCTAGATGTTTTAAGTGAATATGTGCTACTCACCGGTACCAAACCCAAATATCACTTTCTTTTGAAATAAAGCATTTTGAAAACAAAGAAGTGATATCTTCCAAGCCAATCATGTAAACGTTATTAATTCTATGATCTATGAATTTAATTTTATTATCTATGTCATTGTGGATAATACAACATTTAGAATTGAAAGATACGTTGTTACCTCGATCGCACAATTGGCTTATACTTTCCAAGTTATGCTCCAACCCTTGGATAGATGGCTTATGCTCCTAAACATTGATTTGGATTATGGTGTAATTTTATTTCTTTTCTTCATTTGTATCATCTTTTGATTTCAATACATCCAAGTTATTACTTTTGGTTAAGTTTTCAAAATCATTTGAATATTGAAATAATTCCATATTTCAAACCAATTTTCTCCTCAAGAATTTTTGAATGATAGTTTATGTTTCCTTGTTCATTTTTTTATGCAACATAACACAAGAACCATCAAAAACTTGTTAATCATTATTTTTGCTATAATATGCCTATATAATTTGCTTCTAATACAATTCATTTTGATTCGACATAACCTTATATTATACTACAATTAAATCTTGATAGAGATCCAAGTGTAAAATAGTAAAGTGTTAAACTTTATAAATTTTATTTGTTGATTAAAGATTCCTAAAAACATAACTTCAAACCAATTCATGTTTTGTAACTTTGTACATAGGAATAACATGCAAAGACTGAAATCCAATCAATGGATTGTTACTTGACAAATAAAGAGTGATGAATAATAATCTAACCACTAACATTTACTTTCTGTCATTTACTTTCAGTCATTTACATTTCAGCAACTAACATTAACTTTATCACATTTACATTTCCACAACTAACATTTACTTTTTGTCATTTACATTTCTGCAACTAACACTTATTTATTGCTTTATTATTTATACCAACCCTTTGAAATAAGTGGTATGGTTAACTTCTAACTTTATCTTTTTGTTCATTTTATTCTTTGATACCAACCTTTCATAAGAAATGGTATGGTTAACTTAATAAAATGAGACCGACCTTTATGGTATGGTTAAAAGAAACCTGAAAAGAGAGTAAATAAATAAAGTCACAAAATAAATTGTCCATCACTCATCACTCTTAATAAATAGAAATAACTTGCACACTAGGAAAACCCTTTCAACGAGTGACACACGCCTTGTTGTTGAAGGGGGTTTCCCTGTGCAGAAATCCGCTTTCAACAAATTGGCGTCGTTCTAGGGAATTGTTTTTAGAAAAATTTTATATAGTATATTATATCATTAATAATTGTGCATAAATTTATTTTTACTTTTTTTTACAAATTTATTAATTTTAATTTGTATAAAAATGTAAATTACAAAACTTTGTAAAATCATGTCTTTTCTACTAATCTCTTCCTTGGAAATAGACAGAAGTCTTTCTGTGCATGAATTGCAGGAATAAGTAGATAGAATTCTCTTTCGATCCTGAGTTACAAAAAACCTTGAGAAAGAAGAAGAAAGCACATAAAAAAGCTAGACAAGCCCAATCTATTCCAAAGGTAGTAGATTCATCAATGGCCGACAATCAACAGAATGCTGATGGTTCACGAGCTGAAAACCAACCAACTGTTGAAGGTTTTGTCAGCTTCAACCCAAGAAACATGATCAAAATAGGGAGGCCAACTGGTAATCAAAAGCCTCCATAGATGAAGTATGGATTGGTACAACTCATGTACGCAAATCCTTTTGTTGGGCTAGATCATGAAGATCCCTACAACCACCTGACTAAGTTCTATGAACTAGTCAGGACTACCAAGATATCTGAGGCAGAAGAGGAGGTTGTGTTTCTTAGGCTTTTCTCATTGACAGTCAATGGAAAAGCCAAGGAGTGCTTCCTGGATTTACCTCCACATATCCAAAACAACTAGAATTTGGTGGAGGAGAAATTCATGAACAAACACTTTCCGCAAGGGAAGTTTATGGATATGAAGACTGCCATATCCATCCTTGCGCAACCAGTGAATAAAAGCCTTTGTGAATCTTAGGACAGATTCAAGTCTATGCTGAGGAAATACCCCAACCACATGTTTGATGTGCAAACCCAAATTCATATTGTTATCAATGGGTTACAACAACGACACAGATGGATTCTAAATGCAACTGCGGGTGGATAACTGTGGAAAAAACCCCCACAAGAGGCCATTGGAATCATTGAGTTCATGGTCCTAAATGATCAGAAGAGTCAACATCAGAGAGGACCCCCACCAAGGAGAATAGAATCTTGGAACTGTGTCCAGTAGATGATGTGTTGGCTTAATACAAACTACTTCAGCAACAATTAGATGAAGTATCTCAAAAGCTTAATGATATGCATAGACAGATCATAGAGTCTTCAAAGAAGCGGGTTTTTAGATGTGACTAGTGTATGGATGATCATGACATGGGTCAGTGCCAGACTCAGACTGAGGAGGTCTAATTTTTCAACAATCCTCCAAGGCAAAATTTCCAGAACAACTACCCAAGAGGAGGAAATCAGTTTCAAGGAAACTAACCATGGAAGCAGGACAATCCTCAAAAGCCACCATTCTATCCCAGACCCAATCAATACCAACACCCTAACCAAGATAAGAATATTAAACTTGAGGTCACTCTGAACTAATTTATGCAAATGACAATGTCCAACCAGAAAAGCACAGATGCTTCCCTTAGGAACATGGAGATGCAAATTGGGCAGTTGGCCAAACATTTGGCAAAAAATGAGAAAACAACATTTTCTGCCAACACTGAAGTCAATCCAAGGGAGCATTGCAAAGCTATCTTTCAGGGTGAATGTAGCCCAACTGAGCAGGATGATGGGGTTGGTGGTAAAAGCTGGACTTTTGTAGGTAACATGCGTCAAGCTAGTGACGGTAAAAAAATGCTTGCTTGGAGGCAACCCAGTACATTTTAAAAATATATAAATATGTTTTTATTCATTAAATTTATTTTGTCCTATTCTTTATTTTTATTTTTTATTTTTTTGAAAGAGAAAATTGAGAAAAATTATTTTGGTCCCACAAAAACAATTTTTGAAAATCGAATAAAAGAGGAAAATGAGTAAAAAAAAATTTGGGATCAAATGGGCCTAAAGCATGAGCAAACACGGCCCAACATGGGCAAGTCAAAACCATTCAAAGTTGCTTGGTGCGCTTCGCAAGGCTAACAAGGCACCCAGCGCCCCACCCGACAGCCACATAGGAGAAAATCTCCCAAAAAGAGGATTTTCCTTATCCTCTTATCCTTTTTGAAACCCCATCGCATTAAAACCCTTCTTTGACCGAAAATTCACTCTCATCCTCATTTTGGAAAACCTAAAAAATTGTTCTCTAACATCTCTCTTCAAAAGCTATCTCCTTTCTTTAACAGTTTCAAACTTCAAACATGTAAGTTCAATATATTTCATTCTTAAAAAGCTTTAATCCTCTTGTTATGTTCTTCTTGAAATCTTTTTGATTGGGAAAATTTTGAAACATCAAGTCAAACTTTTCACAAATGTTCATAGAAAATTCCCAAATCAAAAAGTTTCAAAAATCTCCATTCTTGGAAATTTTGAAGAACACATATGTGATTTTTAATCTCTTTAACCTTTCATGAATATTTGTGTTGAATATGAATGAAATATTGTGCTTGTGAAAAACAATTTCTTAAGAAAAAAGTTTGAATTTTGAAATAGAAATTTTTTTCTACGATTTTTTTTCTCCAACATCAATGTTGGTTAATTCATAAAATGTGTGCCTAAACATGACTCATTCATGATTTTAGAAAAGCAAAATTTTTAAGGCATTAATTTGCTCACAAAGTATTTGTAAAAATGACTCAACCAAGTGGTAAAAGTTTTAGGAAATTGAGTATGTTTTGAGCCAAAATTTAGTTCTAAAAATGCAAATTCTAACCACATTAAAATCTGTTTTGTGGCTGGAAATTTTATTGCTTTGGCTTAAAGACTCATCTCAAAAGTTTCTTAAAGGAGAAAAAGTCCATACATGCACAAAATTTTGAATTCTTGCAAGTTGTATGAACTTTGTGTTGTATCCTCATTTTTTCATGAACCAAATGCCTTAAAAATATTAAAGAAAATTGTTTTGATGTGTTAATTAGCTTTTGGGGCTGTTTTGAAACATATGATGCAAACAAAGATTTTGAAAATTTATACATAGGCACTTTTTGTGAATATGTGATTTTTTGCTTAATTGATTGAAAAAGTATGATGTTGGGGCTGTTTTGATTGTGTTAAAAACATCATAAATTTAACAAAGCATATTCACAACTTGAACATTAAAATGAGCCAAAAAGCATGAGAAAAATTGAATGCCTTAAAAAAATGTATGCTTACTTAACAACATGCCTTAGAAAAGCACCAAATTTTTCAAGAAGGATGCTAAGCATATGTTCAAGGAGAGCACTCTCAAGAGTGCACCGGTCCTAGAAAAATTGTTCGACTTGGAAGAAGAAGAATTTGATGGGTTCATACTCATGGTGTCCAACTTCGGATGGAACAAGCTCACAACGCCCAACAAGATGTTTTCTTTGGATGTTGTGAAGCATTTTTATGCCAACTCAATCATGTCGGGGGAGGCAAGAGCTAATAGATACCCTTGGGTAAACGGTAAGAGAGTGTACTATGATCAGTACATGATCAATGATTACCTTGGAAACCCATGGTCTCCAACCCCAAATTGTGACCATGACATTTGCACATTTCAACTCAAATTAAGAGCATCAAGTTCGGGGGAAGGAGAAATACATGATGATGCTCAAGTAAGAAGGAGCTTATGTTTGCAAGGATTGGAGGTCAACCAAAGTGGCCCAGTGTTCTGATTTTGTATGACTCAAGCATCTCAACTTTGCACCTTCTTTGTGTTGCCCAACATTTGGTCGACTTCTCATGTCTCGGATCTACCTCTAGGAAAGGAAAAGCTTATCAAATCCATCTTTGCGGGAGACTCCATTGACATAACGGTCGTCATTCAGATGCCATCAATGATTGTATAACAATGGGTATAGCTTCTTTGATTTTACCATCATTTATCACTAACTTATGTAGGTATCAGGAAGTGACCAGACCTTATGGGGAGATCATGGTACTCAAGACCGAGATCAACACCTATTATGTCCAATCCCATTGCAAGGAAAGAAGTTTGGCCCAAGCTAGGGCCAATTTGCGGAAGAAGTTTGGACATGTGTGTAAGACTGAGATGGCAACTAAGAGGGGGTGAATTAGTTGTTTAAAACTATGCAAATTGTAGAAAACCAACTTAAATTAACACTTTTTAGGTGAATTTTGCATGATTAAATAAATTAGTTCTTTATTAATTCTTTCCCAAGTTTTCTTTGAGATTTATAGGAAATTGAATATTAAAGAATAAATTCAAAGATGGACAAGAATTCAAGCCAAAATTCAAGACAAAAGCTCAAAATGAATTGCTAAAAGTAATCAAGTTAAAGCATGGCATGCTATGTGCTTAATTTTGTTACTTAGCCTTGAAGAAAGGTAGCTTACTTCGTCTTGAAGAAACCTAAGTTAAGGTAGGCCAAGCAACTTTCAAAAATCAAATGCTGACCTTAACTTAAAGAAAACAGCCCAAAAGTGTCAAGCAACCAACAAAAATCAAGTAACAAACCAAAGGAAAAAGGGTTGCTTTACCATGAAGAAATCAAGCACAAAGCTGTCCAGCCAAGCCAAGCACCAAGCACCAGGCTAGGTCAGCCAAGAACCAGGCCAGGTCAGCCAAGCACCAAGCACCAGGCCAGGTCAGCCCAGCACCAAGCACCAGGCCAGATCAGCTAAGCTGCTGAAACAGACAGCTTAGCGTGGAACCAGGTCAGCTAAGCTGCTGAAACAGGCAGCTTAGCATGGAACCAAGTCAGCTAAGATGCTGAAACAGGTAGCTTAGCGGGGAACCAAGTGTGCTAAGCGGTTGGCGCCCTATAAAAATGATTTCTAGGTCAACTCATGGAACATCTTACTTTTTCTTTGCTTAAAGGCCAAGAACATGACCTCATGGATGACATAAGACTATGATAAGAAGGAGGAGATGTCACCATGCATGTAACCTAACCTACCATAGGGGTCAAGTTGGGGCCAAAGTGGCTCTTCATTGGGGCCAATGGTGAGCAGCTTAGCTGCCAAACAGGGCAGCTGAGCGCCCAACTCTTTGGCCTATAAAAAGGCAAGAAATTCTCATTTGTAAAACATTGTACATTCATTGTAAATTCTTTCTAGTTGATTCCTCCTCTTTTCCTTTCATTTTAGGTAGTTTTTAGGCTAGTTTTAGAGTAGTTTTTCATATAATTCAAGAGGAGAAAGGAGAAGGCAAATGAGATGCACAAATCCATTTTGTAAACTCATTTGGAACCTAAAGCATCCAATCCTTGGATGGATGGCTCATCAT
>NC_032023.1:9216157-9239713 GCF_001865875.1 Lupinus angustifolius | reverse complement strand
TTTTAACTCATTATTTGTGCATTGACATGTTCATATGATTCATTCTATTAGGCAATTCCTTGTGGTTCGACATAACCCTATACTATACTACAATTGAATCTTGAAAGAGGTGTAAATTGTAAAATAGTAAAGTGTTATCAATAAATTTATTTGTTGAAAACACCTTTTAATATATAAAAGTGATGAAGCTAACTTACTAACTTTTATTTATTGTTGTTTACATTCCACCGTTTATTTATTCTTTAATACCAACCTTCCTTAAGGAAGAAGTTTGGTTTGTTAATAAAACGAACCCGAAAGAGAGTAAATAAATAAAGGACACTTAAATTTATTATTCTTTTGTTCTTTATTTATTTCTTTGTTTCTAACAACTAAGTAGTCATCACTTTTGTACATTAGAATACCATTAAACCGATGTTGCAATTTATTCCACAAAACCGAGATGGTATTCAAAGGTACTTAATAATTATGTAATAAGGGATTGCTTCGATACCAGTGTACCGGCGTTAGAATTTATCCTAACAAAGCAGAGATGGGGCAAAGAAGGAATAACTTATTTACATGATTATTAGAAGTAAGTTGTAACTGGAATATTCTTGAAACTATTATACCGGCGTTGTAATTTATTTCAACAAAGCTGAGATGGCGAACAAAGAATAAAACCGAGTTCACTTACTTAATCAAATAAAAAGAAAACACACCGAAAATGAGAGTAATAACCTTTCAACAAATTGGCACCTTGCTAAGGAACGATTTCTTGAGAGGGGAAAGCTCTTCAAATTTAACTTTCAACAAAGTTATAAACTCTTGCAATCCAATAACTCAATGTATACTTTAGTACTAATGCTCATAAGGTTTGAATACCTTGTAATAACACTTAAGTCAACTTTGAAAATCAAGTTCTTAAAGTTATGAACAAGTTGCACCAAGTGTAGAACAAGTATTTCAGAAAATTGTATTTTTAATAAGTGATTTCAATCTGAATTATGTTATGTATATGTGTGTGTATGAAATGAGTTTCAAAGCCTTTATATAGACTTTCCAATCAACCAGAATACCTCAACGAAAAGGTAGGATTCATTTGGAATGAAATCATTTCGATTCGGTTGAAAGCTATGTGACTTGAATCAGAAAACTAGTGTAACAACTCTCAGTAATCGATTACTTAATGGATGTAATCAATTAACCAACAAGTATGTCCAACTGAGAAATTAATTTTCACAGGTAGTAATTGATTACTCAAAGGTGTAGTCGATTACCCAACTGTTCCGTCCAACAGGGTAACTATTTACCATTTTGTGTAATCGGTTACCCACATGGTGTAATCGATTATCCTGATCTGTTTTTGTTAGATAACTCATTTCTCACTCATGTAACATGTTACTTAGTTCTGGTAACCTGTTACTTAATCACGGTAACCTATTACTTAGATCTAGTAGCCTATTACACAGTATTTTGAAAATTGTTTTCATTTATACTTGTGTTTATCAATTTTCTTTTTAAAATACTTTTGAGCATTACTACTAAGTGTGTAGATTAGAGTATAAGGATAGAATTACCTAAAGACTTAGATTCTAATTTATTGAAGCTTTGTCTTCATTGTCTTCATTGTCTTCATAAGTATTCTTCCTTTTCTTCTTTTATGTGATGTTGGCGTCTTCATCAAAACCTTGCCAAGGTCAGGAGCCAGATCTTCTTCACAATCTCTCCCTTTTTGATGATGACAAACCAATATCTTCTTAATAGTATAGATTTTTTAGACTAGCATACTTTGTGATATTCTTGACGTGTCTCGAGTATGCTCCCCCTATTTTGTATGTTCCCCTTTTGATTTGGAGTTATGTGCCTGAAATAATTTTAATAGAAAATACACTCTTCCAACTTTTCCTCCCCCTTTTGACTTCAGCAAAAATAAGAAAAGCTAAAAGTCCAGCACAATATATATATATATACATATATATACATATATATATATATGTATATATATATATATATACAACATACAATATATAACAAGCATAAAGGTAATCATAAAAGTGAGACCTCATAGCAAAAAATTTAAAAGATGTTCGTACGAATTCAACCATTATTAGAAAAACAGCAAACAAACAACAAATTGTTCACAATCATACAACATTACAAATAGAATTCCAAGACAAAACGAGATCTAAGATTCAGGTTCAGTACTATCGTCATCAAGGTCCATGCTATTTATCTTATAAGAAAGACGTTGAAGCTCAAATTGGACTTGTTTATTCTAAGCGTCAAGAGCATCCATCTGATTAGAAATGTAGCCTCGAAGAGAGAATAACTTATCCATGATCATCTGGTTAGTAGGAATGGGAATAGATGAAGAAGACTCAGCATGAAACTCAGAAGTTTGTTTTCAGGAGGGTTGGCAGAGGCATTCACATTAGGATCAGCAGGTGCAGCATGTCTATCACTTTGATGCTTATAGAGTCTATCAATGGGATCTCGGAAGAAGCCCATTTTGTGGATCACCTCCACATCAATCTTGCTATCATGTGTATCAAGTGTGACTTTGGATTCACCATCAGTAGATACACCAAAATGTTCAGGAATTTTGGTTATGAAGATATCATAAGGCAGAGGGTTGTGAGATTCTCGAACAGACCACATATGTGTCATTACTATGTTAGCCCAATTGATAGAAAGGTTATGCTTAAGAGCATACATCAATTTCAATTCCATGTCATTTATTTAAGAATGATTTGAAAATTTTGGAAGAATGACACAACCCAAAAAGTAATGAAGCAAGCGATCTTCGAGATTGAGATTTCCTATAGGAAGGATATCTCTACTCTTTATAGTTCCACCTAGCGTCATTTGCTTAGGCATTTCTATTTCCCTCTTAGAGAATCTACACATAGAGTAGTAGAACTCTTTTCTATCATAATTATCACAATCACATGCAAGACCGAAATCTTTGATGCTACCTTGAAAAGGTATGTTACAGCAAATTGAACTAATGGTCTAAATATCAAGAACAATTTCTTTTCCTTTAACATAGGATGTAAGATGATTTTTCCTAAAGTTCAAGTTAGAGAAATAAAAAATTCTTGTTGCCTTGGAAGAGTAGGGAAATGAAAATCTTCAAACTCAAAATTACTGACATTACCATACTTAGGAACGAAAATGGAGCATCCAAGAAAATGCTCTTAGAATGTGTTGTGTTGAACATCATTTGCAAGAAGACATGCCAAATCCAAAGGATTAGCCTCAGGAGATGAAGCTCCTTGCTTTCTTTGAGACACATCGGTACGTTGCTTCTTTGCTCTTGATGATGACGCCATGAATTGGGTTTTTTGAAAGGTTAGGTTTTGAGTTTTGAGAGATTTGGGGATTTTTGATTGAGGTCACTAAATAGAAATCTATGGAAATAAGATGTTTAGAATTAAAAATGTGATATAAAACGACTCAAAAATCACCCAAATCGGATCAAAAATGAGGTTTTTAGGAAAACTCTAGGTTGAACACGAAAAAGAGGGTTTGAGGAGGAAGAAGAAGTGTTTGAAGAATGAGGAGGGAAACTTAAATACTTCTTAGAGTAATCAATTACACAAAGTGAGTAATCGGTTATTCTCCAAAAAATAATTCCCAGATTTCAAACAGACACCTTAGGTAATTGATTACACAGGTGGGTAATCGATTACTAAGGCTTCCTGCTCAATGTTGTGATCGGTTACTCTGTAGAGTAATCGGTTACTGAACACAGAATTTGAATTTTCAAGCATATCTGATGCCTGGTAATCAGTTACTCATCACATGTAATCGATTACATATCCAATTATTTGAAAATTTTGAAAATATTTAAGCAATTTTAAATACAAGTAGGCATATTATAAGCATAATGAAGCACATATAATCAAGAATAAGCATTTAAGATAACTAAGGTTCGTCAAGTATGCCTAATTCACGTATAATTTTATAGAAAGGTTCTTTTGCCAAGGGTTTAGTGAATATATCTGCTAGTTGGTCATGAGTATCAACAAATTCTACAGATACATCTTTCTTTTAAATATGATCCCTAAGGAAATAATGTCTTATATCTATGTATTTGGTTCTAGAATGCATTACTGGGTTCTTTGTAAGATTTATAACACTAGTATTGTCACATTTTAGGGGTAGCCTAAATCCAAGCCATAATCTCGCAATTGTTGTTTAAGCCACAACACTTGGGCACAACTACTATCTGCTGCTATGTATTCTGCCTCAGCAGTACTTAGAGCAACACATGCTTGTTTCTTGCATGACCATGAGACCAATGCATTTCCTAATATATGACAAGTACCACTTGTACTTTTTCTCTCAATTTTGCATCCAGCTGAATCTGAATATCCAACCAAATCACATATACTTCCTTTTGGATACCATAATCCAACGTCGGTTGTACCTTTTCAATATTTAATGATTCTTTTGACAGCAACTAAATGTGACTCTTTTGGTTTAGATTGATACTGAGCACACAAGCAAACACTAAACATTATATCAGGTCTACTGGAAGTTAAATAAAATAGAGAACTGGTCATACCTTGATACTTTGATATATGAATGCATTTTCCAGCTTCATCTGTATCAATGTATGTGCCATAACCCATGAGAGTGGTAATTGGCTTGCAGTCATTGATTTCAAATCTTTTCAGCAAGTCTCAACAGTATTTGGATTGACTCACAAAAATACCATCCTTGAGTTCTTTGATTTGTAATCCAAGGAAGTATTTTAGCTTCCCCATCATAGACATTTCAAATCCCCCTTGCATCATTTTGCCAAAATCACTACACAAGGTTTCATTAGTAGAACCAAAAATAATATCATCTATATATATTGGAACAAGAAGAGTGTGATGATTTATTTTCTTAATAAATAATGTAGTATCAACCTTTCCTTTTGTAAAACCTTTTTCAATAAGAAAGTATATCTTGAGAAATCGTCTACTATAACATGAGCATAGTAGTTACCACCATAACTCTTGGTCCTTGAGGGGCCACATAAGTCCATGTGTAGTAACTGCAATGGTCTATCAGAAGAAACCATATTAGGTTTGAAAGAAGTCTTTATTTGTTTACCCATTTGACAAGCACTATATAGTGTGTCTTTAACAAACTTCATTTTGGGTAAACCAACAACTAAATCTTTTTTAATCAGATTATTCAAATGATCCATATGAATATGAACAATTCTCATATGCCAAAGCCATGCATCATTATTATTATTAGCAACTAAACATTTTATTGGTAAAGAAGAATCTATGTCAATCATATAAATATTATTTATTCTCTTACCAATTAGTTTAGAGTTATTGGAATCTTACTTTCGATGATGCATTTATCTGGGTAGAATGCCACATGAAAACCTTTGTCGCATAGTTGACTTATGCTCAACAAGTTGTGCTTGAGTCATTCGACATATAGTACTCATTATATAGTCGTTGAAGGTGGCTTACCGATTTTACCAACTCCAAGTATTTTTCCTTTGTTGTTATCACCATATGTGACATAGCCTTTGTCCCTTGAAGTAAGGATAGAGAACTTATCTTGGTCGCCTGTCATGTGTTTTGATCAGTCGTTGCTCAAGTACCATAAATTGCAGGAGGCTCTCAAACTTTCCTCTTCCTGATTAGAGTGGTGACATGCCATGAAAGAGAGAGAGATGTGCTTGTTCTTCATTTTCTGGTTCAGAGGCAGAACTATTATCATTATATTCCCAAGCTATGTAATCTCTTCGTCCAATCTTCAATTCATTCTTACCCTTGAAGGAATTTCTCTTCAGATTTGGACAATCCATTTTTATATGACTAGGCTTGCCACATTCAAAACATGTGAAGTTTTGGTTTGAAGTGGAAGCGACATCATTCTTGGTAAATTTCTTCATTTGTCTAGTTTTAGTGCCTTTGTTCCTTTAAAGGAACTTGCTGAACTTCTTTACGGACAAACTCATATCTTTCATCTCTTCCTTTTCAGATTCATCTCCTGATGAATCATATATATCCACTTTTTCCATGAGAGAGATATTCTTCTTCTTCTTTTCTTGCTCTTCATGTTTTTCAAGATGGTTGAGTTCCAATTCATGTTCCTACAATTTTCCAAACAATGCAACCAGGGACATTTTAGATAAACTTTTATTTTCAAAAATGGTGATAACTTTTGGTTGCCATGTTCTGGTATGTGATCTTAGAACTTTTAAGTTCAATTCATTATTTGATAAAGTTTTTCCAAGTGCAATGAGATGATTTGTAAGGTGAGTAAATCTCTTTTTTAAATCAAGTATTATCTCTCTAGGCTTCATACGAAACATTTCGTATTCCTGGGAAAGAGTATTTAGTCTCGACTTTTTTACCTCCTCAGTTCCTTCGTGTGTAGTCTCTAGAGTATCCCACATTTCTTTAGCAGATTTGCAGTTTTATACTCTAAAAAATTCATCAATACCGAGTGCGTAAGTGATATAGGAGAAGAGAGTACCCAGATCTTTTTATATTGGTTCACCTTCTTGTCCACCGAAAGCTACGTCCAGTACTCTTGCAGCACAAGAGATTTCTTCACTAGATATTAAGAGTAGTGATTACAATTTCTCACCCCAAGATTCCCTTGTACCTTACTCACTCTCTAAAACCTATATCACTTTTGGAAAACACCATTTCCAAGTGACTCTATCCCCTTTCCTATCACACCCTGTGAAAGAAAGTTATTCAATACTTTGAATGAAGAAAAAGTTTAACAATGGTAGTGGATTGCCTTTACAAGAGTATTTTGAAAATTGTTTTCATTTATACTTGTGTTTATCAATTTTATTTTTAAAATATTTTTGAGCATTACTACTAAGTGCATAGATTAGAGTATAAGGATAGAAGTACCTAAAACTTATATTCTAATTTATTGAAGCTTTGTCTTCATAAGTATTCTTCCTTTTCTTCTTTTATGTGATGTTGGTGTCTTCATCAAAACCTTGCCAAGGTCAAGAGCCAGATTTTCTTTACAATGTGGGTTCCTCTTCTCAACCACCACGTACGAGGACAAGTAATGCCACTTTGGAAGCAATTGTTGAAGAACAACATTTCCAAAACCAACAACAAATTTATTGCTCTCATGGGATTACAAGCATGTATAGAAGCTTTCAAAGTATCTATGGCTCTCATCATCGGAATAGGAATCATAATAATCAAGTATATTTTCTTGACTTTGTGATGTAGAGGCTTTTAGGGAGATTGCCTTCTTCTTTTTATCTGATACCTCATGCAATTTCAAGCGACCTAACTCCATTTCAAGCTCTTGGAGTTTGCCAAAAAATGTAGCGAGAGTCATAGAATCCACGTCCTTTGACTACATGATGGCCATTACCTTGGGTTGCCAATTCTTGTCAAGACATCGGTTCACCTTTGGCAAAAGATTTATCCAATGCAACTAAATGATTAACTATATGTGTAAACATTTTCTTCATATCACTAATAGAATCATTATGAAACAATATAAACAACTCATACTCATGTGTTAAGGCATTTAGTCATGCACACTTGACTTTTCTAGTATCGTCGGAGAGCGGATGATGGATGCGACATCACCGCAAAAAGCGTTGGTAGATCCCATAGTGATATTTGCCTATGATCAATGACCTAAGTGGTTAAGCTAGCATGGTTGTACTAGCTCTGATGCCACTTCTTGGATAAAATCAGAGTAAAACGTACCTAGAGAGGGTTGAATAGGTGTAGCGGTTCACTAAAGTCGTTTTTTCGATTAATCGCGAATATCACAAACACAGACCAAGATAATTGATTATCACTTAGAGTAATCGATCATTCACTCAGTAATCGATTATTGAAATCTTGAAAGATTAGGTTTCTTGCTAAACAAGTTTTACCATAATAGTTCTTGTTGATTCAAATTACTTCAACATTTTACTAAAGTGATAATTCAACAATATGCAGATTAAGAGTCAATTAAGCAATGTAATGAATTAATATCAAAATATGTAAAAAATTAATAGTAAAGAGATTAAGGATAGAGAAAATTGCGCCAAAAGATATTGATTTGCAGGTCCACTAGTAAACTACATCCAGGCCTCCCTTTCTGATCTCGAGAGATTTTCCTTCACTTTGGAAACCAATGTATTTTTATAAAACACAGTTCCAATTAAACCTTTAAAAATGCTCCCTTTTTGGGCCTAGAGTCTCTCACGATGGTTTGACCTCCAACCCATCTCTTTCAGATACTCAACACCTACTTGCGGCATAGCCCCAACCACTAGATTGTACCACTAATTCTCAAGACGCTTGAGAATCTTACTTCACTCAACTAATGAAAAACTAAATCTGAGTAACTTTGCCCCTTGAATATGCTAATACAAAAATGAACTCAGACCTAAAACCTAATAACAGAAATCTCACAAGAACCCCTAGATTCTAATTAATGATGATTTATGCAAGGTTTTTTTCCCATTATGCACTCAATTGAAATATGAAAGTTTGATATATCTCTCTTAAATCTCAAAGAAACAATAACTCAAATCAATAGAAGATTTCTCTCAGGGGGTTATTGGAAGATATGAAATTTTGGAAACACGCATTCTGAATCAATGAGAAGAAAAATGGTTTTTATACAAAATAGTTTTCTGTTTGATCTAATTGATTATCTAAGCGGGTAGTCGATTATCGATAATCTAAAAACAAGATATTTGATGGAAATAATCAGTCTTTACTCTTGAGAATCGATTATTGATGCCATAAGACAAAAACCTTTAGCTACTGAACTCTAAATAATTGATTATTATATTTCCTAACCGATTATCAGATTCCATGACTGGATAATTGATTATCACTTCATGTTAATCGATTAATAGAACTGAAGAGTAGTTTCTTTGATAGTGAAATGAACCTCCTACATGATGAATGATTATGCAATGCATGATTTCAAAGTATGTAAAATTGTATACAATAAAATCATGTATGATTAATGCATGAACATTATCTAATCATGTATGCATGAATGAAATGTCTTAATTTTAAGTAAGTCAATTTTAGGTCTTATGAGACTTCAATCCTAGGTTCACTTAACCTATACATAATCTAAGCAATCATCTTAGAAATTCTATAAACATGAAATTTTCCCTGAATCTATGATAACCTTGAGTCTTAGCATGTTGCTTTGTAAAGTTGTCTATGTCTACAAGCTTTCATATAGACTTTGTCTTCTTCAAGTTCATGTCTTCATCAAGACTAAGTACGTCAATCACACTTGCAATCTCTGACTCATATTGCAATGTCAAATTGTTTACTTTGGATGAGGAGTTATTTCTTGAGGTTGGAGGCCTAGATAGTGATGGATCTCCTTTAGGTGATTGCAGCAATGAGTTGTGGAACTCATTTGATTCAGTTGAAATGTAAAAGTCTTGCCTAAGAGGTGAAAGTAATGAAACTATGGTTGAGAATAAACATGAACATGAATGTTTGAAACCAATAGGTGAAGTCATACCAATACATAATTTGGGTTCTACTAATTAATCATATTGCGGTAAAATTAAATATACATATATATTAAACTAATTTAAGAAACTAATAGAAAAAATGTTGAAATTTTTTATTTATATCATTGATAAAATGTATATTAATGTCTTAGTAAAAACATGCAATGTTAATCTTCCACAACATTTGAGAAAAAAACAATTTCATATTTTTTAAATAAAATTTTTGGACACTTTGAATTAGCATGTCATTGAATCTCGTGCTATTATCCTTTTCTATCGAATGAAGACCACATGTACACATTTATATCCCATTTGATGTCTCTGCCAATTATAAATGACACTCATTTAAAAAGAAAAATCATAAATATAGAAACTAATATATTTACATTATTTTGTGAAGTATAATTGACTAGGGACATGGGGACACAATTTTCTTGGGACAAAAGATTTGTGTCCTTATCTACCTGTCTCAACTCCCAAGTAATCAACTTGATCTCTTTTCCATCATTGTGTGTCTTTTCTCTCACAATGTATATGAGTATCTATATCATAACTATATTCTCTCT
Source organism: Lupinus angustifolius (assembly GCF_001865875.1). Classification (NCBI taxonomy): domain Eukaryota; kingdom Viridiplantae; phylum Streptophyta; class Magnoliopsida; order Fabales; family Fabaceae; genus Lupinus; species Lupinus angustifolius. The sequence continues at coordinate 9,229,672 of NC_032023.1, read as the reverse complement.
TTCTTTCTTTCAATCTACACACTTTTCATTTTAATCATTTTGTAGTGAAATCGAATTCTCATAAGAGAAAAGACTTTGAGTTTTTTAAGGACATTGCTTTTGGGTTCCAATAACATTATAGATTACATTAATGATTAGTGGACTGCCCAAAGCTCATGATTATAAGAAGTCGATTTAAGAAATATAAATTTTAATTATATACTTTTGTTTTTCGATTTTATTTTATTAATGTGTTTTTTTATAAATTGTATATTGACTAGTATATTTCGTAACTCTGTTTTAAGTTCATTTGGCGAGCATGATAATAAAGACAAAATGATTAAAACTTTAAGTCTTAATTAAATTTGAAATTTATAAATTAATCCTTTTGTACAACTTTTGATGTTAAGTTTTACATTGTTTCAAAATAATAAATCAATTTTTTTAGTAAAATTGTGGCACATAAAAAATATGAGAACTTGTAGTCACAATTTCCATAGTCCCCATGAAAAACTCTCACGTTTTTAATAAAAGTAGAGTTCATATTTTTAACATGCACAAAGCCTTAGATAGGTTAGTATGGGCCATGAGAGTCATGTTTTCTTCGATTGTCTTTCTATTTTTATTTTCACTTCAACTTTCCAATTCTTTACATCCATGATAATTTGTCTAAGGATGTACATCAAACTCAAGGGAAACTGTTTTACATTTAATTTGGATGTGAGGGAGGGCAAATTATTATTTGATTTTTTTTCAATTTATTATTATAATGAAAATGAACCAGTTTGATCCTCGAAGTCATCATCCTTAAATAACTTAATTTTGTTCTCTTCCAATATGATTAATCAAAAAAGTAAAAATACTAATTACTACTAAATATTGCGATTGTTGGTTAAATAGTGAAATTAGCCTTTATGAAAATGAACTAATTTTTAACAACATTGATATTTGTTGGTATCGTATCATTTTTTATTTTACAATTTTTCATGTATGAAATTGGTATTTGAAAAAAAAAGGGACCGAAATGAGTAATTACTGTAAATATAGATTGAAGAGCTAAAGTCATTCAATGGTCCTTTGAATTTCAAAACATGTTGTCATGGTTTTTTTACTTTCATTATTATGTATCTATTTTTTTTATGTATTGAAATTTAGACTATTTTTAAAGTGACTAACGCAACTTTGCATACATTATGAGAGGGATTGCATGCTTGCAGTGAAGCAGCTAATATATTGATGACTGTGAGTGGATTTGTTTTTAATTTATAATTGTTGAAAGATTTATTTTAGGTTCCAATTTTGTGTTGAGTTTAACCGTACTTAATAAAAGGATGATATTCATTAAGAGTGAAGTTAGATTGATGATCAAAATAAATAAAAGAATGAAATAATAAATTGCAATAAAAATTAAAGCAATAAATTGTTAGTAAGTGTAGAAATGAAATGACAAAATGTAAATAAAGAAAATTAAAAAGTTAGTAGTTAGTTGCAATAATTTAAATGACTGAAAGTAAATAAATAAAATAAAGAGTTAGTTGTGGAGAATAAATGTTAGCTGTAGAAATGTATATAACATAAATATAAATGTCCGAAATATAAATGACAAAAATGTAAAAGTTAGTAGTTAGATGTTAGTAGTTAATTATGTACAACATGTACATCACACTTTTTAATCATAGTTGCAATCTATGAATTCCGTTGTACTTGCTAGAAAGTATACATCACTATTTCACATACTAGCAATCCATGAATTGAATTGCACATATGCATGTTACTCATTTTATAAAGTTAGAATCTATGAATTGAATTGAACTTATACTTTAGAATTTCAATTTCAACAAATAATATTTATAAGGGAACAGTTTACAAAACCCTGTTAAATTTTATGTTTTTTGCAAATAGATATAATGAACTAATTTTTCTTCCTAATTACTCCTTAAACTTTAACTTTTGATAAATGGTCCCTTCATACATCAAACTTTAAATTACTAACAATAAAAAATAATCACTTATGTTACTTTCTAAATATTAACTGGCATATCATTATTATTTAAATGATTCATGCCAATGCAATACAATAATCGTGAGATTTTTCAGAAATATATGGTTTGTAAGTTGAAGAAATCCATTAAATATAAATTAAATAAGTATCTATGTTGTTGTTACTAAATTATATAAGTCAAATGACCATTAATCATTCAAATTAATTACTATCACTTTACTTCCATCTATTTTTTGGTATAAAAAACCACATGCTCGTGAATATAATAGTGTCCACTAGCTAGTTATACATAAAGATAGCTATAAGTAATGTACGATTCAGGCAAAAACATAGTATAATACAATTGTTACTAATATTATTAACATTCAGGAAAGAAGGTAAAATTTGGATTCCCAAAAATGTAAATTATTAATAAACTTGCATTACTACTTTTGCATTTATGGTTTAAATTCCGAGCATTTAACCTTTCCTTACCAAGACTTCATCTAATATGTTAATTCTAATTTAATGTTAGTAAATTAAAATTATATGTATGTAGTTAGGGATCAATTTTACTAATAGTTAAAGTTTAAGGAGTAATTAGGAAGAAAAAATAGTTTACAATGTCTATTTACAAAAGACATAAAGTTTAAGGGAGTTTTGTGAACTTTCCTTATTTATAAATAAGTCTTTACTATATTTACTCATAAATATATATATATATATATATATATATATATATATATATATATATATATATATATATATATATATATTATATCAACCATAATGATTAACAACATTTTCGGATTTTTGATTAAGTGATTTACAAAGTGAACCAAAATGATAAAATGATAGAATATGTAAAAAGTCATGAGGAGAATATGGTTATAATGATTGAGTTACTTCTTGAACATATCTACATTTATGGAAGTTATGTGCTACCTTGGTTAAGCCACACACTAGGTTCATAACTTTCGCCTTTGTCCCAATCTAGAAAATATAATTTTCAAACATTGTATAATACACTAATCAATAGTTAACAATCACTCGTCGGAGTAGATTGTCACACCCAACTTCAAATTCATATTGATTAGCCTTGAATTTAAGTTGCTTAAAATATATTCTTAGTGTGGCAATTAAACTAAGGTGTAAGTTCTACTTTTTAGCTCACTTGTCAACAATTTAAGAAAAAAACATTTTGGATCTTTAAATCAAGTTTTAGGTGATCAAGCTAAAACGCATAAGAACTTCTTAAAGAATCAATATAACCAAAGTAATAGCTTGTCTAAAGGAAGAAGAAGATACAAAAGTGTTTATGAAATTACACCATATCCAAATTTTATAGGAGCATTAGCCATCCAAAGATTGGATGCTTTTATTTCTAAATGTTAATACAAAATCAAGTTTTTCCATATCATTTTCTAACTTCATTCTCCTCTTGAATTTAGGGAGAAAGAAAACTAAAAACTTACCTTACTATGTTGGAACCGAGAGAGCTCCAAGGAAGAGAGAATTTAGAAGTGAAATTTGGTAAGAAATTATCTGAATTGATGTCTGAATGAAGGGGTTGCATGCCCTTTTTATAGGTGCCAAGGTAGGTGTCAAACTTTGGCTTGTGTGCACCTGGCAGCTAGCACCCCACGAAACCCACTAGATTGGGTTTGGTCCCTTGACGAGGTGCTTAGTCACCTACTTGAGGCCACTAGAGAGGTGACCCATCAAGGCTATTTATGGCTGAGCATGGTGGGTTAGGGATTGTGATATCATGCATGACCTATTGTTGCTTCAATGCCAAGGTATCCACTTGCTTGCTCACCAGGTGCTGAGCACACGACATGCCACACTCAGATGCCTACTTGAGCAGCTTTGTTCGGTCCACAGTGTGCCCTTGATGGGTTGGCTTGGTGCTTGGTACTTAGTTAGACAGCTCTATGCTATGTCTGGATGCTTGCTGAGCACCTTGGCTCATGTCTTCCACGTGAAGTCTTGCCATGCATGCATTACCTTGCCACACGTATTTGCTTATTAAGTAGCTTCATGTGCTTTTCAACCTTGCCAACCAAGATCAAGTTGCTTTGTCATGATTGAGGCTAACCACACAGCTTGCCACACCTAGTTCAAGCAAGCATGTGCCATGTGTTTTGACTTTATTTGCTTGACTGATTTTCCTTGCCTTTTATTTTTCTTCTTTTTTGAGTTTTCTTTCACCTAAAATTCAGAAAATATTCCGAAAAAAGGTGTACAAAACATATATAAAATAATCATAGAAATTTACATAAAAATTTGTAAACACTAAATTTTGTCCAGCCTATTTAAAAAATATAAAATATAACAATGATAAAAATTGAAGTGAGTATTTTAGACGTATAGGGACCAATTATTTTCCTTTCTTTATTATTCAGTTCTTAAATAAAAATTAGAAGATTTTTTGGTTACTGATATTTGGAGTTTGGGAAAATAATAAAGGCTTTACAAAATCATTCAATTAGGAGTTATATTGCACCTTGCAACATTTGAAAAAATAAAATAAATCAAAAGCCATAACTTATTTCAACTTCTTTGATGAATGACCATGAGATATATCTAAAGACAATCTTCACCACAACCCCTCCTATCTCAACAGCCATATCAGCTACAACAACACATACTTGTAACCAAACAAATTGGCCCTGAAGGAAAACTTATCAGCAAGATTCACTTGTGTCAAAGTCCCACTTGTGAACATGATGTACTATGCTTTAACTCTGGTTCAACCTGCAAAAGAAACAACAAAGAGTCACTTCTAATTGTTACTTTTAATCCAGAGGGTAAACTTGTAGTGAATTGCACAAGAGAGGGTCTTATCTTTGTTGAAACTGAAACAAATTGTATGATAGAGGATATTGGAGGAAGTGAGACATCCAAAGATTACAATATTTCTTGATAGAACCATCCTCAAAGCACGATACCCACCAAAAATTGAGTTCCCACCAACCATAAGTATGTTGGAATTAAAAAATGTATCAAATACAAGTCATGATGTAGAAGAAAGGATGCTCAACAAGTATTTTCTTTTTACTCAGGAGAAGGTTGATATGCTTAAGAGGAAAAAGCCACAGAAGATGGGGTGTTAAAGAAGTACTCTAGTTTTGAAGTAGTTACAGCTTTTGTGTTGATGGCTAGAACTGAAGTCTTACGGATGCACCATTGATACTCAATAATTTAATGACATGGCAAAATATACAATTCTCTTCGAGTGGATCAAGACCCAGAATTCGCTTCCGAGGGAAACCATATTCTACACTGTCACAATGAAGGCTTCGAGGTTTATGAGACAATTTGATAGGATTGAAGAACTTACACACCTGATGATTGATGAAGGGACTCAACCAAATAACATTAATTACTCAACAATGATAATTTGTGCCAAGAAGTGTAATCTCTTTGACAAGACTATGCACCAGATGAGGTCACTTACCAGCCATCTTGGATGTTTATGCTAAGTTATGTGAAGTTGAAGAGGTCATAAATTTGTATGAGAAAGCTAGAACAATTGGGTGGGAACCTGACCACGCAAGCATACCAAAGATCAGATATTTCACAAGCAGTTATGGCATTGATGATATGTTACAAAAAGAATAACAATCAGTCAGGAGTCACAAAATAAATCGACTGAGAGTTTCAAAAGAAGCAACTAAACAGTCACAAACCAGAAAAATATTCCCTTCAGTTACACAATTCTCATCAGCATAAATCAGTAATAATGAGTGGTTTTAAAGGGTAATAATCAGAAAGGAAATGTATTGTACGTTACTCAACCTTGTGGCAACTCAAGACGTTTCTGCAAACCCACAACTAGTATAAGAAGCAAGCACATATACAACAGAAAAGATCTATCAATAAACAACACATAGAGAATAATCAGAATACATATACACATACTAGAAGTAATCAGAGAACACAACAGAGCAGAGTAACATATCAGAGAGGGAACAAACAGATATGCATAAAAAAAAAACCTCAAAGAGGGTAGCATACCACAGATATACACATCATATAACGATCAGAGAGCAACCTATACACCTATACACAACAAGCAAGCAATATAACTCAAATTCAACAATTCCAGTATCTCCGAAACAAAAAAATAGAAATCAAGCTTCAAAGGTAATGCATTTGTTACTTGTCAAAAACAAATTATTTTCTATGTAACAACTATGTTTTACAATGTATTGAATTGAAGACTTGTATTCTAAAAAATATATGTGTTACCTTAAGTATGTTATATCATGATGAATGACATGACCTCTGGCTTATTATTTCATAGTAAATTAAGTTTTTTAAGTCATCTTCATTTTGTCTTGAATAATGGTTTCTATTCTAGTTCTGGTTTTATTTAGATTCTAAAGACAATATGAGAGTTCATCCCAAGGTAATCAAAATAACTAGTTACTAATACGTTATAGTTGAAAGTTATCTGAAAGGGGGCTTATCCTAGAAACATGCCCATACAGTTAGGCATGCTCTCAATATTGAGTTTTCAATAGATTCATGTTCATTCAACAAAAGCTTAAAGAATTACACAATACCAATGTGGTATTTAACAAAGCTAAAAAAGGAAAGTTACAAAAAACTGAAAAACTGAAAAAGCCTACAAATAAGGAAATGTTGTTACAAAAGAAGAAAGAGTAGGAAAGAGAACAAACAAACAATAATTCCAATACCCTCCCTCAAGCTGGGAAGTGTATGTTTAATATGCCCAGTTTGCCAAGTAGATATAGGAATGTTGCAACATCAAGGGCTTTGGTAAATAGATCAGCAGGTTGTTCAGAAGTAGAAATGGGAAGTAAATGAAATAAGCCAGCTTGTAGACACTCTCTAACAACATGACAATCAATATCAATGTGCTTGGTACGTTCATGAAACATGGAATTTGCAGCAATGAAACGAGCTGAGTTGTTATCGCAATAAAGAGCAACAGGTTTGTTGAATTGAATTGGAAAGCTATCAAGCAAGTAAGTCAGCCATTGTAATTCACAAGTGGTTACAGCAAGTGCTCGATATTCTGCTTCACATGAAGATCTAGCAACTGTTGTTTGCTTCTTGGAACGCCATGAGACAAGAGACTTTCCAAGAATGATGCAATATCCAGAGATTGAACGCCTTGTATCAGTGCAGGTTGCCCAATCTGAGTCACTAAATCATTTCAATTGAAGATCAGAGTTTGCAGGATAGAAAATGCCTTGTCCAGGTGTTGCCTTTAGGTATCTAAGAATTCTTTTTAGAGCTTGATGATGAGCATTGCTTGGAGCATTCATGAACTGGGTCAACTGTTGGATAAAAAAGCTTATGTCTGGTCTTCTGTTGGGAAGGTAAAGCAACCTTCCAACTAATCTTCTGAATGCAGCAGGATCAGAATAAGGACCAGATGAATCATGATATAATGAAGTTCCTTTAGCAATTGGAGTGGATGCAGGTTTTGAAGCCAAATAACCTGTGCCATTCAATATATCCAATGCATATTTCCTTTGGCTCAGTGTTATTCCCTTGCTAGATCTTGCAACTTCAATGCCAAGGAAATATTTCAATGAGCCAAGCTCCTTGATTTTGAATAAGGTGTGGAGTTTTTGTTTGACATTGCCAATTTCAGTAGGATCATTGCCTCCTAGGATTAAATCATCAACATATATGAGTATCACAGTAAAGCTGCAGTATTGCTTCTTGGTGAAGAGTGAGTGATCATATGCAGATTGGGTGTATCCCATCTGTTTCAAGGTAGTGGAAAGTTTTTGATACCATTCCCTACTTGCTTGTTTTAATCCATAAAGGGATTTGCGAAGTTGGCAAACTTGGTTGGGTTTGGAAACAATTACACCTTGAGGAATCACCATATAGACATCCTCTTTTAACTCACCATGCAAAAAGGCATTACTCACATCCAATTGATTTAGCATCCAATTTTCAGAAGCAACAATTGCTAGGACAAGCCTAACTGTTGTTAGTTTGATTACTGGTGCAAAAGTGTCAAAGAAATCAACTCCTTCCTTTTGATCATACCCTTTAGTAACAAGTCTTACTTTTAATCTTTCAACAGATCCATCTGATCTGTATTTAATTCTGTACACCCATTTTGAGCCAATTGGTGTCTTGTCAGTTGGTAGCTCAACAATATCCCAAGTTTGATTAGTTTCTAATGCTGTTAGCTCAGCTTTCATAGCTTCAATCCATTATGGATAATTGATTGCTTGTGCATATGACTTTGGTTCAATGTGTGTTGAGATGGACAGAATGTGAGAGAGATGGTTTGGAGAAATAGAAGAGTAGGATAAGACAGAAGAGAGTGGATGATTAATAGGTGGAGAGTATGTTTTTGTATGTTTAAGGAAATTGCAATGAAAATCATGCAGATAAGATGGTGGATGAGAAATTCTGGTAGATCTTCTTATTGTTTGAGGATGTGTAGATGAAGTAGGTGTTGGTTGATGGTTGGTATTTGTAGGTTCTGTATGTTGTGGTGATTCAAGATTAGTGTGTATATGTTGAGAAGATTGAGGCAGGGTGTGAGGTATATCAAAAGATGTGTCAAGAAAGGGAAAATCAGATATAGGAGTTGAAGTAGATTCATTAAGTATTGGAGCAGCATCAGTATGATGATAAGGAAATTGATCCTCATAGAATTGGACATTTCTAAAGATGAAGATTTCTCTAGATTTTAAGTCAAAAAGCACATATCCTTTCACACCAGTCTTAAAACCCAACATGACGCATTTTCTGGCCCTTGTATCCAATTTGGTGCGATGACTAACCAATGTGGATGCAAAACTCAAACAACCAAACACCTTGATCTCATGTAAATTAGGCTTTGAGTCATAGAGCATTTGATATGGTGATTTTTGCTCCAGAGTTTGTGTTGGAATTCTGTTTATAAAGAATGCTGCATGTTGAACAGAAAATGACCAAAAATTGTTTAGAAGGTGAGCATGGAAAAGCATTGATCTGGTTATATTGAGTAGGTGCCTATGCTTCCTTTCAACAACTGAGTTTTGCTGTGGAGTCTCAACACAAGAAGTTTGATGAATAATTCCCAAAGTATCAAAGAATGTAGGCATTTTAAACTCAATTCCATTATCAGTTCTGATTACTTTAACTATTTTGCAGAATTGTGTTTGAACATAAGTGACAAAATTCTGCATCAATAACCTTGCCTCTGATTTATTTTTTATAAGGTACAACCAAGTATGTTTGTTTTAATCATCAACAACAGTTAAAAAATATTTAAAACCATTGATGGAAGATGTGGATAAGGGGCCCCAAATGTCCATATGTATTAGATCAAATGGTGCTAAACTTCTTGTTTGACTAATAAGAAATGGCAGTTTTGCTTGCTTTGCTAAGTGAAAGAATTCACAGGTTTTCTTAGCATCAAAATACACAAAAGAGAAATCCTTACAAATGTGTTGTAATACATCAACAGAAAGATGTCCTAATCTGTAATGCCACAAATCAAAACAAGAATGCCTATAAACTAAATTAACCAAAGTATGCTTCTCTAATGTTGGATGTGATGGTGTGTCAAGGATGTAGAAGTTCCTTATGACTTTAGCATGTCCAATCATCTTCAAGGTATTGGTATCCTGAATCATACATTGAGAATCATCAAAAATCCCTCTGCAATTCAAATCAGATGCAAGTTTATGGATTGATATCAGGTTGAATTTGAATTCTGGAACAAATAAGACTTTGTGCAATAGCAAATGTTTAGAAAACTTGCTAATGCCTGAATAATTAGCTGAAACAATAGATCCATTTGGCAATTTAATAGTGATAGGTTTGATAGATTGATATGAAGCTAGATAAACAAGGACACACATGATCTGTAGCTCCACTATCAAGAATCCATGGATGGATGTTACCTGAGTCCTTGTGCATATCTGTTTCATTAGTGAACATGATGCTAAGTTGGTTCACTTTGCTTTCAGAGGATCCATCCAGACCTGCATTATTGAATAATGCTGCTAGTTCTGCATATTGAGCTAGACTAAAATTCAATGCAGGTTTGCCATGGTTTTCATTATGCAGAGGGTCATTTTCTGTGCTGGCATCAATCATGTTTGTGTTGACAGCATTATTAACCTTTTTTTTTCCAAAATTAGGTGGGAATCCATGCTAGTAATAACAAACATCAGCTGCGTGTCTTTCTTTTTCACAATATGTGCCTTTGAATTTTCCAGTTACGTTTCCTCTGCCTAAAACTCCTTTCCATTGTGCATTTTCAGTTGTACCAACTCCATTCATGTTAGAGTTGAACAAAACTTTAATATTGGCACTAGTTAATTGCCTTTCTTGGTGCTGCAATAATGAGAATGCTTTGTTGATACTAGGCAGAGGTTCTAGCAACAGTATTTATGATCTAATTGTGCTAAATTCATCATTCAATCCTTTTAAAAAACAAATCACGTATTCAGATTCTCTTTGTTCTTTAATGATTTTTACCATTCTGCATTTGCACTTGATAACACAAGTACATGAAGGTATAGATCTCAATGCTTCCAAATCTTCCCAAACAGTTTTCAAATCAGTGATATAGTTTGAGATATCTCTATCACCTTGCTTAATGGAATGTAACTCCTGCAGTAAATCTGATATGCGAAAATGGTCCACTTTTGAGAATCGATCTTTCAAGTCCTTCCATAGCTCATGAGCATCCTCAATGTAAACCGTGCTTTGAGCAATTTGTAAAGTCAAACATCTTGTAATCTATGAAATGACCATGGTGTTACATCTTTCCCAATCATCAAACATTAAGTCATCAACATCAAGCATGATTATAGTACCATCAACAAACTTGAATTTGTTCTTGGATAGAAGAGCACGTTTCATTGCTCTACTCCAAGAATTGTAATTTGTTCCATCAAGTTGCATTGAGACAAGAGTTGCTCCTGGATTCTCTCCAAGATGTAGATAGAAAGGATTTCGTGGATTTTGAGCTTCATTGCTGTTGAATTGTGAATCTGATTGGTAATCCGCCATTGATGAACCTTAAGGAGGAGAAGAATGAAGGAAGAAGACGAGAAATGTGCGCAATGGTATTGCTCTAATACCATATTGAGTTTTCAATAGATTCATGTTCATTCAGCAAAAGCTTAAAGAATTACACAATACCAATGTGGTATTTAACAAAGCTAAAAAAGGAAAGTTACAAAGATCTGAAAAACAAAAAAAGCCTACAAATAAGGAAATGTTGTTACAAAAGAAGAATGAGTAGGAAAGAGAACAAACAAACAATAATGCCAATACTCGACAAGGATTAGCCCAAAGAAATTCAAATCCTCTTACCCCAAGTATCGGTATACCTTTTTCTGTTCCATGTTGCCGTCCAATTTGATGCCATTTGCTTCTATCGGCGGCAATTGCCGACACTGTCCCTTCTTGCAGCCATCAACTTGGTTCTGCCCCCATCGGAGAATAGGCACCACTATACACCATTCATACTCACCTCCTTCCTTTGCTTTGATGAGCCTCTTCAATAATGAAAAGCTATAAAAAAATAAGAAAGACATAGCAAAAGGTGAAGAATCAGAGATAAGAACCCAAAAATGAAGAAAATAAAGAGGTTGAGAAGATGATTGCAGCCTCTTCATCGAGTCACGGCCTTGATAGGTGGTTCCCGAAGCTCGATGTAGGCCACCGCTGCCTTCAGGACCTCGAACCGCTTAGATTTTTGGTTCATGACAGCCTACTCGCCGATAGAGGAGAAGAGGACCACTGCGATTCGTCTCCGAGGGGAGCTTCAAAGAAAAAATGAGACCGTAAACTCGAAGCCAAGCCGTCATCTTAGTCCTTTGATTGGTCTGGCTTCCAGCGTTAAGAATTCGTCGCCACCGTCGGAGAAGAAGAAGATAGAAGAAAAGAGAGGAATTATGGATTTCAATCCCAATTTTAATGTTTCTGAAGGTTTGGTAGGGATAACCGAAGATACCCTTCCTTTTTTACTTCATATTCTTACCTTTTTTATTATTTTTGTTGGCTTAATTTTTGTTGGCTTAATTTTTGTATAATATATTTATATTCTATTTGTTTTGTTTTAGTGTCACTTATTTAGGCCATTTTAATTAAATAAAATGATTGTTAACTAGTATGTTCCAAATCTCATATCTATTAAATGATGATTTATATTTCAACCTAAATAAAATTAATATTTGTTTTAATAAAAACTATACTTTCATAATAAAAATAATAATAGAAGAATAATCTAAATAACTATCTTAAGATAGAACTTTGATAGTAAGGTCATGATTCGAGTCGTGTCTAACTTCTCCAAAAATGGGAAGAATGTCTACGATCAACACCGTCTCTAAGCTATTAATTCCATATAAAATAAGTCAAAATTATCATATTATTTAATTAATCATGGAATTTTATAGTAAGGTCATAGTTCGTAACATCTCCCACTTCTCCGAAAATGGGAATAAGGTCTATGACCAATACCATATCGAAGCTATTATTTGTATTTAAATTAATTAAAACTATTTTATCACTTAAATGAATTTTACGGAATTTTTATAGTAAGATCATGGTTCGAGTCGTCTTTAACTTCTCTAACACGGGAAGAAGGTCTACGACCAACATCATCTCTAAGCTATTAGTTCCATTGAATTAAAACTATCATACATTTTAAAACCAATACAAATCTACTCCACCAAATCTATTGATATTTTCCAAATTAACAAAATTCAACCAAACTAATCAATCAATTTTCATCCTAGAACTAAGTAGTCTTGATTTCCGTATTGCATCTTATTGAAAGCAGATTTTAGGACACCCAATTCCCCTTTCAACAATAAATATGTCACTTTGTTGAAAAGTTAATTCGGGTTGCCTTACAAGTTTATTTATCTTAGACTGATGAATGATGAAAAATTTATTTAATTAGTGACTTTATTTATTTGCTCCTTTTTTGGGTACATTTTAATCCTACATAAAGGTCGATCTCCTTTTATTGAGTTAACCATACAATTTCTTACGAAATGTTAGTATCAAGCAATAAATAAATGTTAGTTGCGGAAAGTAAATGATAGAAAATAAATCTTAGCGGTTAGATTATTAATTTATCACTCTTTTATTGTTTAAGTAACAATCCAGAGATTGAATTGCACTTTTTGCATTTTATTCCTATGTACAAAGTTACAAACCATGAATTGGTTTGAACTTATGTTCTTGGGAATCTTTAATCAACAAATAAAATTTATAAGTTAACACTTTACTATTTTACACTTGCATCTCTTTCAAGATTCAATTTTAGTATAATATAGGGTTATGTCGATCCAAAGTGAATTGCATTAACAGAAGAAAATCATATAAGCATATTATAGCAAAAATAATGATTAACAAGTTTAAAAATGATTTTTGTGTTATGTTACATAACAAGTTAACAAAGGAACATAAACTAATATTCACAAATTCTTGAGGAGAAAATTGGTTTGAAATATGTAATTATTTATAGACTCAAATGATTTTGAAAACATTAGACAAGTTATGTATTATACTTGTTAGGTATCAGTGGCCTAGGAACA
>NC_032023.1:9211070-9216057 GCF_001865875.1 Lupinus angustifolius | reverse complement strand
GGGGGGGTTGAATAGGTGTGGGGGGTTGAATAGGTGTAGCAGTTATCAATCACCGCTTCTTGAACCAAAACCTAATTGCTGGAAAACAACCCAATTAATCGATTAACAACAAGGTTTAATCGATTAACTATTGCATAGAACAAAATGATCAGACACACAATTTGCATAGTAATTAAAACAAAATTGAACAGATATAATACCGATATTTTTACGCACAATTATTAAGTATATGGAAGTAAACAAATATCCAACTTTTCAATTATAGATTCAATTTATAATGGCAAGAAACATAAAAAAGATAAAGAGAGAAAGAACAGTGCACGGATTTTTATCCTGGTTCGTTTGCGGTCCACTGCAAACTACATCCAGACCTCCCCTTCTGGATCAGGGATATTTTCTTTCTTCACAATATTGAAATATGGATACAAATACCAATTCAATTTACAAGCACATAGGATGCTCCCTTCTTGAAATCTAGGACCTCTAAATCCTTGGTTTGACTCTACCCTTCGCCTATGAGAAAACCTTTCTCGTGAACTAGCCCCAACCAAGATTCTTATCCTTAAATCAAGACCTCCTAGTCTTGGTGAAGAACCTCAATCTCCATTGTGATCTCACACCAAGAGACAAATCCAGACTACACAAAAACACGTTAAACACAAGGTATACTAAGCACAATAATGCTTAAAATATGAAAAGATAAAGACTCAAAGATTAACCCTTTTACTAACCACTTAAGCCATCAAGATTCAAATGAGTTAATCAATATCAATATACATATAATTTCTCTCTAACAATATCTAATGCATGAGCATGTGAGCAAGATAAGAATGGATACAGAATTATGCAAAAACAGTAAGCATATATCAACAATTAAAACAGTATAATCTCTCTTCTCACGCATGCAATCTCTCTTGCAAAAATACAGTAAAACACGTGTGCAAAATGCTCTCTAAACAACCTTATACAATAGAATGCATTGTTGTGGTTTTCTGAACAATGCCTTATATTTATAGCCTAGAGAATAGGTGATTACATTCGTTGCAAAACAGTTAAACAATTAAACACTTAAAACAGATTTCAGTTATAACAAATAACAGACAAGTTAATCGATTAAGGCTTCTCTTTAATCGATTAACGGGAAAACAGAATGACACAAAATTCAGTTCAAACAGAAAACACACATTTAAAAGAAAAGAAGTTGCGTTAATCGATTAAGTTACCACGTTAATCGATTAACTAGAACATTTATGCGTATGTTTCAAATGGTAAACTTCTCATATGTTATGCACAATATATATACATGTTTTACCAATTATATTATGCCTAATATGCACATATAACATGTATGATAGATGCATGAACATACAATTAACTACATGATATGTCTCATGAATATGATATGACAATTAAGATGGCTTAAGAGACTAGCATCTAGGTTCACCTAACCTATACTCACTTACTACGACACACATCCCAGAATACTTAGATTATAGACTCAATTTACACCCTAGTCTAGATATGACCAAATGAGCATAAGACATGTTGATTGTTGAGCCATCTTCAAGCTTTGTTAGAACATTGTCTTCATCAAAACATAGGCAAAGACATGCTAGTGCCATCCTTGACACTTGGCACTTTCAATACTTTGGTTAACTCCAAACACCAAGTCTTAATCCCCCATCTAGTGTCCTAGCATGGAAAGATGATTTTCAAACCTTACGTAATACACTAAATAATAATTAACTACCACTCATCGGAGTAGGTTGTCACACCCTACTTCAGGCTCCGTTAACTTTATTTAGTCATGAATATAAGTTGTTTAAAATAGATGCTTTGATATGGAAAGTGAAGTAAGGTGTAGGTTATACTTTTTAGTTCACTTGTCAATACCTTAAGAAAAAACATTTTTGGATCTTTAAATCAAGTTTTAGGTAATCAAGCTAAAACCGCATTAAGAACTTCTTAATGAATAAAAAATAAACAAAAGTAATAACTTGAATATATTGAAATCAAAAGATGACACAAAAAAGAAAAGAAATAACATTACACCATAATCCAAATCAATGTGTAGGAGCATGTGCCATCTATCCAAGGATGAGATGCTTTTGGACCCAAATGAGATTACAAAATTAACTTTTGCATCACATTTGCCAACTCCTTTCTCCTCTTGAATTCTAAGAGAAATTTACAAGAATTACCTAAAAACTAGCTTGAAAATATGGCCCCAAAGTACAAGAATTCTATAGAGAAATGTTTTTGGAGAGAAGAAGTGAAGAAATGGAATGTATTTTGAATGGTGGAAGAGGGCCTCTATTTATAGGCAACCAGGTCACTCCCTGGCCCTCTTGGTCCACGTTAGGCGCACCAAACCCTTCAGCATGGGTTTAGTCCTTGGCCAAGCAGCTTAGTCAGCTGCTTGTTGTTGACTCATCAAAGCTACTTCTGAGCTACTTGACTAGGCTATTGTGGGCTATTCTGAAAAGTGCTCAAATGATTTTTCAAGCGAGGTCATGCATGATGTCATCATTGCTTGGTGGCCAAGTCAAGTTTCCCACTTGTTGGGTCCAACCTGCCTGCCTTCTTAGGTGGCACCGCTCAGCTACCTGCTTGAGCAGGTTGTCCTGATCTTGCAAGGTGTGTGGTTTCAGGTTGGGTGGTCCAGGTGCACACCGAGTTATCTGCCTTAGCAGGTTGGCTTGTGCCATGCTTGTGTCTGACTGTACCATGATTGTGTCTGACCGAGCCAAGTTGGTGCTAGGTCAGTTGGGCGTTCCTATTTGTCCACGCCAGACTGCTTAGAGAGAAACTTCATGTGTTTAGTCCATGCTTTGGCCAAGCACTTAACTTTCCATGTGTGCATCAAAAGTGGCTTATGTGGACACTTCCTTGTTTCACTATTTTTTTGAATTTTTCTTCTCTTGATTTTTCCTAAAAATTTCACACAATGATATGGAAAAGAGGTGGACAAAATATACAATCAAAACATGACAATTTATCTAAAATGTGTTCAATTAAGTTGGTTTTGCATGAATTGCCTAGGATAAGAGCCATGAAAAATGTATGAAAACTAGGTATTTTTGACACTTATCAACTCCCCTCAACTTAAGACTTTGTTTGTCCTCAAATAAATGATAAAACACATCCGAGTTGTTTTTGGCTAATTTTGAAGATTAGATTGACATGATTTTAAATTTTGCTTAAGCATGCTCAAAAAATTTCAAAGAAAATTTTCAAGATTTGTTAATTTTGCACATAATGCTTCAAACATCAATCTCATGCGTATGTTCATCAAAAAATGTGTAACAAAACCAATGCAAATAATTTTCAATCAAAAAGTGTTTGTTGTGCACATGAGTTCAAAAATAGAACTTTTCAAGGGATGTAAGTGTTTCACTCAATTTTCAACTGTTTGCATGTAGTAATTTGAATTTATTCTTTGTCTCACCTATTCTATTAAAATTGCATTTTCAAATCAAGGATCACTGAGGATTTTTTTTCGGTTATACTGGGCTAGGCTTGAAAAGATCATGGTTTTTCTAGATCAGAAAATTAATTTCAAGAAGCAAAATATTTCAAAATTTTCTCAATGAAGCACTTCACTCTACTTTTGCCATAATTTCTTTCACAACATTTTAGCTATTGAACATTGGCTCTATTTGGCTTTTTCATTGTATTTTTCAATCTCTTTTTGTTTTTCTATTCTTGACAACTTTTGTTTGTTTTTTGTAAAGTGATTGAAATTTGTTTTCACTTTTCTTTTTCAAGAAGCCAAGCCCACCAATTTCCCTCCAACTTATTCTTTTTCAAACACTTTAAAAATTTATGCTCTCTTAACTCGAACTTTTTGTTCTAAGTTTTGTTCATGGGTTTGTTTGAAAAAATAATTCACTTTGTTTGGCTCAAAGGGGTTTATCAAAGGATGATCATATTTTTTGTTAGACTTGTTGGCCATTTTTGGTTCAACTAAAGAATAAACATGACTTGATCGTTTCCTATCAATCTTATGCAATTAAGAGAACTAAAGACTAAAACAAGTTTAATTAGACAAAACAAATTTTGATTTCACTCTTAATCTCATGTATTTGGCTCACTCCCTCACTTGGTATGGATTTACACTTTTGTATTGAAATTCCATTTGCACAAAATTTTCTTGTTATGACATTCAGTGATTTTTCACAAAAAAATATTTCTTTTTCTTATATCTCGTTTTGCTCAATGAAAGCTTAAAAATGTGCTTAACAATTTTTTCATCATGCAATTGTAAGATGAGATGGCAACTAAGAGGGGAGGGTCAATTAGTTGTCTTAAATCTATGTTAGATTTTTCTACAATTATTGGAGTTAGTAGCAGCAGAAAAAGTTATGTAGAAAAATATCAAACAAATGTAAGGAGATAAGGGAGAAGAGGGAACTCAGAGATTTTTATACTGGTTCACCTTCTTGTTCACGGAAGGTTACGTCTAGTGTAACACCGCGAATTTTACGAGTTTGATTTATAAGATTTTACTAATTTTATTAATATTTTTATTAATTATATATTCGAAAATGAATTTCTGGGAATTTTCGGTAAAGAATTAGACGAAACTCTAGTTGAGTTTTAGTCTTGTAATTTTATTTCCTATTTTATGGTAAATTTTGGTAATTTTTGGAGACAGTCGGTTCTGAACCACTGTCGGGGCCGAAATCCACCCGGTACGGCTCAAAACGTGGTTTTTGAGTTCCGTAACTCGGAATCGAATTCCGATCGCACCGTTAGCTTCTTAATCACATTTCGAGTCAAGATAGACCTTGAGCTGGTCCATACCTATTTTCTAAATATTTTTCACTTGGAATGCTGAAATCCAAAATTCTAATCGGATATTACAATCGGGCGATTTATAATATCCGATCGAGTATTAGCCAATAATACTCGAGCATGTTTATCGCACGTGTCCGCGTAGTGGTCGTTTCGCATTGGGATGCGAGATTTGCCTTTCCATAAAGCA
>NC_032023.1:9206891-9210970 GCF_001865875.1 Lupinus angustifolius | reverse complement strand
AACAAGGACGGCTTCAGCTTGTTCATGTCTTTGTTTAGTGTCTGTGGGCGATGATTAATATTTTCGCCCTTTCTTTTTGGATTTTGTATATGTTAATGGCGATGTAGTTTTCGCCTTTGTTGATTTAGTTTGTATGAACTAAAGATGACTTAACCATTTATATGAATTGTGTTATTCAGGAAATTGTGAATCAGGTTAAGTTATCATTCGATAACGATAAGTTGATTTTCCGCATTTGAGTTACTTAAAGTGATGTCCCAGAAAAGGAAGGTTTTAAAAGGAAACAATTTTATACATCCCCATTTCAAAAAAAAAAAATTTACCCATTTTTCTGCAATGTTTTTGAGAAGTATTTTTCGGGGCGTTACATCTAGTACTCTTGCAACACAAGAGATTTCTTCAATATATATTAAGAGTAGAAACTACAAATTCTCCCCTTCATATTTCCTTGTACCTTACTCACTCTCTAATACCTATATCACTCTTTGGAAAACAACCTTTCCTAGTGACTCTATCCCTTTTCTTATCATACTATTGTGAAAGAAAGTAATTCAACAAATTGAATGAAGAAAATTTTAACTATGGCAAAGATTGCCTTTACAACATTTGAAACTATGAATTCTTGCAATCCAATAACTCTTTATACACTTTAGTAATAATCTTTGAAAGTTTGAATAACTTTGAAACAACACTTAAGTCAACTTCAGAAAATATATTCTGAAAGTTAAGAACAAGTTGCAGAATGTGCAAAGCAAGTATTTTCTACAAGTTTAGATTGTGTATATGAATTATGTGTTATGAATTATAAGTTTTAATGCCTTTAAATAAGCTTTCCAATCAGCCATAACACCTATATGAAAAGGTAGGATTTGATTGGAATTAAACCCTTTCGTTTGGAGTGAAAGCTTGTGCAGTTTGAATATGAAAACTGGTGCAACAACTCTCAGTAATCGATTACCACACTGATGTAATCGATGAACAAAACATTCTTTCCAATTGAGTAATTGATTATCACACAGTGTAATCGATTACCCAAACATTTTGTCCGACTGCAAAACTGATTATCACACAGTGTAATCGGTTACTCACAAGATGTAATCGATTACCCAAGTATTTTGTTCAATTGAATACTTGATTACTACAATGCGTAATCAGTTACTCAAACGGGTGTAATCAATTACCCTATTCAGTTTTTGTCGGGTAACTCGTTTCTCACTCATTTAACGTGTTACTTAGTTATGGTAACCTATTACTTAGTCACAGTAACCTGTTACTTAGATCTAGTAACTTTTTACACAATATTTTGTAAATTGTTTTCAATTATACTTGTAGTTTTCAATTTTCTCATAAAATCCTTTTGACCATTACTACTATTTGTATATAATAGAGTATAATGATAGAAGTACCTAAAGACATATATTCTAATTCTTTGAAGCTTTATCTTCATTGTCTTCATAAGTATTCTTTCTTTTCTTCTTTATGTGATGTTGGTGTTTTCATCAAAATCATGCCAATGTTAGGAGCAAGATCTTCTTCACAATCTTCCTCTTTTTCATGATGACAAACCAATATCTTGTTGATAGTGTAGTTTTCTGAGAGTATCATACTTTGTGATATTCTGACTTGTCTTGAGTATTCCCCCTATTTTGTATGCTCTCTCTCTTTTGTATGCTCCCCCTTTGATTTGGAGTCATGTGTCTGAAAGAATTTTAAATAGAAAATACATTCTCCCAACTTTTCTCCCCTTTTTGACTTCATCCAAAAGAAAAAAAGTCAAGAGTCCAGCACACATACAATATGTATATAAAAAACATAAAGGTAACATAGCATATCAGAAAACATAAATGATGTCCATACATTGTTCAAATATAACAAAAAAACAAAAAAACAATAATTTGTCCACAATCACACAACATTACAATTAGAAATGCTAGACAACAAATGTTCTAAGACTCAGGCTCAGTGCTATCGTCATCGAGATCCATGCTAATGATCTAATAAAAAGACGTTGAAGCTCGAAGAGAGAATAATTCGTCCATGGTCATCTGATTGGTAGGCATGGCAACATATGAAGATGACTTAACATGAAATTCAGAAGGTTGATGTTCACGAGGGTTAATAGTGACATTTGTAGTTGGATTAGCAGGTGCAACCTATCTATCACTTTGATGCTTATAGATTCCATCAATTGTATCTCGAAAGAAACCCATTTTGTGGATCACATTCCCATTAATCTTACAATCGTGTGCATCAAGTGTGATTTTGGACTCACCAACAATGGATACACTAAAATGCTTAAGAACTTTGGTAACGATGATTGCATAAGGCAAAAGGTTGTGAGTCTCTTGTACATCTATTGCAGTTTCACCTAAAACATACATCAACTGCAGCTCCATGTCATTATTTTGAGAATGATTTGAAAATTTTGGAAGAATGACATAGCTCAGAAAGTAATGAAGCAAACGATCTTCGAGATTGAGATTTCCTACAACAAGGATATCTCTACTCTTTACAGTTTCACCTAAAGCCAGTTGCTTACGCATTTCTATTTCCCTTTTAGAGAATCTACACATAGAGTATTAGAACTCTTTTCTATCATAATTATCTCATTCACATGGAAGACCGGAATATTTTAGGCTACCTTGATAGGGTATATTACAACATATTGAATGGAAGGTTTTAACATGTAAGAAAATTTATTTTCCTTTCACATAGGATGTTAAACTATTCTTCTTAAAGTTCAAGTTGCAGTAAAATACTTTAACAAGTTGAGGATAATAGGCATTTGATTCTTCACAGAAATCAAAAAGATCTTGTTGCCTAAGTAGAATAGGGAAATGAAAATCTTCAAACTCAAAGTTACTTACATTTTCATACTTAGGAGCAAATATTGAGCGTCCAAGGAAATGCTCTGAGAAAACTTTGCATTGTTCATCATTGCGAGAAGATGTGCCAAGTCCAGAGGGTTAGCTTCAAAAGATGAAATACCTTGCTTCTTTTCAGACAGACTGATACATTGCTTCTTAGCCCTTGATGATGAAGCTATTGATTGAGGTTTTTGAGAAGTTAGGTTTTTGAGTTTTGAGAGATTTGGGGATTTTTTTATTTAGGCCACTAAACATGTAAAATATGGAATCGAAGTGTTTAGAGTTGAAAAATTGATATGAAACGACTCAAAAATCACACAAATCGCATCAAAAATGAAGATTTTAGAAGAAAGCTAGGGTGAATACGAAAAGAGGGCTTTGAAGAAGAAGTGTTTGAAAAATGAGGAGGGAAACTTAAATACTAGTCAGAGTAATCAACTACTTAACATAGAAAATTCCCAGATTTCAAACAACAACCTTAGGTAATCAATTACACATATGGGTAATCGGTTACTCTCCAGAGATTGAGAAGCCGTTGTCCAAGTACCACCGATTGTAGACGACTCTCAAATTATCCTAGAAAACAGGTTAAGTAGTATTAGGTACCTAATTTTCTTTGGGTCCTACATGGTTAACACCTTTTTCAACCCATCTATAGTGACCTAAGGGCACACCATGTTTTCTAATCATGCAAGTGTTTGGTTTATGCCTATGGTTTTTACAATAAGTACATACGGGATGATGCTTATGTATCTGTTGAAAGAGTTTTTTTGGAGGTTTTCCCCCTCAACAAATTGTCCCCGGCAGCAGCGCCAATTTTTTGAAAGGAGTTTTCTCTTCGGTGTGTTTTCTTTATTTGGTTAAGTAAGTGAACTCGGTTTTATTCTTTGTTCGCCATCTCGGCTTTGTTGAAATAAACTCCAACACCGGTATAATGGTTTCAAGAATATTTCAGTTACAACTTACTTCTAATAATCATCTGAATAAGTTATTTCTTCTTTGCCTCATTTCGATTTTGTTAGAATAAATTCTAACGCCGGTACAATGGTATTGAAACAATCCCCTATTACATAATTATTAAGTACCTTTGAATACCATCTCGGTTTTTTGGAATAAATTCCAACACCGGTTTAATGGTATTCTAATGTACAAAAGTGATGAATAGTTAGTTGTTAGAAACAAACAAATAAATAAAGTTAAGTGACCTTTATT
>NC_032023.1:9203314-9206791 GCF_001865875.1 Lupinus angustifolius | reverse complement strand
TTAAGTGTTTGAGACAAGTAATTTTTCATGACTTGAAATCGGTTTTTAGGTGATCAATCTAAAAAGAGCATTAAGAACTTCTCAAACAAATAAAATTAACCAAAGCACCAACTTGAATGATTAAAATTCAAATTTAGAATAAAAGAAAAAGAAGAAATACATAATCCACTTTCAAATGAAGTAGTTACGAGCATGAGCCATCCATCCAAGGATTGGATGCTTTAAGTTCCAAATGAGATTACAAAATGGATTTTTGCATCTCATTTGCCTTCTCCTCTCTCCTCTTGAATTATAAACTAAGAACTATAAAACCTACTTACGAAAGCTTCTATGAACCGAGCTTTCAAACTAATAAATAAGAAGAGAGAATTGTGATTTTTCTTGAGGGAAGAGGAAGTTAAGGGAAGAGATCGTTCTTGAATGAAGGAAATGCCTTCCTATTTATAGATTTTCCCTGCCACCGCTGAGCTGCTTGTTTGCACCGCTCAGTAGCTGCCAAACCCTTCAGCATGGGTTTGGTCACTTTGTCAAGTAGCTTGGTCACCTTCTTAAGCTTGACTTAACAAGGCTAGTTGTGAGCTACGGGACCAGCTATGGTGAGCTACTCCTGAAAAGCCTATGGTGGGCTACTTCAAGTGAGGTCGTGTATGACTTCATGGTTTCTTGATGGCTAAGTTAATTCTGGGTGCACACCCCTTAGCACACATGTGGCACCACTAAGCTGCCTGCTTGAGCAGCTTTGACAAAGCTGACTGAGACGTGTCTTGGTGCTTGCAGACCTGGTCAAGTGTCTGGTTCACTGTTGAGCACACATGTGGCACCGCTGAGCTGTCTGCTTGAGCAGCTTGGGCGTGTGCCAGGCTTGTGTCTGACCATGCCAAGCTTGTGCTCTGACCATGAGTCTTTATTCTCTTTTCTTTTTCATTCTAAATCCTACAAAACACATTAAAGAGAAATACAAACAAAAATAGACAAGATTGTGATATTTTATCCAAAAAGTATTGGTTTTAAGTTGGTTTTTCTCAATTATGCTTAAGATAAGTGCCATAAAAGTGTATGAAATTTAGGTATGTTTAGCACTTATCAGTATCCTAGATTTATTGTTATTATAATTAAATACATGGATACTTTGTTTCTTAAAATTTATTTTTGTTGAGACATTTTATTTCTTAGAAACTTGGCTGTTAGAATAGCCAAGACCTCTTCGATCTGTAGAATGTCTCTGATCTTTAATTATCTTGTCTAGATTTTTACTACTCTTGTTTAATTTATTAAGTTCATGACTTAATGTTGAAACTTTATTTTCGAGAGTAATGCAGTTTTGGCATGAAGAAGATGATGGTTTATTTATGAATACTTCTACCTCAGTTTTTTGTTTTTAAAAACAATTTAGTGAGTTTGACATATTCAGCATGTAAATCATTAAATGTAAGTTGCAATTCAAAAGAAGAAAATAGGTTTGTTTTATTTACCTCTTTATCATCAGAGTGATGAGATTCCATTAGTGAGAGATGTGCCTGTTCTTCATTTTCTAGTTCAGATGCATAACTGATATCATTGTCTTCCCAAGCTATGTAGGCTCTTCGTCCAGTCTTCATTTCATTTTTGCCTTTGAATCCATTCTTTTTCATGTTATGACAGTCCATCTTAATATGACCGAACTTACCACATTTAAAACATGTGAAGTTTTGGTTTGAAGTGGAGGTGTCATTATTCTTGTGAATTTCTTCATTTGTGCTATTTTAGAGCATTTGTTCCTTTTAAGGAACTTGCTGAACTTCTTTACAAAAAGACTCATGTCTTCCATCTCTTCCATTTCTGATTCATCTTCTAATGAGTCATATCTATCTGCCTTTTCTTTGAGAGAGATATTTTTCTTCTTCTTTTCTTGCTCTTTATGTTGGTCAAGTTGACTGAGTCCAATTCGTGTTCCTACAATTTACCAAATAAAACAGCCAAGGACATTTTGGATAAAATTTTCTTTTTAGAAATGGTTGTTACTTTTGGTTGCCATGTTCTGGTGAGTGATCTTAGAACTTTTAAGTTCAAGTCACTGTTTAATAAAGTTTTCCAAGTGTAATAAGATGATTCGTAAGGTGAGTAAATCTCTTTTGTAAATCTAGTATTTTCTCTCCGGGCTTCATACAGAACATTTCGTATTCCTAGGAGTGCGTGTTGAGTCTCGACCTATTGACTTCCTAAGTTCCTTTGTGTGTAGTCTCTAGAGTATCCCACATTTCTTTAGCCAATTTGCAATTTTATACTCTAAAGACTTCCTCGATGACATATTCATCATGCAAGTCATTAAATGCAGTTTGTAATTCAGAAGAATATAGTTTAGTGTCGTCTACCTCTTCATCATCAGAATGATGAGATGCCATTAAAGAGAGATGTGCTTGTTCTTCATTTTCTTGTTTAGAGGGGAACTGGTATCATTGTCTTCCCAAGCAATATAGGCTCTCCGTCCAGTCCTCATTTCATTTTTCCCTTTGAAAGAATTCTTTTTTAGGTTTGGACAATCCATCTTCATATGACGATGCTTGCCACATACAAAGCATGTGAAGTTTTGGGTTGAAGTGGAGGAGTCATTGCTCTTGGTTAATTTCCTCATTTGTCTAGTTTTAGCACCCTTGTTCCTTTTAAAGAACTTGTTGAACTTCTTTATAAGACGACTCATGTCTTCCATCTCTTCCTTCTCAGATTCATCTTCTGATGATTCGTATTTGTCTACTTTTGCCTTGAGAAAGATATTCTTCGTTTTCTTCTATTGCTCTTCATGTTGGTCAAGTTGGCCGAGTTCTAATTCATGTTCCTACAATTTACCAAACAAAGCAGCCGATGACATTTTTGATAAACTTTTCTTTTCAGAAATGGTTGTTACCTTTGATAGTACCTTACCAAGTGCAATAAGGTGATTTGTGAGCTGAGTAAATCTCTTTTGAAGATCCAGAATTTTCTCTTCAGGTTTCATACGACACATTTCGTATTCTTGGGTAAGTGTGTTGAGTCTCGACCTCTTTACCTCCTTAGTTCCTTAATGTGTAGTGTCTAGAGTATCCCACATTTCTTTGGCAGATTTGCAGTTTGATACTCTAAAGAACTTGTTAATGCCAAGTGCTGAAGTGAGGATGTTCTTTGCTTTGACATCATATTGCACCTTCTTTTTATCTTCATCATTCCATGAAGATTTGGGCTTTACTTCCCTTACACTGTTGACTATGGTGAAGGGTTCATATGGTCCTTCTTCAATTGCATTCCATATGTCCAAGTCTTGAGATTCTATGAAAATTCTCATTCTGATTATCCAAAAGTCATAGCACTCTCTAACAAAGCTTGGAGGGTGGTTGACATTGGAACCTTATCCTAGGAATGATCTTGAGGCCATCTTCGATATATGATCAGATTTAAGAATATCTTACTCAAAAATAGCTATGGTGCCAATTGTAAGACTAAGATTGTAACTAAGACGGGGGGGGG
>NC_032023.1:9198320-9203214 GCF_001865875.1 Lupinus angustifolius | reverse complement strand
GAATTAATTGACTTAAAATTATGGCAACCTTTTAAGCAAAATCAAGAGTTATTTGCAGCAGAGAAATTATGCAGAAAAATAACAAGTAAAAAATCAAGACATAGAAGAGAAGAGATTACACCGAGATTTTATACTGGTTCACCTTCTTGTCCACTGAAAGCTACATCCAGTACTCTTACATCACAAGAGATTTGTTCACTAAATATTATTTAATGTAATTACAATATCTCACCCCAAGACCTCTATATACATTACACATTTACTAATAATTATGTGACTCTTGGAAAACACCTTTTCCTAGTGACTCTATCCCCTTTCTTATCACACCCTTGTGAAAGAAAGATTTCTACAATATCGATGAAGAATTTACAACAATGGCAAGATTGCCTTTACAAGTTTGGAATGTAATAATGCTCTTATAGGTTTGTAAAACTTTGAAACACTTTACTTCAAGCAACTCAGAAAATTAAATATGAAAGTTTAAGAACAAGTTGCAAAAAGTGCAGAAAATATTTCAAAGAATTTTCAGAATTATGCTTGAAAGTTTGTGTAAGAGTTACTCATTTGATTCTGAGTTTCAATGCCTTTAAATGGACTTTCCAACCAGCCATAACACCTCTTGGAAAGGGTAGGAATTGATTAGAATGAAACCATTTCGTTAGGAATGAAAACCATTCAATTTGAAAACTGATGCTACAACTCTTAGTAATCAATTACAACCTTGAGTAATCAATTTTCAAACTTTTTTGATTTGGGGATTTTCTTTGAATCTTTTTGAAAATTTTGACGTGATGTTTTAAAAAACATTTCTCTATCAAAAAAATATTTCAAGAAGAACTTCAATTAAAAGATTAAAACTTTTAAGAATGAAGGAGATAGTACTTACATGTTTGAAGTTTGGAAATTTTGAAGAAAGGAGAGAGCTTTGAAAAGGTCTTTTTGGAGAAGATTATTTTGCTCTTTCAAAATGAGAATGAGAGGGAATTCTCGGTCAAGTTTTTTTTAATGGGGTGAGATTTCAAGAAATTAAGAGGATAAGAGAAATTTCTTTCGAAAGATTCTCTTCCATGTGGCTGCCTAGTGGGGCGCCCGACACCATGTCAGCCTGCCAGGCGCACAGTCAGAAATGCTGATTGGATTTGGCTTAGCCCATGTTGGGCAAATTTGGCCATGGTTAGGCCCATTTTGACCCCGAAAAGTTCTTCTACTCATTTTCCCTCTTTTAGTTGATTTTAAAAAAAATGTTTTTGTGTACCAAAATAATTTTTCTCAATTTTATTTTTCAAAAGAAAACTAAAGAATAAGAAAAAGAATTTAATGAAGAAAAAACCTATATATATATATATATATATTCAAAATGTATTGGGTTGTCTCCCATCAAGCGCTTCTTTACTGTCACTAGCTTGACGCATGTTACCTACAAAATCTAGCTTTTTCCACCAACCCCATCCTACTGCTCAGATGAGCTAGTTTCACTACTGAAGATAGCATTGAAATGCTCCCTTGGATTCAGTTCATTATTGGAAGAAAATGTTGTTTTCTGATTATCTGCCAATTGTTTGGCCAACTTCCCAATTTGAATTTCCATGTTCCTAAGGGAAACATCAATACTTTTCTGGTTGGACATTGTCATTTGAATGAATTAGTTTGGAGTGTCCTTCAGTTTAACATTCTTATCTTGGGTTGGGTGTTGGTATTGATTGGCTCTGGGATAGAATGGTGGTTTCTGATGATTGTCCTGTCTCCATGGCTGATTTCCTTGAAATTGGTTTCCTCCCCTCGGGTAGTTGTTCTGGAAATTTTGCATTGGAGGATTGTTGACAAATTGGACTTCCTCATTATGAGTTTGGGACTGGCCAATGTCATGATCATCAATACATTGGTCACGTCTAAAAAATTGCTTCTTTGAAAACTCTCTAATCTGTCTAGGAAAATCATTGAGCTTCTCAGATACTTCATCTAACTGTTATAATATCTATACACTATCAATGTTTATACATAATTAGTACATCATCCATCATTCATGTGTTATACTTTTTTGAAGAGTCAATGATTATTAAATAGGAATAGTGGATGATGGAATGATAATGTATAAAAGTCATACACTTTTAGTGCATATATTGTTTTCTCATAATTAATTTCAGAATATTTGCATGCTCTTTACACTTCACCTAACAAAGTCGGATACACTTATGTAAGAGTCATTATTTTGATAAATTTGTTTCCGATAAAAATTAACATTATATTCGCTTCACTAAAGCTCGTATATTATCATATTAATGAGTACTTTTGGCTCAGTCTATACCATCTCTCTCCTTTTACATTGCATTTCTATCTTGTTATATATTCTACCAATCTATCTTGTTGTTACTCGTTCAATGCTCTTCATAGAATGCATATACTTTGGAGTGAGACTTGCTACTTTTATCTATTGAAGATTTTCTTGAAGATTTGCATCATATGATTTACTTTTTGTTGGCTCTCTAATTCTTCTATTATAATTAAAACATGTTAATATCCATTGTGCGTTAGGATGGAATACTTGCATTGCATTAGTTTGTGGACTATGTTGTGGTAGGTGTACACCTTTGTCATGAGATATTTTATGAGATTAATCATTTGGTAATATGTATGTAGGATCCACTATTCACTTGTTTTGTTAATACTTTATATCTTGTACATTTTGTTTGCTTTGTTTTCATATTATGACTTAAACCTCTCTCATGTCTAGTTCCCAAAACTGGTGTGGTTTTGGAACACTAGTGTTATACAATTAAAAGAGGTTGCATAAGACGCTGGAAGCTTTTTAAAGAGATAATTTTGACTTCGGCTACTCGTAGTGTAATTTTTCAGACTTCGTCTTACTTAGCTAACGAAATCCCAATTATATTGATCAGGATGTAATCTGAACCACCTAGTGGGATAAGGCTTGGAGGTGGTTGCTGTTGTTCAGGAATCATGAAATTCATGGCAACATAAGTGCTGTATGTTTAGTTTAATGTAGCATCACCAACATAATCATTGGGTGATCATCCTTGTGTTTCTCTATCCCCCAATCCAATTAAGTTGTATAATATATCAGGCTTGCATGTACATCAAGACATCAACAAGTAAAGACCTTCTTTAGTGTTTCAGATATCTGTCGAAATGTTTTACCTCATTTGATCAAGGAAGGTTCTCAAACAACTCCTTTGATAACTATTTTTGTGACAAAACTAGCTGCTGATGTTTTCAAGAGGAAGAAATTACCTGCTGCAATACTCACTTCTTTATGTGGAGGTACTGAAATTGGTTAGACAATAGCGGAAGACACACACATTCCCCTGGTTTCTCTCACCGGAAGTTCAAAGCTACAATTACCTGGTCGCTGGAAATAAAGTCTTAACCATGTGGGATAATAAACTTCTTGAATCGAGGATGTACATGTTTTCACTCTTATGTTGAATGATGTAGATGCACTTAGATGATGCTCAGTTCTGTTGCTCTGATCCCCCTATTAAAACCCATTATGTGGAGATAACTAGGAAAATGCTCATTTATTTCAGTATGATTTTAAATATTGAAAACTATGATGTTGAGGTGATGATGATGCATTCTATACTATAGGTGGGAATGACAGTCCAACAAAATGTAAGATTTTGCAAATGCTTTCTAGAGTTAAATGGAAACAATGCAATAATAGTCATGAATGATGCATACATAAAGCTCATTGTGCATTCTATTCCGTAGGTACTGTTCGTCAACAATGCATATCATGTTGTAGAATGGTATTATAATAACTTTGAAAATTTAATTTAATAGTTCTAATGTTGTAATTTTAATTTTTTTTATAAAATATGAGGAAAGAGATAAATAATAACAAATTTAGACACTTACATACGCGTGATACTCTATTACCAATGCTGGACTTTAACATGCACATAGTCTGGTACTAGTGCTAGATTCTTCAGTACTTGACTGTCGACAACCCATATTTTCTCATTATAAACAAATAACTGCCTCTCTACTCTTTTATATCATGTTTTCGTTCTCAAAATTTCTCTTATGAGTTCTATTTCCATTACCATGTCTCTAGTTTTTGCTCTCATCATTCTCTCATTACAATCTCTATCTTCATTAGCATCCATAGATTCTGATAGTACTTAAATTGATCACATTAAACACCAGAACAAACCTAACATCTATTGAACACATCATGAATGATACACAACCACTCTCTCTTCTCTCTCCTCTATCGACCCCGTCTCCAACCCCTCACTCTATACCTACACCACAACATACAATGGTTTTGAAACCTCCCTCACTTTTCAACAACCCGACGAACTTCTCAAATCTGATTTCGTCATCCGAATCTACCAGGATACTCTATCAACTCCACACCACTCATACCCCTGAGTTCTTAGGACTCCAAGCAAACTCAAGGTTACCCACATGACATGTTAATGAAACCCTCAACAAGAGTCTGAATGATATAATCATAGGAATTCTCAACACCGGAGTATGGCCGAAATCTAAAAGCTTTGATGATACTGGAATGTTGGGATATACCTAAAGAGTATCATGGAGAATGTGAACGAGGAAAATGTATTCTTCCTTGTGTAACAAGAAGCTCATTGGTGCTAAAAGCTTCATTAAAGGCTCCTACATGGCAATGAGATATAAGAATGGTAAAGGGAGCGAGATAGTAAGTAATCCCCTATAGATACAGAAGTTAGCAGGACCCATACTACGAGCATTGCTGCTGAGTCCCATGTCACTATATCTAGATATTTTGGTTATGCCAACGACATTTCTCGTGGTATGGCCCCACAAGCACCTTTAGTAGCATATAAGGTTTGCTAGGAGGTGAAAGTGTGCATGTCAAGAGGAACACTTTGGAAGGCTCTCCTTGAAC
>NC_032023.1:9198199-9198315 GCF_001865875.1 Lupinus angustifolius | reverse complement strand
GAGGATTAGGATTAGGATAGCATGAGGATGAGGATGAGGATGGGGACAAAGATAGGATAACGAAGAGGATGAAGATGAAGAGGAGGGTAGGATGAGGATGAGGATAGGATGAGGAG
>NC_032023.1:9192470-9198099 GCF_001865875.1 Lupinus angustifolius | reverse complement strand
AGGATGAGGACGAGGATAGGATGAGGGCGAGGACGAAGATGAGGCGGAGGATGAGGATGAGGATGAGGATTAGGATGAGGATGAGGATAGGATGCGGATGAGGATGAGGATGAGGATAGGATGAGGACGAGGATGTGGAAAGGATGAGGATGAGGATAGGATGAGGAATTGGAGGAGGTAGATGAGGAAGAGGATAGGATGAGGATGAGGAAGAGGATAAACATGACGAGGTGGGTAGGATGAGCATGGGGATGAGGATGAGGATGTGGATAGGAATTCGGATGACAATTATGATAGGATGAGGACGAGGAAGAGGATGAGCATAGGATGAGGAAGAGGAGGAGGATAGGCTGAGGATTGGATGAGGATGAGGAGGACGATAGGATGAGGAGGGAGATGAGGACGAGGATAAGGATGAGAACGTGGATAGGATGAAGGAAGAGGATGAAGATGAGGATGAAGACGAGGAGGAGGAGGAGGAGGATAGGATGAGGATAAGGAGAAGGATGAGGATGAGGATGAGGAGGAGGATAGGATGAGGAGGAGGTGGAGGATGAGGATAAGATGAGGATGAGGATGAAGATAGGATAAGATGAGGATGGGGAATTGGAGGAGGAGGATGAGGATGAGGATGAGGAGGAGGAGGAGGATGAGGATGAGGATGAGGAAGAGGATGAGGATGAGGATGAGGAAGAGGATGAGGATGAGGATGAGGAAGAGGATGAGGATGAGGATGAGGAAGAGGATGAGGATGAGGATGAGGAAGAGGATGAGGATGAGGATGAGGAAGAGGATGAGGATGAGGATGAGGAAGAGGATGAGGATGAGGATGAGGAAGAGGATGAGGATGAGGATGAGGAAGAGGATGAGGATGAGGATGAGGAAGAGGATGAGGATGAGGATGAGGAAGAGGATGAGGATGAGGATGAGGAAGAGGATGAGGATGAGGATGAGGAAGAGGATGAGGATGAGGATGAGGAAGAGGATGAGGATGAGGATGAGGAAGAGGATGAGGATGAGGATGAGGAAGAGGATGAGGATGAGGATGAGGAAGAGGATGAGGATGAGGATGAGGAAGAGGATGAGGATGAGGATGAGGAAGAGGATGAGGATGAGGATGAGGAAGAGGATGAGGATGAGGATGAGGAAGAGGATGAGGATGAGGATGAGGAAGAGGATGAGGATGAGGATGAGGAAGAGGATGAGGATGAGGATGAGGAAGAGGATGAGGATGAGGATGAGGAAGAGGATGAGGATGAGGATGAGGAAGAGGATGAGGATGAGGATGAGGAAGAGGATGAGGATGAGGATGAGGAAGAGGATGAGGATGAGGATGAGGAAGAGGATGAGGATGAGGATGAGGAAGAGGATGAGGATGAGGATGAGGAAGAGGATGAGGATGAGGATGAGGAAGAGGATGAGGATGAGGATGAGGAAGAGGATGAGGATGAGGATGAGGAAGAGGATGAGGATGAGGATGAGGAAGAGGATGAGGATGAGGATGAGGAAGAGGATGAGGATGAGGATGAGGAAGAGGATGAGGATGAGGATGAGGAAGAGGATGAGGATGAGGATGAGGAAGAGGATGAGGATGAGGATGAGGAAGAGGATGAGGATGAGGATGAGGAAGAGGATGAGGATGAGGATGAGGAAGAGGATGAGGATGAGGATGAGGAAGAGGATGAGGATGAGGATGAGGAAGAGGATGAGGATGAGGATGAGGAAGAGGATGAGGATGAGGATGAGGAAGAGGATGAGGATGAGGATGAGGAAGAGGATGAGGATGAGGATGAGGAAGAGGATGAGGATGAGGATGAGGAAGAGGATGAGGATGAGGATGAGGAAGAGGATGAGGATGAGGATGAGGAAGAGGATGAGGATGAGGATGAGGAAGAGGATGAGGATGAGGATGAGGAAGAGGATGAGGATGAGGATGAGGAAGAGGATGAGGATGAGGATGAGGAAGAGGATGAGGATGAGGATGAGGAAGAGGATGAGGATGAGGATGAGGAAGAGGATGAGGATGAGGATGAGGAAGAGGATGAGGATGAGGATGAGGAAGAGGATGAGGATGAGGATGAGGAAGAGGATGAGGATGAGGATGAGGAAGAGGATGAGGATGAGGATGAGGAAGAGGATGAGGATGAGGATGAGGAAGAGGATGAGGATGAGGATGAGGAAGAGGATGAGGATGAGGATGAGGAAGAGGATGAGGATGAGGATGAGGAAGAGGATGAGGATGAGGATGAGGAAGAGGATGAGGATGAGGATGAGGAAGAGGATGAGGATGAGGATGAGGAAGAGGATGAGGATGAGGATGAGGAAGAGGATGAGGATGAGGATGAGGAAGAGGATGAGGATGAGGATGAGGAAGAGGATGAGGATGAGGATGAGGAAGAGGATGAGGATGAGGATGAGGAAGAGGATGAGGATGAGGATGAGGAAGAGGATGAGGATGAGGATGAGGAAGAGGATGAGGATGAGGATGAGGAAGAGGATGAGGATGAGGATGAGGAAGAGGATGAGGATGAGGATGAGGAAGAGGATGAGGATGAGGATGAGGAAGAGGATGAGGATGAGGATGAGGAAGAGGATGAGGATGAGGATGAGGAAGAGGATGAGGATGAGGATGAGGAAGAGGATGAGGATGAGGATGAGGAAGAGGATGAGGATGAGGATGAGGAAGAGGATGAGGATGAGGATGAGGAAGAGGATGAGGATGAGGATGAGGAAGAGGATGAGGATGAGGATGAGGAAGAGGATGAGGATGAGGATGAGGAAGAGGATGAGGATGAGGATGAGGAAGAGGATGAGGATGAGGATGAGGAAGAGGATGAGGATGAGGATGAGGAAGAGGATGAGGATGAGGATGAGGAAGAGGATGAGGATGAGGATGAGGAAGAGGATGAGGATGAGGATGAGGAAGAGGATGAGGATGAGGATGAGGAAGAGGATGAGGATGAGGATGAGGAAGAGGATGAGGATGAGGATGAGGAAGAGGATGAGGATGAGGATGAGGAAGAGGATGAGGATGAGGATGAGGAAGAGGATGAGGATGAGGATGAGGAAGAGGATGAGGATGAGGATGAGGAAGAGGATGAGGATGAGGATGAGGAAGAGGATGAGGATGAGGATGAGGAAGAGGATGAGGATGAGGATGAGGAAGAGGATGAGGATGAGGATGAGGAAGAGGATGAGGATGAGGATGAGGAAGAGGATGAGGATGAGGATGAGGAAGAGGATGAGGATGAGGATGAGGAAGAGGATGAGGATGAGGATGAGGAAGAGGATGAGGATGAGGATGAGGAAGAGGATGAGGATGAGGATGAGGAAGAGGATGAGGATGAGGATGAGGAAGAGGATGAGGATGAGGATGAGGAAGAGGATGAGGATGAGGATGAGGAAGAGGATGAGGATGAGGATGAGGAAGAGGATGAGGATGAGGATGAGGAAGAGGATGAGGATGAGGATGAGGAAGAGGATGAGGATGAGGATGAGGAAGAGGATGAGGATGAGGATGAGGAAGAGGATGAGGATGAGGATGAGGAAGAGGATGAGGATGAGGATGAGGAAGAGGATGAGGATGAGGATGAGGAAGAGGATGAGGATGAGGATGAGGAAGAGGATGAGGATGAGGATGAGGAAGAGGATGAGGATGAGGATGAGGAAGAGGATGAGGATGAGGATGAGGAAGAGGATGAGGATGAGGATGAGGAAGAGGATGAGGATGAGGATGAGGAAGAGGATGAGGATGAGGATGAGGAAGAGGATGAGGATGAGGATGAGGAAGAGGATGAGGATGAGGATGAGGAAGAGGATGAGGATGAGGATGAGGAAGAGGATGAGGATGAGGATGAGGAAGAGGATGAGGATGAGGATGAGGAAGAGGATGAGGATGAGGATGAGGATGAGGAGGTGTTTAGGATGAGGATGAGGATGAGGATGAGGTTGGGGATGGGGATGGGGATGAGGATGGGGAAGAGGAGTAGGATGGGGATGAGGATGAGGATGAGGAAGAGGATGAGGATGCCGATGTGGATTAGGATGAGGATAAGGATGGGGATGGGGATGAGGATGCGGGTGAGGATGAGGATGGGGATGAGGATGAGGATGAGGATAGGATGAGGACGAGGATATGATGAGGAAGAGGATAGGATGAGCATGAGGATAGGATGAGGATGAGGATAGGATGAGGATGTGGACGACGATAAGATGAGGAAGAGGATGAGGATGAAGAGGAGGCTAGGTGAGGATGGGGATGAGGATGAGGATGAGGACGAGGATGAGGATAGGATGAGGACGAGGATAGGATGAGGATGAGGATAGGATGAGGATGAGGATGAGGATGAGGATGAGGATGAGGATGAGGATGAGGATGAGGATGAGGATGAGGATGAGGATGAGGATGAGGATGAGGATGAGGATGAGGATGAGGATGAGGATGAGGATGAGGATGAGGATGAGGATGAGGATGAGGATGAGGATGAGGATGAGGATGAGGATGAGGATGAGGATGAGGATGAGGATGAGGATGAGGATGAGGATGAGGATGAGGATGAGGATGAGGATGAGGATGAGGATGAGGATGAGGATGAGGATGAGGATGAGGATGAGGATGAGGATGAGGATGAGGATGAGGATGAGGATGAGGATGAGGATGAGGATGAGGATGAGGATGAGGATGAGGATGAGGATGAGGATGAGGATGAGGATGAGGATGAGGATGAGGATGAGGATGAGGATGAGGATGAGGATGAGGATGAGGATGAGGATGAGGATGAGGATGAGGATGAGGATGAGGATGAGGATGAGGATGAGGATGAGGATGAGGATGAGGATGAGGATGAGGATGAGGATGAGGATGAGGATGAGGATGAGGATGAGGATGAGGATGAGGATGAGGATGAGGATGAGGATGAGGATGAGGATGAGGATGAGGATGAGGATGAGGATGAGGATGAGGATGAGGATGAGGATGAGGATGAGGATGAGGATGAGGATGAGGATGAGGATGAGGATGAGGATGAGGATGAGGATGAGGATGAGGATGAGGATGAGGATGAGGATGAGGATGAGGATGAGGATGAGGATGAGGATGAGGATGAGGATGAGGATGAGGATGAGGATGAGGATGAGGATGAGGATGAGGATGAGGATGAGGATGAGGATGAGGATGAGGATGAGGATGAGGATGAGGATAGGATGAGGATGAGGATGAGGATGGGAACGAAAATAGGATGAGGATAAAGAGGACGGTAGGATGAGGATGAGGATGAGGATATTATTAGGATGAGGATGAGGATGAGGAGGAGGATGAGGAGGAGGATAAGGATGAGGATTAGGATAGGATGACGATGAGGATGAGGAAGAGGATGGGATGAGGATGGGGATTAGGATGAGGATGCGGACGAGGATAGCATGAGTCTGAGGACAAAGATAGGATGAGGAAGAGGATGAGGATGAAGAGGAGGGTAGGATGAGGAGGAGGACGAGGAGGATGAGGAAGAGGATGAGGATGAGGATAGGATGAGGATGAGGATGAGGATAGGATGACGTCGTGGAGGAGGATAGGATGAGGATGAGGAGGAGGAGGAGGATGAGGATAGGATGAGGATGGGGATAGGGTGAG